>NC_056732.1:878594124-878961820 GCF_019279795.1 Protopterus annectens
CCACACCTCCAGGTTGGTGGCACAGCACGAAGCATCAGAGACTATCCATGTGCAACTAACAATGGGTAAAACTGCCTTCCAGTTTATAGCCTGCTACAGACCACCTTCACAAACCCAGGAACCCCACACGACCTTCCTGAGAACACTGAAAAATATGAAGGTCTCTCCAAACACCATTATATTGGGTGACTTCAACTACCCTAACATAGACTGGGAGCATTACTCTAGCTCCAACACCCTAGCCCAAAGGTTCCTAGAATTTATAAACTCAAATGCTATGGAACAACTTGTTGCCACTCCCACAAGAGGGGAAAACATACTGGACCTGATCATCACCAACATGGGGACTCTATGCTCCAGACCAGAAGTGTATCCCTCACTGGTAAGATCAGACCATAAACTAATCTCACTAGATATTCACATCATGACCCCAGCCTCTGCCCAGAAAACCACAGTGAAAAACTTATCTAAAACAAATTTCACACTCCTCAAAACCGAGGTGGAATCCTTCAAAGCCCCCGGCCTGTGGAAAATACGGCCCAGACCGCAAAATCCTTTATAAACGCATTCTATGAACACCTTCAGGAATGCATGGATCATGCAATCCCAAATAAAACCAAGACCCAATCCTCCAAAGTTAGGCATCCTGTCTGGTGGACCCCAGCCATAAACAAACTATACAATAGAAGGAGGAAGCTACTACATGATAGAGCAAAATCCCAAAAAGGGAAGGCATCTCTGATCAGTATTAGCAAAAAACCATGGGCACTCATAAAATCGTCTAAGGCCAGCTTTGAGAGAAAAATTGCACAGGACACTAAGGATAATCACAAGGCTTTCTTTAGTTATGTTTGGAACCTGGGTGGGAATTCCCAGATATGCTCAGAAGTAGTCCAAAATGACAAAAAATACACCGAACCCACAGACATTGCCAACATCCTAGCTGACAGGTTCAGCGCAAACTTCTCCCCCCCTTCCCCACCAAAAGGGCAAATATCTATCCCAGCAGAGTGCTGCCCCCCTGACATCTCAGATGCTCAGGTAAGAACCGCCTTCTCCAAAGCAAAAAACACAGCATCAATGGGACCAGACGGTGTCCCGGGCTGCGTCCTACATGAACTCCAAGAAGAACTAAACCAAAACATAACACTGCTGTTCAATCTCAGCCTCACTACAGGATATGTACCCAAAGAGTGGCATACAGCAACAGTGGTTCCTCTCCACAATGGTGGTGCCTCAACGGATCCTGGAAACTATCGCCCCATAAGCTTGACTAGCTTGGTCTGCAAAGCTATGGAAAGGATCATCATGGACCTCATAAATAAAGATATTGGGGACCTACAGACACTGGATCCTACCCAGTTTGGCTTTGTTAAGGGCAGATCCTGCCTCTTAAACCTGGTCAATTTCTTTGAAACAGTCACCAAGGCCATTGACAAGGGGAAGGTGGTCCACACAGCCTACCTGGACCTTGCAAAAGCCTTCGATACAATACCCCACTCGGGCATTATCGATAAGCTCACCAGCTTAAATATAAACCCCTATGTCACTAGATGGGTTGAAAACTGGCTCAAGGACAGAACCCACATGGTTAGAATTGCTGGAGCCATGTCAGACTCCAAACCAGTTACAAGTGGCATCCCACAAGGCTCAGTCCTGGGACCTCTCTTGTTCGGTATATATTTCTCGGAGGTACAGGCTAACACGGAAGGACTTTGGCTGACCAAGTTCGCAGATGACTGCAAACTGGGTGCCATAATAGACTCTCCAGCCGACCCAAGCATCCTACAAAAGGGCCTCATAGAAACAGACAACTGGTGCCAGAGCCATGGCCTCAAGCTAAATGCCAAAAAGTGTATAGTCATCCCCTTTGGCAAAAACAAAGTGCCCACAAATTACCACATAGGTGGTAATCCATTAAGTACGGAAGAAGTAATTAGGGCCCTGGGGACCCAAGTTGATAGCAATCTCTCATTTGACAACCACGTGGCCAAAGTGGTTAGAAAAACATTTTATATAGCCCACCTAATCATGAAGGGATTCACATCTAGATCAGGGGAGGTCATCGTGCCTCTTTACTCATCCCTCATCAGGCCCATAATTGAGTACAATGCCCCTTTTGGGATGTACCTTACC
The DNA here is from genome assembly GCF_019279795.1 of Protopterus annectens. Classification (NCBI taxonomy): domain Eukaryota; kingdom Metazoa; phylum Chordata; order Ceratodontiformes; family Protopteridae; genus Protopterus; species Protopterus annectens. Next base: position 878,596,261 of record NC_056732.1, read on the forward strand.
AGACACCTGCAGCAACTGGAAAGACCCCAAACGTACCTCACCAAGAGGATCAAAGGGCTCAAACAGATGCCATATGCTGCCCGGTTAAAGAAACTCCAGTTCTACTCAGTGGCATACCGCCTGCTCAGAGGCGATCTGTGCCTGACGTATAAAGCCATGTCCAACCCAGAATTAATGGACATGCTGCACCCCAGAAAATCCAAATCCCATCGAGCTACGCGCTCGAGGGACTTGAACCTCAGCACTGAAATAAATAGGACATGCTGGAGGGACAGATTCATAACCCAGAGGCTCCCTTCACTCTGGAATAAAATCCCAGTCCAGGTTAGGCAGAGTCCCTCATTGACTCTCTTCAAGAGGAATCTTGATGAGTGGATGGGAGATAGTAGGTTTACCCCGGGTATCACTTCTGTGTCACTGTTAGACAGAGGCACAGTATACTAACCTCGAAAAAGGGCATAGCAAAATTCATTAAAGACAAACTCACTCTGGCTAGGCTTATAAATGCCCTAGGGCAGATAGCCTAGTATGAACCTATGAACCTATATGCATGATGATCTATGGTTTTAAGTCCAAACCTTTCCAGTTCTAAAAACAACTTATCCAATATTACCTTCTTCATTATTTTTCCACATCATGAAAGTAAACTTAAGGTTCTGTATGACTATGGCTTTGTCCTACTCCCCTTGCCCTTAAAGACAGGTTTAATAAGTGCATGTTTCCAATCTTGAGGGATCTCCCCATATTTATATGGTCCAGTAAATAATAGATAGATTGGCACTGTAAATTTTTGCTGAAGTGTTCTCAATTCATTATTATAAATTCTGTTTTCACCCTGTGCTTTGTATGGATCCAATTTGCATAGTTCTTTTTCAATATAATCTAATTTGATTTCAGTATTCAGGGTTACTTGGATGTCACTAGGAAAACTTATCACCTGCTTTATACAGCCAGTATATTTATAATCGGTTGTGCCTGAGAATAAATCATTGACGTCATTATACAGTTTACCAATTTGTAAGTCGTTATTACTTCTACATCTTATGTATCTATAAAATGCTTTCCAGTTATGCCCAATATCGTTATACATATTTTCTTTGAATTTTTTTCTTGATCTTGTCTCACACTATGCTTAATTTATTTGTCCAGTTTGTTTATTTCAGATTTCAAAGTTGTAGTTTGACCTCTTTTCCATCTCTTGTATTTTTTTGTCTGTCACCTAAATCAAGTATCCTTTTCTTATGGAAATATATCCTTCTGACATTTTGTGCTGATACTAAACATTTTTTGATTTTTTTGATTTCAAACAATTTCTCTTTCAAAAATTTCTAAATTCCTTCTGCAATTTTTCTACTGAACACATCACTCCAATTAATTTTACATAGTGACTGTTTTGCTTCCATGTAATCTGTTATTAAATCTTCAGTGTATTGATTTAGATTTCTGTTTTGCAGAATTGTCTAGCAACAAATTAACCTTTATAACCCCATGGATTAATGCACATCAACAGTGGTAAAACTTGACATGAAGTAACAGTAATTTCTTTAGGAACACAAAAAATGTCTAGTATGTGCTGTTCCTTCTTCTTGTTGTTTGTCTTTCGGCTTTTCCTGGTTAGGGGTCGCCACAGTGGAACACTGGTCTGCTAATGATTGGCAGTAGATTTTCAACACTGAGGTGCCAGCTCGATGTCCAACCTTCAACAAAGGCACGCCCATTTAAGTATGTCTTTCGAATGCCCATCCAACTGTGGGGAGGACATACAGACTCCACACAGAAGGCACTCCCCCACACTTCAGCCAAGAATCGAACAGGAGAACCTATTGTTGTGAGGCAACAACGTTACCGCTGCACCACCATGGATATCTGTTCCCTACACATTAAACCTGAATTTAAGGGCAAGGAGAGTAGGACAAAGCCATAGTCATACAGTTTTTTTTTTTTACAGTCTGAAGCAGTTGTTGTTCCTTTGCATACATTGCAAAAAAATTCTTATTAAAGTTGTCGAATCAATATCATTCCAGTCTGTTTCTGGTAAATTTATGTCTGCAGCCACTATTATTCCTCTCTACTGTGTTCATGTAAAAAATGAATTCCTCTAGTTCATCAGCACTTGACTTTGGTGCAGTGGTCCAACAATTGTTATATGTTCTAGGGTCATCTTTATTGTCATAGTTACACAGTTTCTAGTATTGGTAATATCATTGAACATGCAATAATCATAGGTTTCATAACTTTCTTTAATCCCTATCATAACATGGGCTCCACCTGTTTTTTTGGTTAGAATGTCTGTTAGAGAAAAAACATTTATACTCTGACAGAACTGGTTTCCAGTCATTGTTCTTTAACTATGTTTTACAAACAGTAACAGCATCAATCTTGTCGTAACATAGCAAATGTAACAATAAAAAAGACTTTGGGCAGGATTCACGATGGCTTGCATGGAGTCTAAGAGCCGTGTAAGACTCCATGCAGCCATCGCGATCCAGGAACAGCCCGAAATCCCGTGTAAGAGACAGCTAAAATGACTCTTACATGGGCAGGGCGTGGATATGCTAATCACCCCACTTTCAGCCGAAAGGCGTGCAAATGATGTAGATTAAGCGATCCACGAAGCTGAAACCAGCCCGTGTAAGAGTTGTGTTAGTTGCAGAAATGTACTCAGTTGACAACTTAGTATGTTAATGCAAATAACACAACGGAGCCATGACAGCTCCAAATAAAGTGTGCAAATGTTGCAGACAGCATGCCAATGGCCAAATATGTGGCCATTGGCATGATAACCAGATGCAAACATGAAAAAAAAAAAAAATTTTTTTGGGAGATCGGAGATGTTTAAACGCAGCGCAGCCCCGCGCAAATGGGCTGCGCCATATAAAACTGAAAAATGAAGGTTTGAAACCCACAAATGTGGGTTTTATGCAATGCATGGATTTGCAATGCAGGGACTAGCAGACCAAAAACAACATGGCCACTGTCTAGTGGTTGCTAAGGGGGGAAGCTGAGTGTAAGACATGTAACTAAGCATTAGTAGGCAATCCTATGTAAATGAATGGTAGGATAGTGAATCACACTGTCACATAGCAAATGAGCACAGTCCATGTAGTGTAGGAGTTAGATAAGGGGGAGTAACAGAGTAGGAGATAGGTGACATCACAGGGGGGAATGTCAGGAAGAAATCAAGATCATTGGAGCAAAGTAGTATGGGAAACATATCAATCACACAGCAGAAAAAGAGGAGTGCCAACAGATAAGCATGGGAAAGTCAAGAAATGGAAGGTGTACACTGTGGCCAACACCAAAGTTTCTTGCTGTATGTGCATGCGCGTGTGTGCATGCTGGGAGCCGCGAGTAAGACAGAGTGTGCGCATGTAAGACAGAGTAAGCATGTAGGAGCCTGTTTAAATATCTGTAAACCTGTTTGCGCTGGTGTGCGCGCGTTTTAACCCAAATAAGCAGATTCTAGCCTGTGTAAACATGTGTGCGCATGTGGTAGCCACTGTGAGCGTGTTTTCGCTGATATGCGCTCTGCTCCCCCTGAGGAAACAAAGAGGAAAAGGAAGCAGAAGAAATAGTAGTGGGTGCAATAGACTGCACGCACATACGCATCAAAGCACCAGCCGGTGAGCAGGGTAGGGCCTAGATTAACCACAAGGGCTTCCAGTCCATCAACTGCCAGGTCTTGTGTGATGCCCAGGGCATAATAATGAATGTGTGTGCTGGCTGCCCTGGGAGCTACCATGATTCCCATATCTGGCATTTGACGCAGCTGTACCAGACATTTGCCAATGGGGACATCCCACATGGTCACCTAGTGGGGGGGTGCAGGTTATGCACTGGAGCTGTGGCTGATGACACCCATCAGAAACGCACACACACCTGAACAGGAACGCCATAATGAGGCACACGCACAAACACGTAATGTAATAGAGCATGTGTTTGGGCTGCTCAAGTCACGGTTCCGGTGCCTGGACACATCTGGTGGAGCCTTGCAGTACTCAACAACTACATGTACCCAAATTGTCATGGTATGTGCTATGCTACATAATATGATCCTGCGAAAACAGCTGCAGTAGGACCAGCATAGGGCCGGGACAAACATCCACCCACCATTGCCAAGGCCATCACAGGCAGAGCGTGACTCGGAGGAGGAACAACCTGAGCCTGCCCCAGTAAGCAGAAGGAAGCATGCCCAGTATGCCCTGGCCTTGGCAAAGAGGCAATGCATAGCACATACACTGGCTCAGTAGGAACCCTGGGAATGATACCCCTCTCTGACTCACTCATATAGTAACAGGGATGCAAACATGAAGACCCAACCTAACATCTCACCCTCACCAAGCATGATGCCACACTATGAAGACAACAAGATCAAGTACAATAATTGGCTGAGGTATTGCTGTTAGCAAGGGGGAACACATGGCTGACAGCCTGGGCTGACATGCCGAGCAAGACATGATGCCCCACCTGCTAGGGATGGCACGCACCCAGCACACCTGGCTGTGTAGATACTGGAAAAGGCTGTTTTTACCCGCACTGTGCCTGGAATAGGTAAGTCCTGAAACACAAACCCACCAACATAGGTAGCACAAGGGATAATAACCTGGACGTAATGCTACCCAATGCCAGAAGTCTAAACTGCAAGGTGCATGCAGACCAAACCCACCACAGCATGGAGAATGGTAACATGTGTTCTGTAACAGAAACCTGGACAAGGCCCAGAAGAGCACCCTAATACTACCAGGTTATGCCTCATACCATGCTCTACAGCTCCAAAACATGGAACACACGACAATAGGAGTGTGGCTACCAGTAATTATTAAGAATAACCACACCCCAGGTTGGTACCACAGCAAGAAGCAGCATGGACTATCCATGGGCAAGTAACATTGTCTCAAACTGTGTACCTGTTTGAAGACTGCTACAGACCCCATGCACTAACCCAGGTACCCCAGCCAGCCTTCCTGAAGACATTTCAGAGTATGAATGTCCCAACAAATACCAAACAAGGCACACACAAAGTATGACATAGGTGGCAATCCATTATGTATGGAAGAAGTAATCATGGACCTAGGGACACAAGTGGACGGTAACCTGTCATGTGACACACACATTGCCAAGGTGGCCAGGAAGACCTGCTATATTGCCAACCTTAATATGAAAGGATGCACATGTAGAGCTACAGAGGTCACTGTGCCCCCATACCCTTCCCTTATCAGACCCATACGTGACAACTATGCCCCAGTTCAGATGTACCTTACCTTACACATGCAGCAGTCAGAAAGACCCCAAATGTACCCCACCAACAGGATAAAGGGTCCAAACATTGGACATCTGCAGCCTGGCTGAAGAAACCACAGCCCAATTCAGAAGCATACTGCACAGTCAGAGGTGATGTTGCCTGATGTACAAGGCCATTTCCAATCCAGAATGAATGGACATGCTCCACTGCAGAAACCCCAAATCCAGCAGACACACCACAGTGAGATATCTGAACCTCTACACATAGATTAATAGGATGTGCTGGAGGGACGGATCCATAACCCAGAGGCTCAGGACACTCTGGAACAGAATCCCAGTCCATGATAGGCTGTGCTCCACACACAAATTCAACAAGAGAAATCCATTGAAGTGCATGGGAGATAGTAGGTGTACACTGGGGGCCATCCCTGTGTCACATCTAGGAAAGTAAACCCTACAGGGACATAATATGCACATTGCAAGGGGTGTTGAGACCCACACACAGTCTGTCCGTGCTCAAACAAGGCCAGGGCAGATAGCCTAGTATGAACCTATGAACCTATGATACAAATTGTGCAGGACACAAAGGATTATTACAAAGCTGTCCTACCTGATGGTAGGAACCATGGTGATAATCCACAGATATGCTCTGCAGCACTCTAATATCACAAACAATACACCAAACCCACACACATTGCCAACAGCCTACGAAACAGATTCCTTCCAACCTCCCCACCAGCACCTAACTGCTAAATATCTATCCCAGGAGAGTGCTAGCCCCCCAATATTGCAGATGCTGAGGTAACAGCCAGCATCCACAAAGCACAGCACACAGCATCAATGGTACCAGATGGTGTCCTGGGTTGTGTCCAACAAGTACTGTAAGAAGAATGGAACAGCAAATAGCATTACTGTGCACTATCAGTCCTACCACAGGATATGTACCCAAAGAGTGGTGTACAGCAACAGTGGTCCCACACCACAAAGTGGGTGCCTGAATGGATACTGCAAACTATCACCCCTCAACCCCAACTATCTAGGTTGGCAAAGTAATGGAGAGGATGATCATGGATCCCATGAATAACGAGATTGGGTACCTACAGACATTGGACCCTACCCAGTGTGGCTGTCATCGGGCAGATACTGCCCTGTACACATGTCTGACTCATGTGAAACATGCACCAAGCCCAGTGATGTGGGGAATGTTGATCACACAGCCTATCTGGACCTTGCTAAACCCTTCCATACAATACCCTAGTTGGCGGTACAGATAAGCTCACCAGCCTAACTATAAACCCCTATGCAAGTAGATGGGTTGCAAACCAGCTCAAGGACAGAACTGACCTGGCAGACATGCTGTAGCCATGGCAGACTGCAAACCAGGTACAACTGGCATCCCACAAGGCATGGTCCTGGGACCCCTCTTGTATGCTATATATGTCACACAGGTACAGGCCAACATGGAAGGACTCTGTCTGAACAGGTTTGCAGAGGACTACAAACTGGCCACCATATCGGACCTTCCAGCTGACACAAGCAACCTACAAAAGGCACACATAGAAACAAACAAGTGGTGCCACAGCCATGTCAACAAGCTAAATGCAGAATAGTGTATAGTCAACCCCTGTGGAAACACAGCACATGGCCAGAAATTACCACATAGGTGTTAACCCAGTAAGTACACCAGGAGCAATAAGAGACCTGGGGACAAAAAGTGATAGATATCCTGCATGTGACAACCATGTGTCTGTAGTGGTTACAGAAACATACCATATACCCACCTAATCATGAAGGTAAGCACAGCTTGGTTAGGGTAGGTCAATGTGCCTCTCCAGTCATCCATCAGCAGCCTCACAATTGTGTACAATGGCCCTTCAGGGATGTACCATAGCAGACACCTGCAGCAACTGGAAAGACCACACAAATACCCCACCAGGAGGATCGCAGAGCTGTAACAGATGCCATGTGTTGCCTGAGTAAAGAAACTGCAGCTCCACACAGTGCCATACTGCCTGGCTGGAGGTGAACTGTGCCTGATGTATAGAGCCATGACCAACCTGGTATCAATGGACATTTGGCACCATGTAAACATTGAATACTGGTGACCTATGCAGCTGACAGGCCTGAACCCCAGCACAGACATAAACAGGACATGCTGTACTGATTGGTCCATAACCCAGAAGCTCACTCCACTCACGACTAAACTCCCACTACAGGATATCCAGGGAGTCCCTCAGTGACCGTCATCCAGAGGAATCATGATGACTGGATGGGAGATGTTAGGTGTACCCTGGATATCACCTGTATGTCACTGGTAGACAGAGGCACAGCACACTAACCGTGACATATGTCATGGCAAACACCAGTAAATGTGTGATGACGGACAAACACTCTCTGACTAGCATTACAAATGGACTAGGGCAAATGGTCATTGTTTGTCACTGTCCACACAAGTTGTGGAATACATTAACAATGTCGGACAATCATGTACTAAGCTGTCCATATCTGAACAAAATGCAACATGGTCATATCTGCACAACTGGCCCTCAACCAGTCTGCTGTGCTCACTATAAACATTACAAGCAGTGATAGGACTGAAACCGATTATACTGTCCACCACAGTGAAAGTTTTGCACCAGTACACTATACAACAATACAACTGTTTGGTCAGCAGGAAAGGATGATGGCAACTGTATGACAACTATCCCACGGCGACTCTGTAGGCACAGCATAATGCCTGTTAGGTTCAGACACACAGCAGTTGGGCAGTAAGAACACAACCTGATGTCCAACACTCAACTGTACATGTGATATATAGATGGCGTCCACACACAAACAGGTGGTGGTCCACAGATCCAAACATAAGGAAAGGTCACACTGGGCATGCTCGCACACTTAGATAAATGAGATGTGGCAGTCAAGAAGCCATACAAACTGCGAACTGGGCATGCCCACACACTTAGGCCATGTCACAGTTCAGCAGTTGTACACACATATCTGGCATTTCTATGTGTTAACACAGGAAAATCCCACAATACATACATCTGCCCAGTGCACACAGTGAAGTTACAACAGAGACATAAGTAAAGTACTGGATCCCACTCATATGCAAACATCTCCCAAAGTACACACGTTGTTTATAGAGATAGGGAAGGCTATGGCAATAAAGACCCACAAACAGTATATGAGCAACAGATACTTGCATCTGACAGGTAAGCATATGGCCATAGAGTGCAATACCTGACTGTTGTCCCTAGAGAATACAGAAGGCTATCCACTTTGTATTTGCCGTCTGCCTCTACAGTACAGTAGGCCACTGTGCCTGTGCAAAGTTAATGCATAGATATGCTCTCCCCTGTACTGATGGATAGTCACAGATGTACATACCTCTTCATCCATAATGATGTCAGCACACTATACATATGTCAGGTGCAGAACTTATACCCAGTAATGTGAATAGTGCGCTCTGCTTCTGTGTCTCTAACAAGTGTCATAACATAGTTAGGTAGGGGTTTGAATCCTGCAAGTGTCCAGTGTGTGTGGGGGAGTAGTGTGTGCAATTCCATGTGTATGAGAAATGTCCCTTTTGGCAACTATTACTACACAACACATGCTGCATATTCCACTGTCTAAACACTGATGATGTCAGCACCCTATAAGTACAGCAGGAAAAAAGCAATCTCCCCAGTACTGCAAATAGCATGCTCCACTAATGCGTCTCTCGCAAGTGTCATAACATAGTTAAGTAGGGGTTTGAATCCTGCAAGTGCCCAGTGTGTGTGTGACTGTGTGTGGGGGAGTAGTGTGTGCAATTCCATGTGTATGAAAAATGTCCCTTTTGGCAACTATTACTACACAACACATGCTGCATGTTCCACTATCTAAACACTGATGATGTCAGCACCCTATAAATACAGCAGGAGAAAGCAGTCCCCCCAGTAATGCAAATAGCTCGCTCTGCTAATGCGTCTTTCACAAGTATCATAACATACTTAGGTAGGAGCTTGAATTCTCCAAGTGCCCAGTATGTGTGGGGAAGTAGTGTGTGCAGTTCCATGTGTATGAGAAATGTCCCTTTTGGCAACTATTACTACACAACACATGCTGCATATTCCACTGTCTAACCACTGATGATGTCAGCACTCTATAAGTAAAGCAGGAGAAAGCAATCCTCCCAGTAATGCACATAGTACACTCTGCTACTGTGACTCTCACAAGTAATCTAACATAGTTAGGTAGGGGATTGTATCCTACAAATGCCATGTGTATTTTTGTCACACAGTTTTTCCATGTGTGTGGGGTGTTCTTCCCAATATTGCACAACATACATTATATCAGTAATGTCAATGCACACATGATGTATGTGTGTGCCAGCTACACATATGTATCTGTGAACCGCAAGAGTTCTCATGTCCGAAGCCTGCCTCATGCGAATACATGGAATATGCATCAGACAACTGTATGACTGTAGTGTTCTGTGCAGGGGCTGCATGTGGTATGTGACTATACAGTGTGGGTTGTAGATGGTGTCATCCCACCAGCGAGGGATACATGATTGGTCTGGAGCATATAGTCCACATGTTGGTGATGAACAGGTGCAGCATGTTGTCACCACTTGTGGGAGTGGTAACAAGTTGTTCCATAGCAATGCAGGGAATGAATGATAAGAACCCTTCAGATAGGGTCTTGCAGCTAGAATAATGCTCACACTGTATGTTTGGGTAGTTGCAGTACAACCATATAGTGGTGTGTGTAGAGACCGTCATATTCCCAGTGTTGTCAGGAAGGCCAAGTGGGTTTCCTGGGTATGGGAGTGTGGTGTGTGCCAGGCTATGAATCTGAAGGCAGTCTAACCCACTGTGTGTTGCATATGGAGAGGCTCTGATGCTTTGTGCAGTGCCACCAACCTGTGGCTGTGTGTATCTGAGGTGCCTTTGGATACATCCCCCCTGTTCTGTTTTGGTACATGTGTAGGCAAGCATGGTATCAGGAATGACCTGGCACTGATGGTGTGCACCTGGGAGCCTTGTACCAGGACTCTGTTACTGTACGGATATTGCTGTACATCATGCTAAGGACAGTTTCCACTGCATGCATCTTGAGGTTTATACTGCTGCTGTTGAGTAGCATTGCTATTAGTGTGCCATCCCGTGTGATACTTGTGTAGATGGCTATGTAATGTCAGCCTTGCATAGAAAGGCACTATGTGTGTAGCAACAGCCTCTGCCAATATACAATGGCCCATGGGTGACAGGTGCAAGCTGTCCCATTCAAAGTAATGTGGCATGTCCAGCATGTAATCCCACACTGACAAGCATTGGATCCCCTTTGGATGTCACTGAAAGATACATTAATTGCAGAAACCGATGATCCTGTCTACATATTGTGGCAGCATTCATGGTGAGAGTGAGATGCTACTCAAGGCCAGGGTCATGCCAGCTTGTGCCACAAGCTCAGAAAGCCCCTCTATGTCCCCTAGCATGTAGTCCAGGGAGGTGCATCAGAGGTCATACACACTGCCACAGACAATGACTGAGTCATACTTCTACATGCCTTGGACTGACCGCTTTGCTTGTGTTATGTGGTGGATCATAGTGCCCGACTGGCAGCTCAGCGTGACCGTCACCTTGTTCAGCCTGGGAGCAGGACCACCGTGTACGTGACAATAGAGGTACCTCATATAACTGTAGCAGGTTTGTTGTCTAGCCGTATGGCCTGAGACTGTTTGACACACAGGCTTTGTGAGCTATGTGTTGCATGTGCTCTGCTCTGGCGTAATGTTTGCTTGTGTGTTTGCTTTGCAGGTGTCAGCTGCTCAGGCAGGATGCTATTCTGAGAGCCCAATAATGTACATGTGTGTTTCTGTGTTTGGATTGTGGTTGTGGCAGGTCTATGGGAGATGGTACTGTATTCACTGTAGTATCCCACTCCACTTGACAGGGAATGCCAGTCCTGTGTAAACAGACCTTAGCCCCCAGTTTGGCTATGTGGTTGCATCTCTCACATGTGTTGTACATGTATGGGAAGGGGAGAGGGTTGTCTGTGTACATGAGGCAGCTGTAACATTGCCACATGACTCACAGATTCACCAACTGGACCTGAGAGTAGATCGACAGGTGACCTTTGCACATGCTACCATAGCATTGTGACTCCCATACTAAGTAACGACACATAGGGCAAATGGGGAACAAGGTACTCAAGGTGACTATGTGAGGGTGTAGTGCTCCTGATTTGTTAGTGCTGGCATATATGAATGCTGTCTTGACCAAATGTGAGGTAAGTCATATGCAATGTGTTACAGGCAAGCTACATGCAAACAGGACAAACAGTGATGTTCTGTCAAGTGACACATGGACATCAGTACAGTAAGCAACACAGATGTCACTAGGGATCCACAGAGGCACTGTATATCTGCACTGCAGGTGGAATCAGTGTTTCAGGAACATAACAGGCAAACATGCATACAAACAAAGCTACAGTCAGCAGGTCTGTATGTAGACTATGCTACAACAAACAAGGTGTATGACTTCCAGTATGTAACAGTGCATATATGCAGGCACTCTAAGCCAGTACCCAGACATTCCCAGGTCAGACGGGCTGGGTCCAGCCGCACCCCCCACAAGTGTTTAGACCACGTACCTTCGTAATGTTGAATAACTGGCCTGATACCCAAGTGCTCATACCTGTAATAATACACATGTCAAATAAAAGACACTGAGCCCTCACTCAGCAGTTCCAGACTTAGTATGATGTATGCTACCTGTCCTGGCACCACAGTATCCTTGACATGTATGGACACTCTCCCTCCTGTCATAGTAAGTTCTGTGTTTTGGTGCTCTTATGCATGGTATGAGGTGTGACCTTGTAGTGCTAGTGTGCTCTTGTGAAATTTGAACCTGTTGTGTAGTACTGCACAGATATCAACATCCTGAAACATCTGCATTGCAGAGTCATGTGTGGACAGCATGCAACTCGCAGTTGACATGGCCATCATTGAGTATCAATATGTACATTGTTGTATCCCCTGTGCTACCTATGTAGGTGGCCATCCCTTATAGGTTCATAGGTTCATAGGTTTATACTAGGCTATCTGCCCTAAGGCATTTATAAGCCTAGCCCAAAGTTTTGTGGCTAACGCCACCCCTTATGTTAAAAAATATTGTGCCCATTAGTTTGTTGTGCCTCTGTCCAGCAGTGACACAGAGATGATTCCCGGGGTAAACCTACGATCTCCCATCCACCGGTCAAGATTTCTCTTGAACAGAGCCAGCGAGGTGCTCTGCCTCACATGGACCGGGATTTTATTCCACAGCATAGGGAGTCTCTGAGTGACAAATCTATCCCTCCAGCATGTCTTATTTATATCCGTGCTAAGGTTTAAGTCGCTTGCTCTAGTGGATCTGGTAGATTTGGATTTTTTGAGGTGGAGCATGTCCATTAATTCCGGGTTGGACATGGCCTTGTATGTCAGGCACAGGTCACCTCTGAGCAGACGGTATGCGACTGAATAGAGCTGGAGTTTCTTCAGTCTGGCAGCATATGACAGATTTTGGAATCCCTTTATCCTTTTGGTGAGGAACTTTTGGGGTCTCTCCAATTGCTGCAGGTGTTGGGTGAGATACATCCCGAATGGGGCATTGTACTCGATCATTGGTCTGATAAGTGAAGAGTACAGGAGAACAATGACCTCACTTGATCTGTATGTGCATCCCTTCATGATCAGGTGGGCAATGTAGAAGGTCTTTCTAACCACTTTAGCAATGTGAGTGTCAAAAGAAAGGCCACTGTCAACCTGGGTCCCCAGGTCCCTGATAACCTCTTCTGTGCTTAGTGGATTGCCACCTATATGGTAGCTTGGGATTACCTTGTTTTTCCCGAAGGGTATGACTATACATTTTTTGGCATTTAACTTCAGGCCATGGCTCTGGCACCAGCTATCAGTTTCCGTGAGACCCCTCTGAAGGATATCTGTGTCCGATGTACTTTCCACTATGGCGCCCAGTTTGCAGTCATCTGCAAACTTTGTCAGCCATAGTCCTCCTATGTTTGCCTGTACTTCTGAGAAGTAGATGCCGAACAACAGGGGGCCAAGGACTGAGCCCTGTGGGACACCACTTGTGACCGGCTTGGAGTCTGACATGGTGCCAGTAACTCTAACCCCGTGGGTTCTGTCCTTTAGCCAGTTTGCAACCCATCTTGTGACATATGGGTTTACATTTAAGCTGGTAAGTTTCTATAATACCTGAGTGGGGTATTGTGTCGAAAGCTTTTGCAAGGTCAAGGTAGGCTGTATGGACTGCCTTTCCCTCATCAATGGCCTTGGTGACTGTTTCGAAGAAGTCGACCAAGTTCAAAAGGCATGATCTGCCCTTGACAAAGCCAAACTGGGTCGGGTCCAATGTCTGCAAGTCCCCTATGTCTTTGTTTATGAGTTCCATTATGATCCTCTCCATAGCTTTGCAGACCAGGCTTGTTAAGCTTATGGGGCGGTAATTATCAGGGTCCGTAGAGGCACCGCCTTTGTGGAGTAGGACCACAGTTGCTGTACGCCACTCTTTGGGCACGTGTCCTGTGGTAAGGCTAAGATTAAACAGCTGCCTTATGTGGGTTTAGTTCCTCATTGAGTTCGTGTAGCACACAGCCGGGGATACCACCGGTCCCATTGATGCTGTGTTTTTAGCTTTAGAGAGAGCAGCTTTTACCTGCGCATTTGAGATTTCTGGGAGGCTACACTCTGCTGGGATAGTTATCTCTCCTTTTGGGGGGGGAGAGGGGGGTGAAGTTTGCATTGAACCTGTCTGCCAGTATGTTGGCAATGTCTGTGGGTTCAGTGATTTTTGTATCATTTTGGACTAATTCTGAGCATATCTGGGAGATTCCACCCAGGTTTCTAACATAGCTGAAGAAGGCCTTATGATTGTCTTTTGAATCTAAGGCAATTTTTCTCTCAAAGTTGGCCTTGGATGATTTTATGAGTGCTCGTATTTTTTTATTAATAATGATCAAGGGTGTCTTCTCTTTTATGGATTTTGCTCTATCATGTAACAGCTTTCTCCTCTTATTGTAAAGTTTGTTTATGGCTGGGGTCCACCAGACTGGACGTTTGCCCTTGGTGGAAAGAGTTTTGGTTTTATTAGGGATTGCCTGATCCATGCAGTCCTGGAGGTGTTCGCAGAAGGCATTTGTAAGGGCTTCCACAGCTTGGGTTGTGGTTTCCACTGGCTCGGGGGCCTTGAAGGATACCACACCAGTCTTGAGTAGTGTGAAGTTTGCTTTAGAGAAGTTCTTCACTGTGGTCTATTTTGTTTGGGGTGGGGGTGGGATGTGGATTTCCTTCACAGCCTCACCACCAGTATGCAAAGTTGTGCAGACAGAACACTGTGGTAATTACTATGGGTGTACAAAACATTACAATGACATTCATAATGTAACTGCATCAGGCATGCTGGTATATACCCACAATGCTATCATTACACTGTACTGTTGTCAACATCATACTATTACAATACGTCTATGTAGTCACCCTGTGCATCAGCACCATGTTAACCTGTTCCTGCACCGATTTTACAGATTGCAGGAGGTGGCACAGTTTCATCATATGCACAGGGTGTGTACCTGGTATGCCTGAGTCTGCCACTGATACAACCAATTGACATGTCTGTGTGTGTGTGTTGGCGAGGGACAGCAGTACAAGATGGGGCAATGTTAATGCAGTGTGTGCGTGTATGCGGTAGCCCTAGGTGTTATCACTTTGCATGTGTGTATGAATGCACACACTCCCACCTCATGGCTGCCATATGCAGGTGTTTGTGGACAGCCACAGACTGTACCTGCCAGGTCATACAGATCACTGTCTGTGGCCACTGACATGGTACCTGTGCCTGGCAGGGGTGCTACGGACCGTATCAGGTACCAAGCCAGAATGGGTACTGTCATCAGAAGCAGGTGTTTGTTGACTGGAGACAGGTCCCTGTTGGGACTGTCCAGTGCCATGTGGTCTCCTGGGGCAGTCCGATGACAGCACAGACCCAGCATTGCTGGGGCTGCTGCTGGTACTATGTGAGCAGCCGTGGCCCTGTTGTCGTCCGCGACGGCTGCCAGCTGCTGCTGTTGCTGGCATACGGCCACGTCGATGCCTCAACCATCCACCATTGCCCAGGCTCATGGACATATAGTTGTGGAACAGATCTAATGTGTCCCCCCAACGTCTGTCAATGACCTCGGTGAAGTTGCGGATGACAGCTGCAACATCCCACATACTGTCACTCATGGCTGTGCGACATGCTCTCAGCTCCCTCAGACCCTGTCTGGTGTACTGTTCCATATGTGACTGTGCCTGCATTACAGCCCGAAACATAGCTGGGGTTGAAAGACCTCTGTGGGCATGTCTGACAGGGGCAGTACACCCATGGATGCTCCCACAAGAACCCATGGATGTCTGCCTGTGTGGTACCGTGTCAGGGCCCTGGCCATGGCTGCAGTGTGGGGATGCATGTGCCACTGGTACCACATTACCCTGGTCAATGCCCACTGTATCCTGTCCATCTCCTAGGGACATTGGTGACAAAGGATGTATTGGCAGGATGACTGTGCATATTGATGGGGTCGACAGCTGTGTAGTGTCAATTGGCTGACCAATGACGGACCCTGGCACACCTACCTGTGCCATTACACAGGTATCATCATTATCACTATCCACAGCTGCTGATTCAGGTTCCCTGCTGCACGACACCAGAGCAGCACCAGAACCTGTGGGAGTAAGACAGGAAACACAGTTTACAATGTGTACACAATGCCACCACTGATGCACACATGCGCACATGCACACATGCGCACATGCACACACACACACACACATGCACATATGAACACATGCACACATGCGCACATGTGCACATGCGCACATGCACACATGCGCACCTGTGCACATACACACATGCACACATACATACATGCACACATGCGCACATGCACACATGGGCACATGCACACATGCACACATGCACACACCTCAGTATATGAGATATCAACCCACAGACACAAACACACCTGCAATCAAACACATAGCACTACTGCTTCAGCCTATTATTACTATTAGTATACACAGTATTGAAGGTAATGGTATTACACACTCACCAGCATGGATAGGCTGCCTTGCTGTTACACCAGAGGGACCTGTGGAAAAGAGACATTTATCGTCAGTGGGCACAACTGTGCCATTGATACTGTGGGCATGATACAGTTCAGTAGTGCAACAGTTAGCTTCCACAGGTGTACTGCAGATAATGAGGTTATCACTAATGCACACTAAGTACCAAGATTACAGCTACAAAACGAGGACACACCTCACACATGCATAACCTAACAGTGTACAGAATGGTCAACTATACACATGGCATGTTACCTGCACGCTCTGTGTCCTGCTGCTGTGTGGCTCCAGCCTCCATCATTACACATGTATGCTGTTGTTGTTGCTGCTGTGCTGGAGCCACAACACTCAGGAGTAGGCCCTCCAGTCTGGTGATGGGGGGATGTCTAGCCACCCCACCACCTGTGGCAAGCTGCTGCCTGTGGATATCTGATGCACACTGATGGACATTGCTAATTAAATCACTTCAGTGATGGCGTACCTGCTCATATGTCCGGTTATGTGTGCCTATGTCATTTACCCAATGAACCAGGTCTTGCCACAGTGCAGCCCTCTTCTGCTGGTTCTGGCTGGTGTGGGAAAAGAGTACAGTGAAATTCCGCACCAGACTCTGGTGTATCTCTTCCTCCTCTGCAGTGGAGTAGACTGGGTTCCGCTGGTAAACCATGACCCTGAAAAGGAGAAGGAAAATATGTCAGCAATATCTGTCAGCAAACTATAGCACACATAATACACATATTTTATTTATTTATTTATTTTACATTTGTTGACCGGGCTAGTCCAGCTGGATAATTTCCATTTTCAGTGGAGGCCCGGGGAGAAAAGCTCCACAGAATTAAAACAAAGGTTATACAAAATTGAAGATTAACTATGAGTTCCTTTAACAGATATTAAGTTACCATGGATAGTTATTAGTCTAGATCAAGAAAAATAGAACACATAAAATACTATTTACGTATTGCAAGAGACATTGATTATATCTAGAACTACACTCCATACAGATCATTGCATACATATTAGTGTATATACAATATATAATTTTTTTTTTTTTTTTTTTGAGAACAGTAGAAACTGTAAAGTCATTAGGATGTTTGAGAACACAGAGAAGGATTGCAGTTGAGAAGTAAGGAAGAATGATAGTAGAAGGTATTAGGTTTCTCAGTCGGGATTGGTACAAGAGCAGAGCCAGAAGTTTTTAAGATGTGCAAGGAGTTGTTTTTTAAAAAGATCAAAGGAGCCTATCGAGGTAATGTGTGATGGGA
This sequence comes from Protopterus annectens, assembly GCF_019279795.1. Classification (NCBI taxonomy): domain Eukaryota; kingdom Metazoa; phylum Chordata; order Ceratodontiformes; family Protopteridae; genus Protopterus; species Protopterus annectens. The sequence continues at coordinate 878,613,913 of NC_056732.1, forward strand.
GGTTATTCCATATTTTGCCTACTGCATTGGGAAAAAGGCAGTTACCTGCAGAATTGGTGATTCGAGTTGTTTTGACTTGAAGCTTTTCCGCAGAACGTAGTTGTTTCAGGTTATTATAAGGGCTCAGAAGGTTAGTGAGAGCAGGTGTTTTAGATGGTTGATATAATATGTTATGTGTTATTAGGAGTTGTTGATATATAATCTTGTTGGGAAGTTCCAACCAGTGTAAGTGTTTTAAGTTTAGACAGTGGTGTGTTCTATACTGGGATGCTGTGGCAAAGCGAGCTATATTGTGGTAGGATGTCGTAAGTTTCTTTAGGTTACTTTTTGAGAGGTTAGTGTAAATAGAGGAGGCATACAATAGGGTCGAGATGAGATGTGTTTGTGCTAAGGTGGTCCGTGCTTCAGGTGTTAGGTAGGGTTTGATTCTGTATAGTGAGCCAATTTTTTTATTAACTGCTTTTATGGTGTTGATATGGTAATCATAGCTTAGATTATTATCAATAGTAACACCAAGTAGTTTGGTTGATAAGTCTGGGGAGATGAGGGAGTTATCACCTGCAGTAATAGAGAAGTTAAGTTGTGTAGATTTGTGTGTAGGTGAGAAAAGTAGTAGTTTTGTTTTCTTGGGATTGAGGAGAAGACATCTTTTTGAGAACCAGTGTTCGACGATAGAAAAGGTAGCTTGTGTGAGTGAGTGGAGTTCAGATTGAGTGGAGGCTGTGCAAATAATTGTGGAATCATCTGCATATTGTATACATGTGGTGTTTTGGATAGATGCTTGGAGGTCATTAATAAAGATAGAGAATAGGAGTGGGCCTAGTATGGATCCTTGTGGGACTCCTAAAGAGATAGGTAGTAGTGAAGATAGACAATTTTTCCAGAGTACTGCTTGTTGTCTGTTTTTGAGATAAGAAGAGAACCAGGTTAAGGAGGAGGTATCCAAAGCAAGGGATTTTAATATGTGTAGTAGAAGTGTGTGGTTGACCATGTCGAAGGCTTTTGACAGGTCTAGGAAAAGAGAAGAGGTTAGTTTGTTGTTGTTACGATTACAGTTGATGGTGTTGGAAAAGGAAAGTAGAGCAGTGGTAGTACTATGTGAAGGTCTAAATCCATGTTGAGTATTTGCAAGTAGATTGTTTTGAGGAGATGGTTAAGTAGTTGTTTGTGTATGCATTTTTCCATGATTTTAGCTAGTGGAGATAGTAGTGCTATAGGACAAAAGTTTGAAAGGTCTGTGGCTTTGCCTCCTTTGTGTAGGGGTATGATATGAGATATTTTCCAGATTGAGGGAAAAGTACTTTCTTTTATGGATCTGTTTATGAGGATGGAGACAGGGTAGGCGATAGCTTTGGCTGCTATTTGAAGAAATTCAGCTGGAAGGTTATCAGCTGAGGGTGTAGTAGATTTAAGTTTTTGTAAAAGAGATTGTATGTAGGAGGTATGTATGGGTTGAAGTTGCAGGGGTGGAAGGCAGTTGTCACTGTTATTTAAGAGCAGTTGGGAGGAATCAGGGGTTAAGTGGTTAGCTAGATTTTGTATGGAAGTAGTAAAGAAGGTGTTGAAGTTATTGGCTATTAAAGAGGGGTTGTCAGGATCTAAGTTTTGTGGGTTTGGTGTAACTACTTTGCCTGGGGTAAGAAGATTATTGATAGTGGACCAAAACTTTTTTGGTTCTTTTTTGGTTGATTGTTGTAGTTCAAGGTAATAATTTTTTATCTGCAAGTATAGCTTTTTTGGTTTTATTTCTGAGTTCTTTGAAGATTCGGTGATCGTTTGGGTTTCTGGAGGACCGCCATTTTTTCCACGATTTATTTCTAAGTGTAATTGTTTGTTTGGTATTAGAAGTTAGCCAGGGTGCTATTTTGGTCTTTGTTCTAATGATACGTTTTGGGGCATGTTGATTCAGGATGGCCAGGAATGCTGAGTTGAAGTGTTCAACAGCATTGTTGAGTGAGAGATATTTGAGAGGGGTCCAGTTGTATTGTGACAGCTCTGTTAGGAATCCTTCAGGATTAAAGTGTTTTTTTGAATATATTGTTTTATGTGAGGTAGGTAGGTTTAGCTTAGTTTTGGCCCTAATGACATAAGTAAGAGAGTGATCACTAAGATCATCTGGAAGGATGCCAGTTTGGTAGTTTTGTAGGGGGGAGTTTGTAAGAATCCAATCTAAGGTGGTTTCTTTTTTACTTTTATTATTTATTCTAGTTGGACTGTCAATAAGTTGTTTGAAACCAAAAAGATTTATGTGGGAGGTGGGGTTAGCATTGCTACAAGAATTCCAGTCGATGTTAAAGTCCCCAAGAAATAAGATACTTGACTGCAGTGATATAACTTAGGCACCATATATAGCATCTGTCTGTCTATTGGGGGATACACATGTACATGACCAGATATCAATGCTCATCCGACAACTGTGCAACAGTACCTGGCACACTCCATACAACAGACTAGTATACTGCAGCAGTCAACACACTGTTTCAGGTACAATACACAACCTCACACTGGGGGTTTGTATCAAGGTACTGTATGGGGAACATTATCAGCCCATGCACTGCACACAATGCACATTACATATTTCACTGGTAATGCACACTATTCTTACTTGCCATAACCCTACCTACACCACAGTGACATACAGGGTAACACAGCACAACATATGGCAATGTAGTATGTGTTGATCGCAATACCTCACACACCTATCTCTGGCCTCACACCAAGGACACACACTACCATGACAGACAGACAGTCATGGTGAGCAATCACACCAGTACACAACATGCACCCAGTCACTAGCACACTCATTCCACCTCACATATTCTGTTTGCAATGTGTTCATGGGTGTGCATTGTGTCCTAGGTAGGTAGTGTGCTTTTGGCACTGGGCCTACAGCAGCATACTGTTATGCTACCCTGCCCCTTGTGACACATGTGTTATGATCATACCTGCTCCTTACAAACAGTTAAACAGGGTGACTCATATGGCATATTACCTATCTGCATAACATTCAGGCAGGGGTATGTCTGACATCTACTCATGGGGAGCCTTGCTTCTTAATTCTGTGTGGTCTACTACAGGGTATGTCATATCTGTGGGTAGGGTCCCGTACCTCCACCATGTGCTCTATACTGCAGTGACAAGGACGACAAACATAGGTAATTTGTGTTGTGGATGTTGGAGGTGTTACCATGGTTGGTAGACAACTGTCATGGGTGTGACCGAACTATGTATATCCAGCAGTGGTAACCTCTATGTAAGTAGTCTGTGTGCACTCTGTGGTGTTTGAGTGCATTGACACAGTTACTTGCATATGTCTGTGTCCTTCTCCATATCTCTAGCTGTCTTGGGAGGTACATACCATGTAGGACATTGTGGGGTGTGGAGGGGTACAGTGACCTACATGCCCATAGCTGACACACCATGTCCGCTGACACATTCCATGTACAGGTATTACAGGACTAGTGTGCCACTGTGTATATCGATGTGGAGCCTATTGTACACTTGTTGACCATTTTCCCCCCTGACACATGCAGTGGTGGGCAGGCATGTACATATGTAGTGGTTACTGGTGTCAGTGTTTGAATGGGGTATGGTACTCCAGTATCCACACTGGTGTTCACTCCATGCCTGTGACACCAGGCACCTGTTGCAAGACATCTGCACACATGTGCCTCACACAGTCTATATATGTATATATATATATATATATATATATATATATATATATATATATATATATATATATATATATATTGATATATTCATATCTGTATATGGATATATGTCTGTTTGTATATATGTATATATAATATGTATATATAGATGTAGATATATACATATAGATGTGGGGAGAGAGGGGGAGAGAGTGAGAGAGGGACACAGAGTGAGTGTGAGTGTGAGGGGGTGGGACAGAGTGTGAGAGATAGTCATATACAAACATATATGTTGTCAGTCAGATCTATCTGTATATGTATAAGTCTCTACAGATATCTATATACGTATGTGTGTATTGCATATATCTGTACGTACATATTCTACCAATACTGATGTCTGTGCAGTAAGTGAGAACCTGGTTCAAGGCTCCTGAGAGCACACCAGCGGTACCAGGCTATACACCGTATCATGCGTTTTGGCCCCAGGACTCGGGAAAAAACAAAAAGGGAGGGTGTGTGTCCATATTCATGGAGGACACACACACCTCCAGGTTAGTGGCAACACATGAAGCATCACAGACCATCCAGGTGCAGATAACCGTAGGCAAACCTGCTATACAACTGGTAGCATGTTACAGACCACCCTCCCAATCTCAGGGACCACAGTCAGCCTTCCTGTAGACATTGGAGGATATGAATGTCCTACCACACACCATCATATTGGCATACTGTGACTACCCTAACATACACTGGGTGCATTATTCTACCCCAAACACCCTAGCCCAAAGGTTTCCGGAATTCACTATGTCAAATGCAATGGAACACCTCGTCACCTCTCCCACAACAGGAGATAATATACTAGACCTTATCATCACAAACATGGGGACAATGTGCTACACACTGGAAGTATACCCCTCACTAGTCAAATCTGACCACAGACTAATCCCCCTGGATGTACATATCCCACCTCCCCCACAACACAAAAGACTACAGTGAGGAACCTCTCACATGCCAACTTTACACGTCTTATAACTGAGTTGGTATCCTTAATGCCCACTGGGCCAGTGTAATCCACTTCCCACAATGCAGACACCTTCACATATGCTTCTACAGACATCTCCAAGAATGCATGGATCATGCAATCACAAATGAAACCATGACCCTCTCCACCAAGGGCAGGCATCCTGTCTGGTGGACCCCAGCATTGAACAAATTGTATAACAACAGAAGGTAGCTACTGCACGGCAGAGCATACTTCCATAGAGCTACGGCATCTCTGATCAGCAGTAGTAGAAATATACGTTTTGTCGTACAAACATGCAAGGCCAACAATGAAAGGGACATCACTATGGTCACTACAGATAACCACAAGGCCTTCCTCTGCTATGTTACACACCTGGGTGGGAACCCTCAGTTGTGTTCACAGTTAGTTCACAGTGACATACGCTACACTGAACACACAGATAATGCCAACAGTCTGGCAGACAGGTTCAGAGCAGGTTTCTCCCCTCCCTCACCCACACATGTGGAATTACTTATCCCAGCTGACTGTAACCTCCCTGTCATCTCAGATGTCCAGCTTGGAACTACCCTCAGCATAGCTGTAAACACAGCATCAATGGGACCCAACGGTATTGCAGTTTGCATGCTACGTGAACTGCAAGAAGAGCTACACATGCACATTACATGCTATTCAGCCGTAGCCTTACTACAGCATATGTACCTGGACACTGGCATACAGCAACAGTAGTCCCACTCCACACAGGAGGCACCTCCGCAGACCTTGGTAACTACCGCCACATAAGCTTAACCAGCCTGGTCTGCAACACTATGGAAAGGATCATTATGGTACCCATACACAGAGACATTGCGGACTTAGACACTTGATCTCACCCAGTTTGGCTTTGTAGAGGGCAGATCCTGCCTTATGAACCTGGTTGACCTTTTCAAATCAGTCACTAGAGCCATTGCTGAGGGCACAGCGGTCCATACAGCCTACCGGGACTTGCCTACGGCATTCGACACAATACTGCACTCTGCCATCATAGACATGATCAACAGCTGAAATGTAAATCCATATGTCACATGATGGGTTGCAAACCAGCTAAAGGATAGAAACCCTATAGTCAACCTCACTGGTGCCATGTCAGACTCAGAGCCAGTCACATGTGATGTCCCACAGGGCTCTGTCCTGGGACTGCTCATGTTCGGCATATCATTCTCAGATGTGGAAGCATACATGGGAGGGTAGTGGCTGACAATGTTCAAAGATAACTGCATACTAGGCACCATAGGCGATACACCTGCTGACACACACATCCTTCTGACAGGCCTCATGGACACCAACAACTGGTGACGGAGTCATGGCCTAACAGTGCATGCCACGTAATGTATACTCATACACTTTTGGACGGACAAGGTACCTACATATTATCACATAGACAATAACCCACTGAGTACAGACAAAGTAATCGGAGACCTGGTGACACTGTGCAGTGCTGACCTCTCATTTGACACCCACTTTGCCAAAGTGGTTGGATGGACTTCCTACCTTGCCCACCATATCATGAAGGGATTCACATCCACATCAAAAGGGGTCATTGTACCCCTATACTCCTCCCTTATCAGGCCCATGACTGTATACTATGCCCCATTTGGTATGTACCTCACCTGGCACTTGCAACAGCTAGGGGGACCCCATGAGTACATCACCAGGAGGATCAAGGGTCTGCAACTACTGTCATATGCTGCCAGACTAACGTAACTCATGCTCTATTCCATAGCATACTGCCTACGTAGGGGTGATCTGTGCCTGATGTAGTAGGCCATGTCCAGTCTGGTAGTGATGGGCATGTTCCACCTCATACAATCCAAATCCATCAGAAGCACGACAGCTACGGATTTAAACCTCAGCACACATATGAATAGGACATACTGTAGGGACAGATCCATCACTAAGAGGCTTCCCATACTGTGGAACAGGATCCCAGTTCATGTTAGGCAGATACCTTCAATGACACTCTTCATGTGCATTCTTGACAAGTGGATGGGAGATCATAGGTTTACAGCAGGGGCCTTCTCTTTGTCACTACTAGACAGAGGCACAGTAAACTAATGCTATTATGTAGGGGGGTTTTCACTGTGTCACTACTATACAGAGGCGCAAGTTTCTAAATCTATTCTATACATTGTCTGCAGATAGCCTAGTACTAAACTATGCCACTGTGAAACTATATATGTCTATGTATTTCTATATCCCTCTCTATCTATGTATACACATATGCATATTATATATATATATATATATATATATATATATATATATATATATATATATATACATACATATCTTGATATACATACGTATACACATGTTTTATATATATATTTATATATATATATACTCTTTTTTAGTTCCACATATGTATACACACAGTAACGTACTGCTGAACACCCATTACTGTACAACCTACTTGTACATTGCACTACAACCTACATTGCTATGTGCACATAGCTGCCGTCACATACATATGTATGTGGAGCCTTCAGTGACAGTTTCAATATGTCCCCGTCCCTATGGACGTCTTCATATACATAGATACAGACAAATAACACATCTGGAGGGTTCACAGTATGTAGAGTATTATAGTAGTACTTTACATTACCTGTGTTAGTTGCAGCTGTTTGTGTAGGCTTGCAGTTGCTTGGCCTGCTGTCAGCCTCTTTGCTTTGTTGTTTCAGGTTTTTTTTCTTTCTCTTTCTTTCTTTCTGTCTTTCTTTCTTTCTTTTTTTTTCTTTTTTTTTGTTTTCTCTCTCTCTCTCTACCTCCAGCGGGTGCAATGACAGTATTGTATGTGTGGATTGGGAGTACAGGATGCTTTTGTAGGTATCTGCACATGTCCATGTGATGGCCTCTGCACCAGTTGTTAGCCAGCATTTACTAATTGCATGCAGCCTGTTGTGTAGTGATTGCAGTTCTCACTGTGATTACAGGACTGTGCTATAAAAAGGTCTGTTAGGTAGGCGTAGCCCTTTCAGATTATCAGAATGGGGAACATGCTGGTTTGCTGTGGACACTGTTCTGTGAGTGTAAGGGTTGGCATGTCTTTCATATTTCAGGCTGTGTTGTAGACACTGCAATGCATGTTGTTCTGTAAGCTGAGTATTCCTTCCTCCAGTGTCCTGTTCTCTGTGTGTATGTAAACTGACACCTACGACTAGTAATACTGTGTATATGGGTGTGTGTGCTTTCCTGTGGGGATTGTGGTGTAACTGGTATATAGCAGTAGCTCTTGCAATCTGTTGCTATGGCTTCAATATTTGGCCTTTACATTCACTCCTTGTATGCCTGCTAGGTGTCTTTCCTGTAATGTGTTGCTATGGCTTTCCTATTTTCCATTTACATTCACAGCTTGTAATGCTTGCTAAATCTGTTTAGCCAGCAATTCCCTATGTGTTTGTTGTGGTAGGGTGTTACTGCATGCAGTATGGTCTGGCCATGGTGTGGGCTTTGACACTTACAAGGGTATTTGATCATGCTGTTGAGCAGGCCTCAGATACTCCCCGGTGCATCTTTTATCAGCCTCATGGAATGGTACATAGCAGTGGGTTACTCCAATGACATATTCTGATACTCTGCAGTTGTGACTGTGGGTTATTTCAAGCATATGTATTAGTACACCATTTTGTGCCGTGCAGGTGGTGCATACCTTCAGTCAGTCATAGTTACCATTGCATGTGTAGTTACACCTTTCTGCCTACTGTTTGTACATTTCACAGGGTGTCAGTGGGGCACAGTTGACATTTGTTTTCACATGAGGGACATCCCTGTAACTCAATCACAGTTGCTATGTCTGAACTCTTAACTATTCAACTATGGCAGTGTTTATCCTGCTCTGAGTATGTGTGTGGCTTGCCAGATGCTACTGTGACATTATTACCTAGTAGCTACCAACTAGCATGACTGTTTCTCAGCACACAGTACTATTTTACAAATCCACTAGATTTGACAGTAAAGATACATGACATGCTTTGTGTAATAGACTTGCTATATTCCCTTTACATTAATTCCTACTATTTTGTGATATATTTTTTTCAGCACAATGTTCTTGTATAGCACTCATGGCTTAGTGGTAAGTCATGCAGACTAGTGTTTCCAAGGTCCTGGGCTCGAGACTGAGGGATGTGTTTTATTTTGCTGCTGAGTAAACTACAGGCCTTGTCATTCAGAGTGACTAAGGCACTTTTAAGCAGTTGTAAGCGGCTTAGCGCTGGTTTGCGTGGAGGTCACGCATGCACACTGCCACTTAGCTTTGCGCACACACGCTTAGCTAGGTGCACAGAAGTGCACACCTGCTTACTACTGCTTAAAAGTGCTTAGTCTCGCGCACACCCGCACTATTTTCTTTGAAAGAAATGAAAATGGGGAGATAGGAAAGTGGTGAAAAGGGGGTCACAAAGAGGGTAGGACAATAGGAAAACAAGCTTGGGTTTTGCAGGAGGGATGTAGGACAGGCCCATAGCTGCCCATTTCTTCATCAGCAACAGCTGTGCATATGTTTGTAATTTGGTGTGAAATTTGAAACCTTCCACCCCTGAGAGAGGTGTGAGGACAACAATAATATTTGTTGTACAGCCTATTGTAATTGCCAGTTTACATGTCCAGCAGACATGTGTGCAAAATGGGCAGCTATGTATGGGGCGTAATTTTTTTGTGGGTACAGAGTGCCCTTTTTTTTTTTTTTTTCAGGTGAGAGTGGTATGTCAGGTACAGGAAGTCGGTATAGCTGTGGAGGTAGGTAGGGGAGGTTAACAGACAAGACAAACAAGATGAATACAGGGGTGGTGTATGACACATGTGGGGGGGGGTTACACAATTGACGGGGATGGATGTTTGGATATCTCGAGCCCATGAGCCCACAGATGGCAACAGTGGAACTGAGATCCCCACCCATGGGCAGTTGCCACTGTGCCTTCACTGCCCAGGATGGGGCTGTGCTGGGGGCTGTGTAGGCCGGGCAGCAGGCACGCCCATGAGTTGTGCCACCTGTGCCTCAAGCTGGCGTAGGGACCCAAGCACAGCGTGCCGGATCTCCCTACGCACCACAGTCCTGACACTACAGAGGGTGAGTGGATGTTCTCCTCTGGCCACGCTTGCAGAGGGGGGATGAGCCCCATCCCCTGCAGCGCTTCCACCCACAGGTGGCACAGGGCAACCGGAGGAGGGTCCGGCCTGGGCACTACTGCCAGGTGCACTCACCAGCTGAGGTGGGAGAGGTGGGTCCGCTGGAACCCGCCTTCCCTGTCATCCTATGTTTTTCATTATGTTATGACAGTTTGGGTTAGTAACGTACAATACCATTCACAATTAGTTGTAACAGCATGCATTTGTATTCCCATTAACCAAACACCCATAAATTCAAGCCATTGAACAGCAAGCATAACACATGCATAATTTGAACAGCAATACACAATCCAACAACATGCAGGGTTGATTGATGGCAACAGGCCATCAGGTTTGGATGTATGAACAGGGCACATGCATCAATGTACATGCAAATATGTATGAACCAACAGGACAAATGTCCAGGGGTGTTAATTGTGAATGCACATACCCATTTCACGTGGAATGGATTATTTGTGGTTATAGGGTAGGGTGAAGAAATATTTAATTAACAACTTCAAATACCTATACATATGCTGTACATTTCTACTAGCTGCAGATATATACACACTACAGGACTGCCTACAGTTTCCTATGTGATAACTACTTCAGGTTGGTGATAGGAATGTTACTGCTACATTGATATACATTTCATATTTATTCATACACATTCATATCTGGCTCTGTTCAGCTACATCATACTGCTACATTTGCTTTATATGGCTATAGACAACTGTGGATGTTTGGTATTTCAGACAACCATACTATCTGCATATTGCAGACTGAGAGCAACATATCCTGATTTTGGGACACACATTCCAGCTACAGTACGTTTTTCAACACATGTTGCTGTTTGGTTATGCCTGTCACATTCATTTCATTCTGTACTGACTGCAGTATACTTTATTCAGGAATTATTACTACTGTATTGGTGGATTCATACCTCTTTCTCACACTCTCTCACTTGTTTTATTTTTACAATTCAGGATGGTACTTAATTCAAGGCTTTATTGACATGTTTTACCTTTAGTTATAACAGTCCTTTCCAACAGTCTCACTTATGTCATGTTTCAGAATTTCAACAGGGATATATTTCACACGTGTTTTACTCAGCTTCTTCAGCTGTACTTTTGAGCGTGCTACAGGTTATGTACTATTATATTACAGGTGGGACATCTTTATTTCAGACTTGTTTCATTTTTATGTTTGGATTACAGGCTGCATCACACTTTTGTAATCAAGCAATACTTGCAAACTCTCTTACACTGTTACTTGCACATTTTATTAATTAGTGACTACACTGCACTCTTTTGCTAACTGTCATACTTATATATTTATTTACAGCTACAGGGAGAGAATTACTGACCTGCCTGGTGGCGCAACCGCACCAGCCTATCGCCATAGGCTCGACGGTTCACAGAATGGACACCTGCAGCTGTAATGTAAATGAAGTAATATTGGAATACACATCTCCATAATATCAGCTAGGTTAATTTCTTACATAAATAATTACATGTAACTTACTCAGTAGTGGGGTGTTGGGCATTTGCCAGGCCTCCTGGATCCAACGGTTCAGTTGGTCCTGCTTCCATCTCTTCAGGTCCGCATGGTGGTGACAGACCTGCTCACCAGTCCTTGGTATTCCTGTGGCACTGGTGAGATCATGTGCCAACCGGTCCCACGCCTCAGCCCTTTATGCTCCCCACAGGACCTGGCCCTGCATGTGTTGGGCCTCATGATTATGGACGAGGAGCCAAACCATATATTTGGACTCCTCAATGCCCCACCTCTGTGCTCGGAAGCAACTACTCTCTCCTACACCTGACATCCTGGCTGCAAGTCGGTTCCACAATCGGTTATGCTGTGTATTCCCACCTATGGGGCTTATATATGCCGTTTTTCCCGCAGCTATCTATGATTGGCCATTTTGGAATTGTATCAGCTTCACAAAACCTGCTTTGTCATGCTCCTCTTTCTATTCATTCCTATATATATGCTATTACTGCATTTCTAAGTACAACTGTCATGGCTTAGTGGTTCAGTACTTTGACTATGGTGCATGGTATTCTGGGTTCGAACCTGGCCATTGCTTTTTATATTTTATGACTGTCTACACAGGCTAGGAGGTGTGTCTGTGTAAAGGCAGTTTTGATACAGCTTGCTCAACGTTGCCCATCGGTTAGCTTGTTGGCGCGGTGCGCAGCTCCCCGCAAACGGATCACGTTGGTTTACGCGTGGTTTGGCTGTCAGCTCGCATATTACGCTCAACTCAGCTACAAGCACACAGTTTCAGTGTGTTAAAACGCTGCTCAACCCCAGGCACTCATTTTACACCTATTAAACCACTGCTCACCTACGGGCACTCATTTTACACCTGTTAAAACACTGTTCACCTACAAGCAGATATCCTCAACTTGTTAGACTGTAGCTCAGCTATAGGCACATCTGCCATTTTTTTTTTTTTTTATCTCACATTTCTTCAAAATACATGGCCCATTCCATTACATTTTACATAAAATATAATTTTATATATGTACATATATGTCAGGGACTTGTTTTGTGCTTATTTCATTAAAAATAAAGATTGATGTTGTGGGGGATCGACCCACGACTGCCTCCTCTTCAGCTGACGTCTCTACTGCTACACTATTGCTTCTTGGCTTACTTTGTATATTTAGTTCTTATATGCTTTTCCACTGACTGCTAACTTTGGCTAAGTGACGGGCATGCCTGCGCAAACGAGCACACTCACAGGCAAACATCTTTACAACTTATAAAAAAAAAATATAAGATGTTCATTTATACATTTTCTGTTCATAGTCTGTGGGGGCATGTGTTGTGTTGTGTTTATTCACATTTACATGGACTCTGTCATGGGGGATTACTTTCGGGACTTTTACTCTTCTGGGGGCATGTCTGTTTGCAGGGCTCGCCCTACGGACACACCCCCTACTGTCTTACATGGACCGTGTTAGCCTTAGGTGTGACTCAGCATGCCCTCATGCATATGCATGAAATGCTGATGTCACACCGTTTAACTGCAGCTTCCGTGTAAGCCTTGTAACTCTTACACGGAGGCTTTGTGAATCCTGCCCTTTATTATTAATGCTCCTAGCATTAACAACCATCACAGATGTATCATATGTTGCTAGATGTGAACTGTTAAATATTTGACTTGTCAAAATTCCTGCCTTGTGTTTGTCAAATATTGCAAAATATCTTCTGTGAAAATACTCTTCCCTGATCTTCACAAGTGCACTCCATCCTGCCTGAATACATGTTCCCAAAGTTGGGCTCAGATGTTCTACACATTTCCATTTTTTAAAATGGGGCATTTTTTTCATGTAGGTATTTACCACAAAAATCTTTTTCATTCACAATGACCTGAATCTCCTTTCTATTTGTGATTTGTGAAAAATCTGTCTTAACACCTGTACAAGCTTTGCTATGTAAGAGGGCTGTAAGTTCCCTACTAATAGCCAGAAAGTCCTTATGAATGAGATCATTTGTACCATGAATAAAAACAGATGCATACTTCCTTGCATTAAGGCATTCTAGGGCCAGTCTCACATCGTCTATTTTTTCTCCTGGTAAGCATAACACCATCTGATGTTCATTATCTTCTCTGCAAATGTAAATATCAGTTACCTCTAATAACTGAATCTCCAATTACAAGAATATTTTTTCTGACCAGATTTGGAGAATCTTCAACTTCTAATTCAATAATATCTGCTCTATCAGTTGTTACAAAGGAAGGATCTTCATCACCATTAGTCTTATTAATCCCTCTGTTTTCATGCTGATTACATTTGCAAGCATACAAATCTCATCCATCTGGCTTTGTACATCCACAGCTTGAGCCATGTTTTCAACATCTGTCTTTTTCCTATTTTTTTCTTGCAGTAATATTCTTAAATCTTTCCATATTCATGTTTCATTTCTTCCTTTTTAGCTGCCTCTAGCCTACTTTTTTTACCTTCTCCATTAGAAAAATGATACCCTGGATTCATAAAGTTCGGCACAAGGCCGGCGTTAGGCTTGCGCCAACCGTGGGGCATGAAGATGGCGCAGTAGCACCAAATGCATATTAATGAAGGTGCGCTGCCACCACAGCCACGTGCATAGGAAAGGAGCGTGAGTGCATAGGGCATGTTGAAGTGCCGCACAGAGGCATGGAAATGTCAGCTGTCGACGTGCAACCTAAAATGCTTGCATATAACAATTTGCAAGCAATAGTAATCACATCTGTCAGTGTCCGTGGATACTGAAACATATGCAAAGCATGCAAGACAGTTCCTGCGAACACAAAATGAAGAAGCAAACACAAATACACAGTAAGGAATAACGGGTCCCTATCCCGCGAACAAATGACATTGAAAACCGTGTGCCCATAGTCCAATGCAGTGTAGATAGTTATACCAAGTGGAAGTGAAATGCATCATATGTTAGCGTGCTGCCAATAGGTACATCCAGCCCAATGGTCAGGGTCACCAGCTGACCCATATTGTGAGGGTGGGTACACAGCTGGGCAGATGTGTCCATAACAAAAAACACGATAAATGTAAATATCTAGCGACTGTATGACCAAATTATATCCCACAACGCATGTAATAGTCACATACAATAGGTATGTCAGTATTTCACATACCAAATGTGACAGGAAATAGAATAAGCATGTAAACGAAACAGGAGCATATAAATTGCTACAACAATAAGGCAACATGTAGGCTGAAAGGAACAGTATTATCTGTACCGTTGACTGTGGGTACGTGTTTTCCAGTACATTTGGATATGTGTCCAGAATACATCCCATCCTGGACATAGGAAAAGGTGGCATCCTACCAATGATTAGAACAGTCGGCCAAAATCTGCACATCACCTGTCCAAGCTGAACTTGTCAGGATGTGTCACAGTTGAACGGGTATTACCCGGGTATACCAACCATGTCATGAAAGTTAAGTATGGGCGTGTACCTATGTGCGTGAGGTATAGCATGTGGAAAGTCAAACATGGCAGGGTAGTCCATATAACCATACAGGTACCTGACATATGTAGGGTGTGCAATGTGTTACCTTGACCGTGTCATGAGCCATCAACCATGATGATGGAGTGTCAGGAATATGTGTGAGTGGGGGGGATGGGTAATGGTATAATCCTCCAAGGTGACACTGTGTCGTATGCAGAATAGGTGAACCGGAGGTGTATGAGGGAGCACCGGGTGAAGCAGAAAGAAACACAAAAACATTTATACACATCTGCAATACAACCAGACAGGCCATACTGTAGAACACAATCCCACAAACATATGAATATTAAAATGCGCGATACAAATGTATAGACATGTCACCGGCACATACTCACAGATTGGTCCTGATGGAACTGGCCATATCAAATGCAACACACCTGGATGCATAATGGACTACCCAGCATCCCCTCCACAGCACACAACCCGCTCCCATACTTGAACGTCCACCAAATCCAGCCATACTTGGCCTACTGGTTTGGTGCAGCCACATCTACACATAGTGACCACTCCGCATATGTAGTAGCTAGTATCACCCTAGGCAGTTTCAGGATTGCAAACTATGTATCCCTTGCATGTAAAACCCCCAGCACATTTTTGTAATGCCAGAAGAATGTTCGGTATTTGTCTTGTTTTGGTCTTGTTCAATTTTTGGTATATCCCTCATGGGATAAGTAACCTGTGTAAACATTAGAATGGGTATGAAGACACGAAGTCCAGTTCTGTAGATATCTGGACACAAGTTGGAATGTGCAGTAGTGGTGCACGAGACTGTCCAGCCCTAGATGGCCATGCAGAACCTACTACTCAGGATCAAACACCTGCCCATGACGCACGTGTCCCGACACAAATAAGCGAGAGAATATATTGCACACATTCGCATAGTGGCACATGGTATAAGGGTGATGAAGGGACTGACATAAACAGGGTACCCCCTGATCCACTGTGTGAGGGACAATTAATGTGTGTGTAGGCGTGACCTGACCAACAATGATACAATGCCAAATGTCCTGTGATTGTAGGAAATAACTATGTACCATACTGCATGTAACAGTTGCCTAAAGCGGTCACGTCAGGATAGAATAAACGTAATTCATAGAAGAAACAGGCAAACAACAAAAGTGCCATAGGTATAAGGCTCACAGCTAGGAAACAAATGAATGTTCTAAACCTGCACTGACTGTGGCTATGTGTTGGCCCAAACAATCTGGTGTCCGCAGTAGGGTTACCATCTGTCCCACTTTGTGAGGGACAGTCCCTCTTTGGACAGTTGTGTCCTGACAAAATACATTACAAATGTCAAATGTCCTGGAATTGTAGGACATAATTATGTCCCATATGTTATGTAATAATTGCAGAAAATAATTATTTCATATCTAAAATACCTAAATGTTACAAGAAACAGAATAAGCAACTAAACCACTACAACAATAGGCTTTTATGTAGGCAAATAAGTAAAGTTCTATCCTATGTACTGACTGTGGGTATGTGTCAGCTTGTAAAATCTGATGTGTGTTCCGAAAATGTCTTATCTTGGCCATTTGAAAAGGTGGCAACCCTAGTCCCTAGAATACATCCCAACCTGTACATATGACAATGTCAATGCTACCAATGGTCAGAGCATTCACACAATAACTGGCCAGCCTCTTAACCACTCACAAAGCCAGTGACCTTTGGGGGAAAGGTGTTGAATGAGAATGACTACTTACAACAATGAAGAGTAATAGACGCATTTAACTGCAGAAAATTAGTAGTATTACGAGTCTGTCAGCACGTTCCAAGTTAATAGTACTAATATGGTAGAAGTGTCCGTGATTGTCCCTGAGTTGTCATAGCCTTGTCCCTGTCACTGTAGAAACGAGTCCCCGAGTATCACAGAGGTCTGTACACATAAGTACACCAAACAAAGCAAATATACGAAAGCGATGACCAAGGCAGGATGAGAATAATTCCAGTTTATTGCACCACAAATTGACGTAAAAACGAATAAATACACTAGAATGAACGCATTCACATAATCAGCGTTTTCGTTTATACACACGTATACATTTAGTAAACAGAAGTTTTTAATAAATGTTTTTTTTAAATAATGGTTTTAGAATTTTCTTTGCAAAATGTCAACATTTTAACACAGGGAGTTTTATATAATAAAGCTTATTTATTCATGTATTTATTTATTTATTTATTGTATTTATTGTATTTCTTTTGACTCATGGACTATTAAAGAAATGATTTTAATTGGAAAAGGAAGTGATGAAATACTAAATTATGTAGTAGATAGAATGTTGATTTGTAGGTTCATAATGTGAATGAATATTGATTGGATGTTACATAATGTGTTTTTATATAAAAGGTCCTATTTAACGTAGTATGGCATTTCATCTGATGAAGTCCCTTTGGACGAAAACGCTGATTATGTGAATGCGTTCATTCTAGTGTATTTATTCGTTTTTACGTCAATTTGTGGTGCAATAAACTGGAATTATTCTCATCCTGCCTTGGCCATCGCTTTCGTATATTTGCTTTGTTTGGTGGTGAAAGGAGGTGATTTTTCCATAAGTACACCAACCGACTGTCACATCAGTTGACAGGACTATTGCATACCTGTAGTGAATTTATAACAGATGTCCAGAATAATATTCATTTTATCTATAAATTAATGAAATAGTCAAATGGGAAGGGAAACACGTGGAAACTGCCCCCCAACCTGCATTATGTAGTGGAACTACTAACCACCCTAAATTATGTAGCGCCAACCCAATAATGTGGTCAGAGATGCCCAAACACCTGCATCTGTAAACACAGGTAGAATGTTAAAATCTGGAATAACTCTGTCCATGCGCTATGTCTGATCTTTGAACAGTGCCAGGGCAGTTCTAGTCACCAGTCGGCTGAGCCTAAACCTGGACCAGCACATGAACACCCTGGCAGTCAAACACGTGTATGTGCGAGGACTATAAGCGTAGGAGTTCTGAATATCCTTGGAGTAAGTAGACATGCAGCAACGGCGTACTGGGCATGCTCATGCACTTAGCAGTTGCAAAGGGCTGTCTTGCATGCACACGGATTCTAAACATGGAAGGGCACAGTTTGGAATGTACTGTGTGTCCATCTACACAACAGCGAACTGGGCATGCTCACACACTTAGCAGTAGCAAAGGGCTGTCTTGCATGCACATGGATTCTAAACATGGAAGGGCACAGTATGGTGTTACTGGCCCCACGTACATGAAGGCCACTCACATGTACTGACCAGTACACACTCAAGAGCCATCACAGATATCTCAGGTGCAGATCACAGAGGTAAACGCCGCATTCTACTATGTAGCCCTCAGACATCACCATGTCCTTGGACCAGCAACACACATCTATACATTACTACAACACCGTGTGACTCATGACCAGTGGACTGTACATAGGTCTACAGCAACTGTGCAGACTACACATGTACTGACAGGGTTCCATCATGTGTTATGCAATGCAATGATACCACTGTACATAACCAGGTCGGCTCTACACATAACAGGGGCCCTGGGTCTTACACAGCTGTGACAGATGACTGTCACTGTACACCAAAGAACACACATGTTTGGATATGACATACATGTAATCACAGTGGATATGTGCATGGACCACACACACACACACACACACACACACACACACACACACACACACACACACACAAAACACACATATGTACATGGCATAGCTTTTGCTGTCCTCCGTGCAGACAAGTGGCTACAGCAATCACACACATACACATGGAAGGTAGGTCCATGGCTGTTGAATGCTAACAGTACATGAGGTAGCAATGTTGACCGAGGAAACATTCCCTCTGTACTAGTTACCCATGACACCCATCATATCATACAACAGCCCATGTGTTATGTATGTCATCACGCATGTCCACCAGTTGCAATGTATACAAACATGGCTACATGACAGGCATGTAGGATCAACACACATGTACACGTAGTAGTGTGCATGCAGCTACCATGCATGTGCAGTAGCTGATGTATGTAATTCATCTGTGCCTAACTGCAACATGCAGTTGAATTGCAGCCCCATCATTGACACCTGTATATGGTGAAATACTGACAGTACAGTAGGATGTACATCAGGTATGGATGGATGTGTGTACATAAAGTGGTGATCCACCTTTGCAGATGGATGTTTGCCAGGGACGGATCACAGGTGTGTCACAAGCCATCCTACCATTACATGTGCAAACAGTACGCTATGTTACTGTTACTTGACAGTGAAGACATAAAACCTACACAGCGGTCGGTTGTTACTGACTGTAAGTCACATGACACCTGTAGCACTTACATCCTCCCATGTGCATATAGCAGCACAATTGCCGAAGGTAGCGTTGGTACACATAATGCGGCCAATACTGCTGCATGTCTGTCAGACGTATCATCATATAGCAGGTGTATCATTCACAGTATTGCCATGTGTGTTTGCTTGTGTGACCATATATGTCACATATGGTGGGGAATACATCCTAATTGTTACACACCCCTGTACACTGTTATAGAGATCTGTACGTGCTGCAGTGTGGAAAGCATAACGTAGGCAGGGGTGGTGTGTGTATCACACACATGTCAGCTATCCATATGTGAATGACATCTGTGGACTCCACAGTGTGTGTGTGTGTGTGTGTGTGTGTGTGTGTGTGTGTGTGTGTGTGTGTGTGTGTGTGTGTGTGAGAATATGTATGGCTGTCTGGTGCATGGAGTGAGGATGTATGCTACCATACAGAACAGACAGGATCCCCAACCCTCATGGTGATGCAGTCTACTACCCTGTTGATGCCATCGGTCTCAGCCTTACTGGCTACCTGTACATGTTCATTCTCTGTGTCGCATCATGTGGGTGCACACTACTGTGAGGGTGATTACCACATAGGCAGGGATCCTCACCTCAACACTATCGAGTGTGTGTTATAATGTTGTTGACCCCGTGAGTGTGGGCATGTTACTGTGTGTTTCAGTGTATGTCTGTGTGTGTTCTCATCCTGTAATGTGACAGGGTATTACTGCTACACAGTGAGGCCTCATGCTATCACGTGGCCTCTAACGTTATCATCGGCCAGACCGCTGTGTAAACCCCCTGCACCATGTCAACATACCTGTGATGTGACCTGGTATGGATGTCACGTCTCTAGCCACTGTAGCCTATTAAACAGCCCACATGCTTCTGGATCAGTAGATGTGTGGACATCTGTGGTATGGTAGCCTTTCTAACAGTCAGGTTGAGGCTACGTATAGCATACTGGTATTGCCATACATGCCTGTGAGTACTCCACATTTACACATGGGAAACTGCAAACACTGCTACTTGTTAACACATGCAAGTAGACCATAAGGAGGGAACCAGGGCATCATATAACAATGCATTATAAACCTGTACTGCATAGTATGTCTGGTACATGTCAACAGTACACAACTAATGTAATATACACTTCTCTCACTATTCTGTTCACCCTGTGCATCAGACCATTTGAGCGTGTCCCTGCACCGATGGTGTGGATGACAGGGATACGGCACAGGCATCATCATATGCACAGTGTGATAATGTTTGCCAGGAGCATAAGCTGCACCAGTGGATGACATCATGTGTGTAAGGTCCGGTGATCTGATTGGACATCTGTGGTCATTATGCATGTGGGTGTTGCGGTACCCTACAGACGTTTTTGCTGTGTGCTTGTATGATTTCACACAGTTCTGCCTTTTGCCAGGCCTACACAGGGGTATTATTGACAGCTCCAGATTGTACAGACCAGGATGTACAGCTCACTGTGTCCGGCCATGGCCACATGACCTGTGCCTGCCAGGGATTGCACGGGCACTACCAGGCGGAGGTACATATTGGCTACTGTCCGATGACACATGTCCACTGGAACCGTGTCCCCACTGGGAATGTCCAGGGCCATGTCCATGTGGCCTGCTGTGTCCTGGTGTAGACAGTGCAGCACCAGCTGCACTGCTACTGCTACCGGCACTATGGGAGCGTGCATGTGAGGTGGCTCGTTCACATTGACCTGCACTAGGTGGTGTAGCTGGCCTATGTCCATGTGGCCTATGTCTCACTCCTACCAGATGTTCCAGGAGAGACAGCTCACGCTCGTTGATTGTCATGCCACGGTCAAGGATTCCAACGATGTCACCCAATCACCTGTCCACAACATCAGCAATCTGCTGTTGAGCATTTGCCAATGCCTGGATGTTTTAATTTAGAGTACGGATAGCAGCCCTCTGAAGCCTCTGCCCTTCTCTGTTCTGCCATTCAGCACATGCCTGTGCTGCCATTATAGTCTGGAGCATGCGTCTGGTGACACCAGCTGGTGCGCTCTTTCCTGTAGGTGCATGCCTGCCAGAGGTCCTCCTATGAGCAGCACTGGCCACATGCCTGTGTGGCACATCTGCAGTCATTACACTGTCACAATGGTGTGGAGACACATCTTCTGTAGCCACCACACGTTCCTGTTCCAAGCTAACACACGCTGACTGTCGTTCCTCTATGGCCACTGGTGATGAGGTATGTGTTGGCATGAGAACTGTGTGTGGGGAAGAGGAGGACATAGCTGGGATGGCAACCATTGGCACAGATTCATCCCCTGACAACCCTGCCTGTACCTCATGCATATGTTCATCACTGCTAGTATCTGTGGGGACACTAACATCAGATGGACCGCAGGAGGGTAACGCACATACATCACCTGTGAATGCAAAGAAAGACTCTAAATTACAATAGACACACACACACACACACACACACACACACACACACACACACACACACACACACACACAGACACACACTCACAGACACACAGACATACAGACACACAGACACACACACACACACACACACACACACACACACACACAGGCACACACACAGACACACACACAGACACACACAGACACACACACAGGCACACACACACACACACGGACACACACACACAGACACACCATGCATGTGATTTGACAGATGTCATGCAGCTCAGACATTAATAGTGGTAGTTAGTATACCTTCCTGGGTTGAACACAACAGCAAGCAGGTGTCATATCAGTAGCCATGCAGTTCACACAATCATGGTAGTAAGCATGCATCCCTGTGATACACCATGTGGACCAGCACAGGTTAACAGTACACATGGCTGAAGTGACCTTGACATGTAATCTGCTGACATGTGCATTGACATGCATACATGTCTGACACAATGGTGTCCTGACACATGTACAGCGTTGTAATGGGTATCACATTGCAGTGTTGTCTGTATGCCCTACAGATAGAATGCACATTTAGCAAATCTGCATGAGCATGGACGGGTAGTGTGAGGTGTCTACATTGCTATACAGTGTGAAGTACAGACACTGTGCCATTGCATGGCATCATGAGGTGTCTATATTGCTATACAGTGTGTAATATGCATGCATTGCATAGCCATAACTGCGTGCATACACATGACATAACTGTGGATTGTGACCCACGTTGCTGAGGTGTATACACACCAAACCATGCTGTGTCATGTGACAGGTCACTGGAAGACCTACGGATGACACCCCTGCACAACTACTACAGAGTCTTAGCTGCCTGGCAACCATGTCCACACATGGCAGACTTGTCAATATACCATTTCCCACATGACATTGATGTACCACACACATGAGGTGCACGGCTGACGGTGATGTCCTACAGCAGCAAGGGAAATGTACAGTATTTGTAGCCTGATGTGGTGTCAATGTCTGTGGAAGCTGTACAGGTGACTACTGTCATGCTATGACACAGTTGTGATGTTCAACACATCTTATATGGTCGACTTACGTGACACCTCCACTAGCTGTGCACAGGCTTTTAGGATGTCCAGTGTACCACATCAACTGTATAATCAGACAACTAAGGCTATAGTTGGACCATGTGTGGACAATGTGCAACAGGGTGTATACACATCACATGTACTGTGTGGCTACATGTATCTGGCCATCCTCCATGACCATGTGTGAACATGTGTTGGCCAAATGTTTGCAATGGCCATCTATCTCACATGTCTGTGTAGTCTCATATGACATACATGCATAGATGTCAGATATGTCACCGTCCACAGGGCTATGCAGACAATGGGTTGTAAGTTTGGTATGTGGGGTATGTATTATGGGATAGTGTGACAATATTGCAGCCATAACACTACATATCTGGGACATGTCAGATGGCACATCACAATTTATGCACCCATTGCAGGGCATATAACACAATGGTGACTCCTGTGGGATGCCCATATCCCAGCTCACTGTGTGGTACTGTTTGTGTACCACACATGTGTTGTTCCAAAGTATAGTACATATGCCTACATTGAACAATACCTCCACCATTGTATGCACAACTGTCCACACATGTAGCAATGACAGATACTGTCGTTTTATGTCGGTGTTTCATTTCATTTGTATATATTGCACATGGGTAGCCAGTGTGAATGATGGGAGATGCGACCTGTATATCGTGACTGGACCATACATCATGTGTACATGTGATAACTGGCCACATGGCGAATAGATATATGCATTAACATGCCTGATACTGATGACAGTCTCACCTGCAACGGACTGATGTCTGTGCGGCACGCCAGAGGTACCTGTATAGGGGGTGACACAGCAGTTTGAACATTATCCATGACTGTATGACAGCCACAGGGTGCACTGTGCATGTTAACACATTCGCCTGTACAATGGCATATAGTATGCACATGTGTGCATACACAGGATAGCATACTGTAGTATGTAGCATGTGTGTAAACATGCCTTGCATATGATGTTACATTACATATTGTACAGTGACACATGCAACTAAATGGGATATAATAGTCATATGTGCAGTAGTGACTTACCAGGCAACTCCAGGCTCATTGGTTGGGAGACACCCACCTCCACGATGGCAGCTAGTGTTTGCGGATTCTGTTCTGAGGGTGTCCCCAGTAGCTCCTCAGTGGGTGTGAGTGGGGGCTGGGTTGGTGGCCCACCACCTGTTCCACCTTGTTCCCTGGCAATTGCAGTGGCATGCTGTTTCGCATGTCGTATCAAGTCTGTGCAGTGTCTGCACACCTGCTGGTAGGTGCGGTTATTGGCCACCCACATCATTAACCCTCCTGCGATGGTCCTGACACAGGTCGTCATGCTGCTGGCATGCTGTGGCACATGACTGAACAACACCTCGTAGTTCTCATGGAGGTACAGGATGAGGACATCATCCTCCTGGCAGATGTATGCTGGCAGGCATGAACGAGGCATTATCTGGAAGACATAATAATGGTGACAGGTCACAGTATCACAGAGATGTACAGAGATACAGCTGCACATACATTTGTATTAAATCTAGTACATCTGCACAGTTATCTTTGCAAATCATCATGACACTGACACGACTGACATGTTTGTGTCACACATGTAACACCCGGTATGCATTAGATATCATCGCCATATATGTGTGTCACCTCATTACATTGTTCATACTCCATGTGAATGCTGTCTTGATGTGGGCATGTCTGTTTGCCTGTACTGGTGTTCTTACCTATCAGCACATGCCTGGATGTGTCCACAGTGATGCTGTTGACCCTGATGCTGTGTATATGTCACATATCAACACATACACTGCCTTAATGGACATGAGCAGTGACAATGCACACATACGCACAGAACCTTTACATGCATGTGTTTTGCCATATACATCTACATGGCACTGTACAGCAGTTCAACATCCTGCCATGGATCATCTGTGTTGCACATGTGATAGACATGGGACAATAGCTAGCCGGACGTCATTTGCAGGGATTGTTATCAACTATAGCATTTACGGGCAAGGTTTCCTAACTGTATCCAACAGCCATTTTGCCACCGCGAGGTGCATCAGTGCCACATTACTGATCCAGACAATTAATAATACATCTACCATGCGGTCATCACACCATGTATGACAGAGATGACATGTGCAGCTTTGATGGACAGGGTTGCATGGTATGGCGGGAGTATGTAACATGTATGGCACAGGGATCTGTCCAGCATGTGGCGATCCTTGTAGTAGGATGGTGGCTGTCCATGACGTATGTCTTTCATATCAGGATATGTACGTGTAGCATGTCCAACATCACAGTGTAGCACATGTCTTTATGCAAGGTAGCCAGCATGCTGCATAGTGGAGGTGAGGATTGTGAAGGCTGGTATCGCCCATCCACGCATGACCAATACCCCTTAAATGTGATATGTGATCCGATATTGGTCACCCAAGTGCTGAGTATGCCTGTCCAATGATCTCCATGCTCATGGATGGCACCCTGTCATGACATGGGTGCCTCGTATGACTACCTAATAGGCCTGGAGATGTCACCAACTCAGGGAGGTGAACTGCACAGCACCATCCCTTACACAGTGTCCATAATGTTGACCGCTGCCTAGGTGGTAGTTAATGGGTACAGGGTTTTTCACCTAGCGGTGACAATGCTATTATCAGCTCTCAGATTGTGCACATATGTCACACACCTCACCCACAAAGCCCATTCTGTATGTTGTCCACAACACTGAGACAGCTATTGCTCCTAGGTCATGGCCATTTGCATCCTTGCATACACAGATGCCTCCCATTTGTCTGTGTGGTATGGGCTACAATGAGGGGGGCTTACAAAACATTAACCATGTTTTACTGTAGCTGCCACTGGTGTGATATGCACATGTCACTCTGACACATTTTGTAGTGTTGATTCTGTCAACAGGCCACTGGTAGAACACTCCTGTGACACACAAAGGTACATCTAGTATACTCAGTGTAGCTGGAATACGGTATGGGTGATGATGTCCTATGACCTGTTACAGGTATGCTATGCAGTGTGAAATCATCCGTACTGTTATCTACTTCTGTACTGCTAACATCTACGTTGATAAAGGTTCATTGACTTGCAGACCATACTCAGCAGAGTAATAGTGCAGTGCCTCCAATTATGACTGTCGTTTCCACCTGTGGGTTGAAGGGGGTTGATATTATGCAACACCCTATCTGTATTGCATATTCATGCTCAGCACTTGTTCAGAACTTGTGAGCACTTCATGAGCTACTAATTACTAGTTAACTAATTTCTTACAAGTACACTGTCTGTCCTTACATTTCCATCTTGCTTACAGTACAACAGCTGTTGTACACACGTAACTCACATATCTTGTGAGACATGATTGAATATACAGGCATGTCCAACTGTCACATACCTGTGCTATTGCCTGTCTATATGATGAATATGGTGAACATGTGGCAATAGAGCAATTGTCTCATGTACACAGTCAATGCTCACTTCCCAAAATACGACACTACAGCCTGTGGGAGATGAACATATGTAGCCATGCTGGGGGTAATGCTCTCACCAACCCAGCCTGTACCTGACATTCATGTGGGGATGTGTAACATTTGCAATACACCCCACTCATCACATCATGCTGTTACAGTTTCACAAAATCTCCACCACCACAGGCCACACATAGTATGAGTAGGACATTTGCAGAACCTCTCCATACTCTGTGTAGGCACCAGAGGCAGCCCCCACCACCAAACACAACAACAATTACTCATAGCCCACAGACTCATGTGTGCCCATCAAATACAGCCAATAGGATGTTATAACATACCCAACACACCAGTCATAGGCGACTCTGTAGGCGGCCACACTGATGTCCCACTCAGCAGGCTACACAAGGTGATAGTCACTTACATCAAGCTGTCAGGTAACTGGTTCTTCAACATAACTTATGCACCCATGCCACACCTCACCAGGTACAATTTGACTGTCATTCTCCATGTTAGTGTGACTGCCCTGAGATGTAACTTCCCAGATTACATGTGCAGGGACATGCAATAGCTCTCCAGTCTTGTAGCCCAGAAGGTGTTGGCCAAGCCCTTGGGAGCATTCTGCATTCATCCAGACACAATACCACTGTAGAACAACTGACTGTTTCACTTCAACAGTTGCCTATGCTTCTGCTGTCATTCTACAGGCATCCGGTATCTGTCCGCTTTGAATGACATGGTCAACAAAACACAATGCTTTGGCACAGATGACCTGCACCTGTCAGCCCTGGGAGTACAGATAACATGTAAGGCTCTTGCTGCTCCTATACTGCCTGTCTTGCACAGCTTCCAATAACATTCACCACCGGAACGGGAATGGGCAAGCAAAACATGGGGTCATGTGACTCAATGCTTGACATAATCTCTGACGCACGCAGGCACAGCACCCCTTATAATGGACCACTTCAATATCTCTGCAGTGACTGGGATCTGCCTCTAGGCTCCGCAGAGCACACCTGCACTGACAGGTTATGCGCAGACCACACCTTTCAGTCATGTAACCTGGACCGGAATACCCACAGCTGAGGTGTGTCCATATTTCACTATGCTGTACACACCTCCTGGCTGGTTACTTAGCACAATGCATCAGAGGTGATCCACGTGCAACTAATTGTGGCCAGAACTGCTATACACATTGTAACATGCTACGGATTCAACAACATACCCCATGGTTTCCAGCCCTCATTTCTTGGTGTACTGGACAGTAGGGTTCAGACAGGTACTACTGATGTGCGACTGACGCTACCCCACACTTAACTGGGATAGCTACTCATGTACTGACACATTAGACCAACACTGTCCAGGATTCATAACCTCCACTCGGCTGGATCAACCCATACACACCACCACCAAGACCAACAATATCCTAGACATGGACATTACCAACATGTCACAGGTTTTCCACACCTGTGGTTATCCCCTCATTGGTAGTTTCCGAACATATGCTAATCACCCTTGTTATCCACATCCTGGCACCACACCCTTCACGGCATACACAGTACAAGACTAGTACAATGCCTACTACAGACGTCTTATGACAGCAGCAGTAAATGTCATGACAGCTGTGCAGATGGACAATGCACATACACACGCTGAAACATACCCCAGTGCACTTCATTAGCACTTACACGACTGCATGGATCATGCTATTCCAAACAGAGCCATGATGGTACCCACCAGATAACGGATGCCAGTCTGGGGGTCCAGTTCCATGAACATAATGTACAACAAAAGGTGGAGGCTGTTGCAAAGTGGAGTATAATCCCATGGGTGGGGTAGCTCACTGGTCAGCCTCAGTAGGGCTCTGGGATCCCATATCACATCCTCCAAACCTAGCTACATAAACATTACTGCAGCACATTCCAGGGTGTACCACAAAGCATTATGGAGGTATGTCAGTAGTCAGTGGCAATACCCACATCTGCTCTGACATACGACGGTTACTCAGGAACATTACAGAAATGAGTGATGTTGGCAACATTCTGGTGGATGGGTTCAATACTAACTTTACACCCTCTCACTCCCTACAGGGCTATAATCCATGCAGGAACATTGTGGGGTCCCTGCGGTCACAACTACACAGTTCCAACCTGCACTCTCTAAGGCCTGGAACACAGACTCCATGTGACCGTCCAACATCCCAGGCTGTGATTAACACAAACCTCAGAACGACATGTCTCCCCACTTGGCCACCAGATTCACTAATAGCCTTGTATCAGACATTGTGGCCCCTGAATGGCACACAGCAACAGTTATCACACTCCACACAGGTGGTGCCACAATGAACCAGAGGGACTATTGCCCTATATGCCTGACTGGACTGTTCTGCAGGCTATGGGGCACATCATCATGTAAGTCATTCACAAAGACATTGGTGGGCTCCAGACCTTTGATGCCACCCAGGTTGGACTTGTTAGGGCCAGACCATGGCTTCTACACCTGGTGGATTCCTTTGATACAGTTACCAGGGTAGTTGATGATGGTAAGGGGGTCCACACAGCCTACATTGTCCTCTCATTGGCTTTCAGCACCTTTCTCCATTCTAGTATTGACAACATACACATCCACCTGCACATCGACCCCTACATCTCAGGTTGTTATGCAAAGTGGCTCACGGACAGGACCCACACAATGAGGGTAGCATACTGTAGTACCTACTGTATTTCAGTTACACTTGGCATAGCAAAGTCCTCAGTCATAGGGCCCCTCATGTTCAGTATATGCTTCCCTGAGGTACAGGCTAGCACAGAGGAACTTTCCCTGACTAAGTTTCCAGACAACTGCATACAAGGTGCCATGATTGATCCACCAGCTGATACAGACTCCCTCCATAAGGGTGTCACTGTGACGGATACCTGATGTCGATAACATGGCCTCAAGCTGCATGACACATGGTACATGAACATCCCCTTTGGATTACACCAATCACCCACTGACTATCACATAGGTGGTA
Organism: Protopterus annectens; assembly: GCF_019279795.1. NCBI lineage: Eukaryota > Metazoa > Chordata > Ceratodontiformes > Protopteridae > Protopterus > Protopterus annectens. The sequence continues at coordinate 878,643,099 of NC_056732.1, forward strand.
GTCCCCTACATATATGTGACATTATATGAAATCTTAGTACACACGTATGTAGCACCCACTCCTTTGATAACAATATTGCCAATGTGGTGTGGATATCCTTCTACGTGGCCACCCTTATCTGTACTGGGTTTGTAGCTGGAACAAAGGCACCCATTGTACCTCTAAACTCAAGGGTACAACACCCCGTTTAGGGTGTACCTTACAGAACAGCAACGGCTTTACATATCACAACATTAACACACCATGAGGATTATTGAGCTCCGAAGGTTGACATATGTGACAGTACTACGGACACCACAACTGTACACATTTGCATACTGCATACTCAGGGGTGACCTCTGCTGAACATAGAGGGCCCATGTCCCCAACAATATTCATGGATATACACCACATAAGTGACATAAGCAAAAGCCACTGAGAGCAACATGCTCATGGATATGTGCACAAACGTAATGATGGGTGGGATGTTCTTGAGGGTTACATTCCCAAACCAGACACTCACCATGCTTTGGAACATGATTCCTATGTACATCACGCAGGGACACTCAGTAGCAGTGTTTATGAGATAACTCACTTGGTGGATGGGAGACACACATGTACGCCAAGGATCACTGCAGTGGCTGTACTGTGCAGAGGTGCAGGTAGCACATGGCTCTGCTGTTCACAGTCAGGACACTACCCTAGAGAGGTGCCACCGGTGTAAACACTGTAGTTGGGCTTACACATAGACTTGCCAGACAGCATAGTACCTCACTATGAACCTGTGAAGCTATTACATGTCCTTTGTGCATGGTTAATTGAGTAGCTCTTCCATTTCGATTAGCTATCATGCTGTTACAGTGTCCCGTGACTACAAGCCATATGTATCCTGTTATTGTGTATTGTACATGCCAATAGACAATACCTTTTGTTTGCATGATATAACTGTTATGCTGTGTAGAATATCTGACATATCTACCTACAATACTGTACATTACACATATTTTACATATTATCCCATAATGCAAAGCATACTTGCACAGCAGGACCACCTTAGGCATGTTATTGTCGTTATATGCCCATACACATGCATACTGTGACAGTATATCAACATTTACTATCCCCTGCTATGGCATTACTTGTTGGACATACCCTACCACTGACGGTGGGTGGTGTGGAATTGTTCTGTTTAAAGCCCTCATGTAGCATCCCTTGCGGTGTCTGTGATGTTTACTTTGTGGCCCACAGCAGGACACACAATTTCTACAAGCATTACTATGCTCAGCAAGACATCACTACATAATACCTTTTCCCACTTTATGCATTGCAGACACTTTTTATTACTACAAAACAGGCTATACATACACTAACATACTGAGTGTTCTACATACCTTGTTAGCATTCCGAACTTTAGTAAATATCTCTCTTACACCTTTACTGTTTAAACTGTTCTATGGTATGAGCATACGGTTTGAATGTCTGGCAAGTCATCCTTATATACGTCGATACCTGTAACGTGGTTTCCTGCCGCCAACTGGTCCTCCTGAGTAAATTATTACATGTACATCAGCTGTGCACCTGCTCCGTTCGCCAATTACGTGGCAACAGTGGGGTATAATTGAATTCTCTACTTGGGCATTGCCCTTTTGCCCTACCTTCGGAGAGAGGTATGTGTTTTGTTGTGTGGAATTGCAACTGCTATTTGTAGAGACACGGATATTTTGGATTCATGTCCCCCGTGGATTGTGTGCGACGGCTAGAGTATGTGGTTCTACATGTGAGTGTACCTTTCATCTCAACCGTCTGATAAGGGACTATTGCAAACAAAACCTGTAACATCGCCATTTGTTCCATTATACAACAGCTACGATTTCACATGGTACCTTTACAAATGTGTCTCTCACAAGGTATGTTAATGCTTCTGCAGATGTAATTGAGTGAGTGGATGTTTGTGATGTTATTACAGTCTGTATTGCTATTGTTTTGTGTGTGGGAGATGTAGGTGGGTGTACATAGCATATACAGGTTTGTGGGGAATGCATTTCTACTTATTCCATATATGTGTGTGGGCTCCTTCCCTAATTGAAGACCTATCAGTTAGTACACTGAAACTATGGTTGTTACGGGCTTATACATTGGGTCGTTGTTAATTGGTTTCTATATAGTATGCAGGTGAGGTTGATACTTCCATACCTCTGGAAATACAGCAATATGTAAAGGAATGTTACTAAATGACAGCCATCCTGTGTATTTCTGTCACAGATATTTGCACTCATTGCAGTTTTGTTGGTGACTGAACCTCTTTGGCATGGGTTGCCACCTTTTCAAATGGCCATAGTGGGACATTTGCAGAACACACATCAGTGTTTACAGGCCAACACATACCAATGGTCAGTACACAGGATAGCACATACTTTTATCCTGAATACATACTTATTCTTGTAGCACTTTAGTTACTTATCATGTTTCATGTAACATTTACGTTTTTCAGATACAGGCATAACTATTTAATGCAACTATTACATAATATATGGGACATAATTATGTCCTACAATCTCGGACATTTACCCTTTTTAATATTTTTTGTCAGGACACAACTGCCCAGGGAGGGGCTGTCCCTCTTAAAGTGGGACAGGTGGTAACCGTATGCCTACGGCCAGCTATAACCACACCTACCGTAATGATCTACCTCTGAGTTAGCACTAACAGACACATGATGCAAACACACACACACACACACACACACACACACACACACACACACACACACACACACACACACACACACACACACATTACAATCCCACGGCACCCTCAACACACACATACACAGACTACGGCAATCACAAACACAGTTGAACACAGTACCTACATGGACCGCAACACCGGCAGTGATAACTAAATGTCCCTTAATATCGTGATAATATTACACACGGTTCTAGTGTTCCGGTACTGTGTTATTTCAGTCTTTCAGCCTCGTGATTATGCGTGTCGGTATGTGACACATTCCATAGTTGGCAGTATCCTATTTATTTGTACCTCCATGGTTGTGTACATGTTGTTGACCTATCTACGTATTTGCAGATATAGGTGAATCTGTATATATCAACATATATCTCTCTATCACCCTTTCTATCTCTATTATGTATATGTATATATATATACATATATATATATATATATATATATATATATATATATATATATATATATATATATATATATCAATATGACAGAGAGAGTGACAGGCAAAATACACCTTTTGTTGTGTACATGTCGGTGTATACTGTTACCTGGACTCTGCACGTTTGTGTTTGAACCTATCACATTACACACCTGCCATTGGTACATCTTGGGTAGCTTAGTGTTTGGTGATTGTGTACATGATTGCGTGTTCTACTCCTGGCAGTTGTCATTTTACCCTTCAGAGCAGGCACTATTAGTACAGGGGTGAATAATGCTGGTTTCACCTGTTCTGGACATCATTGACTGTGATCTGCGCGATATTCAGAGAAGCTTAGCCCTGTTTCACACATATCCGTATAGTCATATTTAAACGACGCTTACCAGCACTGGGCAACGCATATTTCCGCTAACATGTGCTAAACATGATCTGATGACCTGCATCCAACATGCATTATCCGTGCCTTTGGGATTACGTTACATCCCTTGCAGGACGTGGGACCGGGAACATGCACGACAGTCACTGCATTTACCACTTGGGCATCTGGGATTTGTACACGTGTTATGGCATTTTGTATGTGGACTATACTACGGCTGTTACTCCATACACCGATCAAATGGGTAACTCAGTTAGTTTACATATGGAATAGACCTATTAATGGTATGTCCAAGTGATGTTTAATGGATGTGCTCCAGCATTGGGTATGTATGTCACAGTGAGCCGCACACTATAATGTGCTACACGTTCACACAACCATAGGTGGAGCATGCTGGGGTGACAGATACCTGTCATGGGTACACCCCATGCTTTGCCACTACATCCATGATTACATTATATGGAGCCCCTCATTAACGCACCAGGGAATCCATGCAGAGTGTGTGGGGAACAGTGATTACACACATGGATCCCACAATTGGCTCTGCTCCACTGAGCGACAGTTGGTTACTCGATGTGGTGATGACAGCAGACACTGTTTGTCTCGATTGATGAATGTCCTCTGACAATCTGGCATGTACCTACCAATGTACCTAGGAACCTATACACACAGAACCAACATATGCTGATAGGTGTGTGTACTGTTCAGGTGTTGACATTCCTTGTTCCAATAGCTGTTGTGTGTACAATGGTTAAGGGCTGCCTATGTAGGATTCACACAGTAGGCCACCTATACATTACAATTTACAGGTGGTCGTGTGTGTGTGCCATCCATTTTACTGTGTGTGCAGGTGGAGATGTGTGTCAGTCCATAGGGGTCTACACTGTCAGAGTATGTGCTATACGTTCCCTCTTTGCCAAAGCATAGGCATATTGTGCACGCCTCTGTCTGCCTACTTGGCTGGCACAGGGTGTTCGTGGTCGGAATCCCTCTGTGCCTGTGATGGCCTTGGCAATTGCAGTGGGCTGTGAGGGCCTTCACCATTTTGTCCCTGCTGCAGCCGTTTCTGCAAGATAATATTATGTAGCATGGCACATACTATGAGGATATGGGCACACGTGCCTGGAGAGTACTGCAAGGCTCCACCAGACATGTCCAAACAACGGAACCATGATTTCAGCATTCCTAACACATGCTCTATGATGATTCTGGTTTGAGCGTGTGCCTCATTATGGCGTTCTTGCATGGGTGTGTGTGCATTTCTGATGGGAGTCATCATCCACGGCTCCAGTGCATAGCCATCATCCCCCACAAGGTGGCCATGTGGGATGTCCCCACTGACAAATACCTGATACAGCTGTGAGGCATGCCAGATGTGGGAGTCATGGTAGCTTCCAGGGCTGCCAGCACACACATCCATGATAATGCCCTGGGCATTGCACATGACCTGGCAGCTGATGGAGTGTTATCCCTTGTGGTTTATGTAGCGCCTACCATGCTCACCGGGTGGTGACTTGATATGTATGTGCGTGCAGTCTTTCACACCCAGTACCTCCGGGTAGTGTGCCACATGGTGGAAGAGATGCATATTGCTGGCCAACTCCTCTTGTGTTCGGGGGAAGTATATATGCTCATTGGCATGTGGTAACATGGCATCCAGGAACTGGTGTAGTACCCTGGATGCTGATGCTTGTGAGATCCCCATTATATCTCCTGTTGGCCTTTGAAAGGTACCTGTGGCTAGTATTCGCAAGCTTACACATACCTTCATGTCCACTGGGATGGGTTCCCCTCTGTTGTTTATGGATCTCAGGCGTGGCTGGCACAGCTCAACTATTTGCTGTAAGATGTCTCTGTCCACCCTGTAACACTCTACTATCTCCAGATCATGTAGCCCCTCGTAGGTTACCCTTGTTCTGAACACTCTTCTCCTCCTCTGGGGCCTGCGGAGGTTGTCAGCATCATCCTCCACAACACCGTCAGTCTCTAACACATGGTGATGAATCAGAGTTATGGCAGCTCCCAACATGTACATTGTAAAAGTTCCCCATATGTTTACGCCTATGGTGCAGTGTTTGGGAATACACAGGTGTGTGTGGGGTGCTTTCACGCTTTATACTATTGTGCTGTGAACACCGATGATGTCATAGGGTGTGTATGTACGATCGTAGCTACAGGGTATCTTATGTGTTTTACGACAGTAACTACTATTGTGGTGCCTTTGGTGTTGAATTACATTTGGCTGCCATGGATTACCTCCTGCCCTTCCCTTTACATTTCTTAATGTTTCACCTCCCATTTTCTGGCATGCAACCAGCAGCCTGCTTTCATTTGTACTTTCCTACACCTGGATTATCTTGCGTAATGTGTTCTATGGCTGGTCTACTGCAGGTTTGCTTTGCTCTGCTATGACAGTTCTATTTTATTTTTGCAATCCAACACCTCCCCTATCCTGTTTTGCAGGTTTCTGCGAGCAGACTTGTCAGCTGCCATTGATTGCCAGCTGTGGGTTAATAGGTGTTAATTGCTCAGTTGTAGTCCAATTACCCTACTGCAGCATTTCCTTATTTTCTTCCCCTGACCTTCCTGTTTGAGCTATGGTGCGCGGCACGTGCGTCCGCTTACCGGATTTTGGGCACGTTTTCCTCCCTGTACACATTCGCTTTCGGGCACCATATGTGCTCTCATCTAAACAATGCTATACCTACCTCCCCATCCCTGTCCTGCGGCTTTGCTTAGCAATGGCCAGGCCGGATTTGCATTGCTCCAATGTGCTTACAGCTATGGTGGCACACCCCACTGCTGATGTCATGTATACCTCTAAGCCACTCCTCAGTGTTGTAGCGCTGCGCCGTATGGTACATCCTTAGTCCGGCGAGATGTTTGCGATTCACTGTTACCTGCCTCATTTGCATGGCATTGACTACTAATTCCTAGTTACCGTGCCGAACACTGTCACAGACCCTTAGCAACCCTTGCAGCTTGGTTGTGGTGTACCATGCATACCATTGAGTATTATGGTGAAATCATGATTTGTATTACATTGCAATTTTATGACATTTGTATATATTATCTTTGTGTTCCCGTTTGCTCACACATGCCCTGCAGTTGTACTTTGCGTTACTGTGGACATGACATTAAATGTTGTTTTTTAGGTGTTGTGCATCTTTTCTTATGCCAGTGGCTGTATATTTAGCCATTGGCATATGTTAACTTTGTAATACATGAGTCTGGTCTGCTTTCATAGCTCCGATGTTCTGTTTGGAAAAATGTAAACCGTGTTTTTTGGCTTACATTTCTGTGGGCTTACTCTACACCTGCACCACTTCATGAATCACTATGTACCTTCATTTGCATTGTGCGGCACTGGGCATGGGGTGATTAGCATAACTAAGCTGTGGGCTGCGCAGATCTGGCTACGCCAGTAGCGCACGTGGAATTGGATCATACCTGAATCGCTCGGTGGCCATGTTTGGCAAGCTTCATGAATCCCGAGGGATGCCTTTTTCTGCAGACTGAACATTTTCTAACAAAAAATTTTATCATTACCTGTAATCTTAGTGCTACATAACAAAGGAGTGTCATTTTTGTATGTATTCTCTTTGATTTACAGACATTTTTCGGTTTATTTTTCTTCCTTGTTATTTGTTGTGAACTTTCTTTCTTTCTTTTTTATTTCCTTCTATAAGCTCTGAATCCTCTTATTGCTGAATATTTGTATTCAGAATGCTGAAGGTTGTCAGTGGCATTATCTTCGTTCATAGGGGTTGAGTGATCTTTACAGACAATAGGCACTTCCTTTCTCAAATGTGTTTTATTTGCTCTCTGCCAACATTATTTATTGCATCAGTCTAGTCATCAATATATGTAACAACAATTCTCCAAGCTGTGCCAATTGCACAAGTGCAATCATCATCAGTAAGTCTAGATGGTAAGCACACTTCTTAACTGTACAGATTTTCATAAAATGTCCAGACTTTTGCTTTATATTTTTGGTCCATTTTTCAGAATAATTGTGTTTTTTTAGCCTATAATCGAAGCTTGAAGTCAAAAAATAATAACAGCCTTTTGAGTTTCTGAATTCATACCATTCAGAAAATCCATGCTAATGCAAAACATTTTATTTTATCAACTTTCTAAGTTTATAAGAGCAATATTTTAAAATTGTCCCTATTTTTTGGGCCTTTGTCCCCTATTACTTATAGCTTTGTTCAGATTTCTTGCTGTAAGAGCTTGAGAGGTATGATGATAAGCAAATCGTCCAACATTTGACATGAGGCGCACAGATCACCTGTGTTATCAGGTATTATCTATTAATATACATAGCATTTATTATACTGGATAAGATTTTTGTGCTTCAGCAAATCATTAATAGTATTCTCATTTAAGAAATCAGTATTTAGTTGCAAATGAATAAAACATTCTAAAAGAAAAGAATAATCAAAATCAGTTACTGCAGATCTCAAAGAAAATTTAAATCAACTTCTATGAAGAAATTAAACAATATGCAACTACACATTACAGCAAAGTATTTGGTCTGAACGTACCATACAGAAATACTTGCAGTGACTTTTGCTCACTATCATTCGCAGTTGCATCTCTTTTTAACTGCAAAGATCAATAAATAACAAACCAAGACAGGATTGTTTAGATAATCTTGGGATTCTCCTCACTCCAGTCTGTGTGAATTTATAGCTGACTAGTCCCCTTGGAATAGCAAGAGTTTGCCTGTCTAAAACCTATCCCTTTCTAACAACTAAAAGTGAAAATTAAAAGTAAAATAACAAAATTTGAATCAAAGAAATTTTTTTTTCTGCAAGCCGTCCCTCCTTCCTACAAACAGTGAAAAGCAGTGGTAAAAAACAAAATATAAAGTCAAATAAAAACTTATCTTAACAAGCTACTGGACAATCACAAACCAATACAAAATTGCTTAGATAAGCTCACTATCTCTCTCTCTCTCTCTCCTTCTCTCTCTCTGTATATATATATATATATATATATATATATATATATATATTATATATATATATATATATATATATATATATATATATATAGATATATATCATTTGATTGAAGAGTACTTCACTGAAAATTAAATACTTGAAAGAATTTGACTGAAGGCTAATTGACTGATATCCACGAGACTGAAGCCCATTTCACTGAATCACAAATCCCTAAAACAGAAATAGCACTGTTTCACTGTGTACGGTGTTCTTTTTTTTCTTTTCTTAAATAGTTGTGTAACTGTAAAATTACTATATATAATTAAGGGGGTGCATGGGGGCTTGCCTCCTTTCAAAAACATTATGTTATGTTGCATTTTTCTTATATTGAATATTTTCCGCAACTTGTGATTTGATGAAATGGACTTTAGTCAAATGGGATTCAGTCAATTGCTTTTCAGTCAGATGGGCTTTAATTTAATTACTCTTCATTCAATTGGGATTTCAATTAGTTAATCTTTAATCAAATTCTTCAAAACTTTCATTTTCAGTCAATTACTTTTCAATCAAATGATATTAAATTTTATATATATATATATATATATATATATATATATATATATATATATATATATTTATATATATATATATATATATACACACATATATGGTTCTACTTCAAAATATTGAAATCCTAGAATATTGAATCCTATTTCACTGAGAAGAAAACAGCGAAACTTCACTTAATTGAACAGTCAGTTAAATCATCAAAAATAATGGCTGGGAAAGGTAGTTCTTGGTCCCCATTGACAAACTACACATAACAAAGTAAATCAAACCCAACAAAGTGGGGACTTTGCCCCACACCCTCTAACTACATATACCAACTCTGAGATTGCACGATAGTGGGGAAAAGGCCAAATATCTACATCATTTGATGCCCCACACACACCCCTGATGTGGGCTGCTGCACCTGCCATACCCACCTATGTAGGGAGCTGCACCCCATACCCCCCTAACAATATATACCAAATCTGGGATCACATTACAGTGGGAAAAGGGCATATTTCCCTACGATGGGCAAGTGTTTACTTACCCTGGGAAAAAGACTGTGATTCAGGATTTTAACTTTCATTATTTTTGTCTCACGAAAATAATATATATCTATATATATATACACACACACACACACACACACACACACACACACACACACACACACACACACACACACACACACATACACACACACATACATACATATATCTGTGTATGTGTGTGTGTGTGTGTGTGTGTGTGTGTGTGTGTGTGTGTGTGTGTGTGTGTGTGCAGAACTGGTGATTGTGAAGATTAGGACTCATGTAACTATGCCCTATTTCACAAGCAATTACGTGAAGGATCTACCCCCCGCCCCCCAAAAAAAAAAACTTCTGGCAATCTATATAACCATTCTCTGGAGTCACACAATTTGCAGGGAAGGGTAGGCAAGTTGGGTAATTCCTAATGTTCTTAGTTGCAGTAAACTGTTCCAAGTTAGCTATTGTAGACTAATTATCTTCAGGAATGCAGCAAAATAAAAAAAGAAACTAATCAAGCCTTCAGAAGCAAACATTAAACTTTAATAAAGTGATGTGTGTCAGCTTTTAAAATTCAAATTATAACTGACTTCATCATCATGTGTATGTGTACATATATGAGAGTGACGTGTGTGTCTGTGTGCTTTTCTGTGCTTGCATGTGTGAACAAGCTGGTGTGTGTATGTGTGTGTGTGTGTGTGTGTGTGTGTGTGTGTGTGTGTGTGTGTGTGTGTGTGTGTATGTGTGTGTCAGTATATTCACATGACCGCATGAGTGCTTTTTTGTATGAATATGTATGCATACATGAGGGTATGTGGTGAAATAATTATACAGAAACATGTAGTTTTACTGTTAAAAGTAAATAAACTAAGTCTATTCTGGTGGCATAGAGGAATAAAGCACTGACTATGGCTCAGATGTCCGAGGTCCGGTTAGCAGTTCTGGTAACTGACGTAGCTACAGGGAGGAATGAGTATGCCTATCCCAGGTTGGAAGGTGTTTGTTGATGATGATCCCTAAATTGAGGTGTGGTCTAAAGAGGAGAGTTGCACTTGAATGTAATCTATTAGCAGGGCTGGCAGGGTAGAGAATGAGTAGGTCATATAAATATCCAGCCAGAACAGATGCAAAGACAGCTGAGCACCCAGAATGCACTTATGATCCACAACTGGCCTCAGCAATGCTGGAGTAAGTCTTTGAGGGGGTAGGAGATAAGCTGGTAGACCTGCAGTGGGTGTGGGGCACTGGGGAGCAGAGCTGGTTAAATGTCTCAAAGAGGTTCAAAAAAGTAAAACAAGCTATTGCTGAACTATATTCAAGATTATGACAACATGTAAATCTCACATATTGCTTAGGAAATGACCACAGAAACATCAGATGAGAATGCATTCTTTATTTATATACTTATTACTTTTAATATGATTTGACATACTAATGCAAATGGCTAGTAACTGTATACATGCAGCATTTCCTGTGCTGCATAAAATGTTTTAATATCAGTTTTACAGCATTTCAAATGAGAATTGAGCGAATGATCCCTTCCACTCACTATCAGATGCAGTAACACAGCAGCATAAAATGTTCCTATTACATTATCCTCTAACTCTGAGTTATGCAATGTAATAATCTGTCTTCCATTTTTCAAGACTTCTTAATGTGTGCATAAATCAAAACTTAGTAGCTGTCTTGCAAGACAATGTACATTTCTTGCTTTAGAAATGCATTGTACAAGATTAGGTATTTAAAAAAGACAGGTAGAATCTTTGATCTAGCAAATATTATGTATGTAATAGTTGTCAAGGGACTTCTTAGATGCTTTGCGTTTCTTCTAAAATGCATAGCATCTGATCTTTTATTGAAAGCTCTCTTACTTACTGCATAAAAAAAGAACCTTTGACTGTTAGGCTTTCCAAGAAGTGCTCAATAGTTTTATCTGAAAAAAATGCAGACATTTAAGCCTGTTAATTTAGGTATTTAAAATAATATAACAAGAAGCCGGTTACACAAATATTAAATGATGTCATAACATGCTTTGCAGGGTTAGTTTTAACTAATGGCCCTACACTGTAGATTAGAGCTCATTTTTCTTTGACCCATGTATAAGAAAATAAATAATAATAATAATAATAATAATAATAATAATAATAATAATCCCTGCAGAATGTGAATAGCCTCCCTTCCCAAGAAAAACATAAAATGCAGATAAACAGATCTATTTTTATGAACACAAAAACATGCAAAGATTAAACAGTGTGATTGCCTTTGTAAAAAAGTTAGACTTTCAGGGGCATCCTTCTGCAGGCCTCATAGAAAGACACTCTAATCCAGGAATATTGTAAATCTTACAATTCAGGCATTTTGTCAGAAAAGGATTGTCTGTAGATGTCTCATGCTACATCCCATGAACCAGCAACAGTTCTCAGCTCAAGCAGAGCTCACAGATGGGTTAGTAAGTTGTCAGGTACTCATTTAAACAGAAAGGACTTGCATGTTGGGAGTTATAGCACAAGACCAAGATCTTAATAAAATGACTGACACTCCTAGCCAGTGCAGATTCAGAAATGCAGGGGAGGTATGATGAAGGCAACATTTTTCAGAAAGCACACATGGAGTGGAAATTCAGGACAGTGATGTACCTGAAAAAAGATAATAGTCAGGTCAACAGCCACCAGAAATGGCATTACTTGGAAGAGAATTATAAATGAAAACAAGATATGATTGCAAATACCAGATGCTCCTTTAAAACACCACAAAGAGATTGAGCATCCCAATGTCTTTGTCAGGGATGTGCACCTCAGCCTGTTACACACATAAGTAATGTCAGAGAACAAGGATATACACCCCACCTGTTACACACAAAATAAGAGATGTCAGAGAACAAGGATATACACCCCACCTGTTACACACAAAATAAGTGACGTCAGAAAACAAGGATATACAACCCACCTGTTATGCACAAAATAAATGATGTCAGAGAACAAGGATATACACCCCCACCTGTTACACACAAAATAAGTGATGTCAGAGAACAAGGATATACACCCTCACCTGTTACACTCATAATAAGTGATGTCAGCTAAAAAGGATATACACCTCCACCTGTTACACACAAAATAAGTGATGTCACAGAACAAGGATATACACCCCACCTGTTACACTCATAATAAGTGATGTCAGAGAACAAGGATATACACCCCCACCTGTTACACTCATAATAAGTGATGTCAGCTAAAAATGATATGCACCCCCACCTGTTACACTCATAATAAGTGATGTCAGGGAACAAGGATATACACCCCACCTGTTACACACAAAAGATGTGATGTCAGAGAACAAGGATATACACCCCCACCTGTTACACTCATAAAAGGTGATGTCAGCTAAAAAGGATATACACCCCTACCTGTTACACTCATAATAAGTTATGTCAGAGAACAAGGATATACACCCCCACCTATTACACTCATAATAAGTGATGTCAGCTAAAAAGGATATACACCCCCACCTGTTACACTCAGAATAAGTGATGTCAGAGAACAATGATATACACCCCTACCTGTTACACTCATAATAAGTGATGTCAGCTAAAAAGGATATACACCTCCACCTGTTACACTCAGAATAAGTGATGTCAGAGAACAATGATATACACCCCTACCTGTTACACTCATAATAAGTGATGTCAGAGAACAAAGATATACACCCCACCTGTTACACACAAAAGAAGTGATGTCAGAGAACAAGGATATACACCCCCACCTGTTACACACATAATAAGTGATGTCAGAGAACAAGGATATACACCCCCACCTGTTACACACATAATAAGTGATGTCAGAAAACAAGGATATACACCCCACCTGTTACACACAAAAGAAGTGATGTCAGAACAATGATATACACCGCCACATGTTACACTCATAATAAGTGATGTCAGAAAACAGGGATATACACCCCACCTGTTACACTCATAATAAGTGATGTCAGCTAAAACTGATATACACCCCCACCTGTTACACACATAATAAGTGATGTCAGAGAACAAGGATATACACCCCACCTGTTACACACAAACTAAGTGATGTCAGAGAACAAGGATATACGCCCCCACCTGTTACACTCATAATAAGTGATGTCACAGAACAAGGATATACACCCTTACCTGTTACACACATAATAAGTGATGTCAGACAACAAGGATATACTCCCCCACCTGTTACACTCTTAATAAGTGATGTCAGCTAAAAGGTATATACACCCCCACTTGTTACACACATAATAAGTGATGTCACAGAACAAGGATATACACCCCCAAATAAGTGATGAAAGAGAACAAAGATATACCTCCCTGTCGGTTACCCACATATTAAATGATGTCAGAGAACATGGATATACACCTCCTCTTATAATACGTATCATAAGTGATGTCACAGAACAAGGATATACAACCCAGCCTGTTAAACACAAAATGTTGTCAGACAAGAAGGATATGCACCCCAGCCTGTTACAGACATTATAAGTGATGTCAGAGAAGTAAAATGATTGCTCATTAAACATCATTCTGCATTTATAATTATATTCCATTAACATAGAGTAGCAGAAGCAAAACAATAAATAAATAAAGTAAGTAACCAAAATAAATAAGAGTGTTGTGTGAGTCTAGCTGGATAGTCTATAATGCCTTTTGTGATTCTTGTCCTGCTTTTTATATAAGGGAAACCTCCAGAAAACTGAGGGAGAGGATTTATGAACATGATCTGGAGTCAACAAGGCAAAAACTACTAACGCATTGTACAGGCACATACATGCTTGCCCTAGTCACAGATTTAAATTTACAATTCTGGAGCAGATACAAAGAGACCCAAGGGGCTATGTTATTGAAGAACACTTTCTGGTTAGGGAACTTATTTGGCAGTTGAAATTAAATGCTACAGTGCCCACTGGGTTAAATGAAGCTTGCTCTAATTACATATTTTTAAAGTTTGTGTTAAGTAAACATGCATTCAACATCTAATAAATTAAGGGTCTGTTGTCGTAATACAAACCCATTTATCATTCAGGGACATATGCATTTGTTGTTACACTGTTTTATGTATCTCTGTTTTTGTCCAAGCACTAGGTTTTACACACATAACATTAAGTGTTTTATTGTTTTATTAAACTGATTGGGTCATTGGATGTCACATGATTAGCCTGAAATGTATTTAAAAGGTTTATGTTTTAATAATGGCAGTTCTGAAGAAGTCTCACTTGGGGAAGACAGCACTTAACTCTCTGTAATAAATTTGTGGAGTTTTTTCTGGACTTTTGCTGCTCTTTTCCACATTTCTGGTGTGGTTATTAGTTGGATTCTTGTTCATTTAATTTTTGTCATTATGATGTGTTGTTCCAATCCTTATTCATTTAAGAAGCTTGAGCTTTATTCATTTATGAAGAAGTTAGAGATGAGGAAAGAGTCCATCTGTGCATTCCTAGATGTAGAGAAAGCATATGACAAGGTCCCAAGAAAGATGATTTGGACAGTCCTATGATGGTTCAAAGTCCCCAAAATAACCAAAGAATTATGCAGGCTATGCACAGCAACCTAGTCACACATGTATGAACTGTGTTCAGACTCAGTGAGGGTGTCCCTGTAGGAGTGAGTGTGCATCAGGGTTCAGCTCTGAGCCCACCACTGTTCTTACTTGTGATAGACTACACTAGCGAACAGGTTGGAGGGGACAAATCAACAAAGCTGGTATATGCAGATGATGTGGCATTACAGACTGACTCTGAACGAAAGCTTCAGCAAAGGATATGAGGATGAAATACAAAATTGAAGGTACATTGGATGAAACGTATTAAAGATAATACACACACTGAGATAGAGTGTTACAGATGGTGTGTGAGAGAAGAATTCCAAAAAAGCACACCAGAGGGAAAAATAATACAAAAAGCATATTAACTAAAAAAGAAGGTATATCATAAATTGAAATGCTAGGTTAAGCCTGTGCTCAGTAAACCCCTTCTATATACCACAGATTACCTAGATATGCATGGAAAAATTTATCACATTGCACTTAACATAACAGTAGAAGTTTGAATGGCAATTACTGCACTTGCTTTTGCTATATAGGTTACGTCCTGCATAGGATACAACAGTCAACCAGCTTCCAAAGTTTAAGGCACCTTCCACATGCTCAGATCAGTGACAGCTTGAACAGATCCTAAGAAAATCAAGGGTGTGGGCATCAAGACCTTCATGGCTTTCATGTCAAATGAAAGAGGGAGGCTGGAGTTTTCAAAGAGGACTATGCTAGGCAAATCAAATTCAGTGTCAATATCTAGACAACAGAAACAGATAAAAATAAGGGGGGTGGAGAGTTGAAGAGGCTACTGCAGCAGTGATTATTTGAACATCTACCATTAATGTAAGATTATTAATTCAGCCGTACTAAGTTCATAATTTGATCACTGCTGCAGTAGCCTTAACTAAATAGGTAGACTACCATAACTTATAAAAACTGGAAGAAGAAAGGTTGAAGGTCAAGAATTCACTAGAGAATGGACCTGGCAAATCCTTCTGTAACCCTGGAAAAAGTGTCTAGTCAGCAGTGCTTTATAAAAGTATGTACAAAGGAATACATTGCTGCCTCTGGAATATTCTAGCGTCTACACCTTTTTGAAAATGGACTGATGAAGCCAAGTCACTAGTAGAATATGCATTTACTTTGCCTGGAATTGACTTGTTATTTTTGGAATACAAAAACACAGTAGCATTGGGCAATCATATGGAAATAGTATGCTTTGATAAAGGTTGTTTTTTTTTTCCTAACTTCATAAGAAATGAAAATATGCTTCCAGCAATAAAGTATATGTGTTATTTGTGGATATCAAGAATATAAATGAGCCTTTCTCCCTCATATTTAGGTTCTGTTCTATTCTCAGCTAGAGCGTCTTCTGTGTAGAGACACGCATGAATGGGCGTACCTTCGTTGAAGGTTGTGCATCAGGGCCGGCAACTCGGCAGGTAAAAATCTACTGCCAATCATTAGCAGACCGGAGTTCCGCTGTGGCAACCCCTAACTGGGAAAAGCCGAAAGACACAACAACGGGGAATGGATACCTTGAGTCAAAGTAAACTTGGATACCACTTTAGACATAAATGGAGGATTAGATCTCAAAGAAACTATCTTTGTGGAAAATGAGACAAGGTTGAACCAGAAGAGGGATGGCATAACATGGAGGGATTTATTGCGATGGTTAAGGTGTTCACCTCACAGATACAAGGTACTGTGTTTGATTCTTACCCCTGAAAAAGAAATCGACTTGGTTTAAAATGGTCCCCAAGGGTAGCTAGCCTATTACTTATCTTATTATTATTATTATATTAGCTATATTATTAGCAAATTAGCGAATGTTCATTTCAGTGAATGGGAAAGTCGTTGGGCAACACTTCCCCATCTTCCCTTTTCCCCACTGTAGTGCAGTCTCAGAGTAGGTATGTATAGTTAGGAGGGTGTGGTGGATGAAGCCCCCCATTTTGGTAGGTTTGAAATGCTGTAGTGTGTGAGACAGGGAAGTGTTGGCTAATGAGTTACTTCCCTGTTGAAAAAATGAACATTTGCTGAATGAACGTTCAATGGATAGGATTCGATGTCTAGCCATTTGATGCAAATGTCATTTGACGGTTAAACAAAGACCCATTATTGGCTTGTGTATTACTTATCTTCTTGTAGTAGTTAGAGCAATCAATAAAACTATTTTTCTTGCTAAGAAGCTCAAATCAGCTTGATTAGTTGGTTCAAAAAGAGCAACAGTTATTCTTTTCCAAAGCAAAAGTAAGATCCCAAAAAGGAGCTACCTGTTTCCTGGGTGGATGGGTATGCAATACCCCTTTCAAGAAAAAAATGTAATATATGAATGCATTGCAGGAGGGAGATTCTAGGAGCAGATATGGTGAAATGGCTAACAAATGAACCTTGTGGAGTAAGAAAGGCTAGAGGATAATAGCTCACATAAATATTGGAGAACAAGAGAAATAGTCGCACTAAAACTCTTGGTTCTTATTCTGGCATCAACTAAACAGTCCCTTCCATTTAGTAATATGTGATTTCCTAGTGGCAGCTTTCCTTGCTTCCATTAATGCCTGCTGCACATCCTTAGAAGATATGTGCCTAAATCATATAATAACTCTATCATTGATGCAGTTAGTTGAAGTCATTTAAAATTGGAGTGTATAAAACGACCACTGTCTTATGTGTGTGGGCCCAGTCTGTGAGGAAGCTTGTGGTAATTGCACTTGGCCATTTCCAAAAGAAGGGAGAACCGGTGTTGGCTGGGAGTGAGGGGAGTCACTACAAGTTTCTTCTGAGAGTCCTTATGAATCTTCATAATGACCTTGATTATCAGTGGAAAGTATGGAAAGGCATACAGGTTACAGGAACATTCTAGTCAAAGAAAATGAAAATGCATTTATTTTTCAAGTCATCTTACAGGGATTCCAGGATCAGAATTTTGCCAGGTGTTTGATGTGATTTTTCACAAAAAGATATACATGAGGATATTCGCACAAATGGAACAAATCCTGGAAGACCCACTGATTCAATTTCTATTTGCACGGGTCTCTCCCAGTCCTGCTTGGCTTGTTTGCATAATGTTTTGCTCTGACAGAAAGCAGACTGTTGATGCCTAAAATCCTACAACAGCAGTATTCTTCAGAGGCAGGAAAGTACTGAAGAACTTGGTAACCATTGATTTTCTACAGCTCTGCTTCACTTGTCAACAGTTTGGATGTGTGGAAGGTGCCTTTAAAGTTTGGAAGCTGACCGTTATACCCTATACAGGATGCAACTTAGATGCTTTCCCGATTCTCATATTTAATCCTGCATTTCTTTTTGAAATAATGCATTCCAAGAAAATAATTAATGCAGGCAACTAAACATAAAGCAGGAAGACCCATATGGAAATGGTTTGTTCAGTATGTAGTGCACATGCATGTTAAACAAATGCATACACATCTGCACAGCAAAGCAAGGTAAAGGCATCATGTTGCATTTTAATTCTTAGAAAAAAATGTAGCATTCTTTTGTTTATTTCATAAATCCTATATTCATTTTGTGGAACAAAATAAAATAGAAATGATAAATGTCTCATATATATATATATATATATATATATATATATATATATATATATTGGTTTACTATTGAAAATACGAATGGCACTTGGGCGACAGTCGGATAGTCGAACGTATAAGGTCGTAAACAAGGATGTCGAAGACAAAATAATCAATCTAGGAACGGTTTTAACATGGGTTGAGGTAGGGAAGATGTTTGTAGTAGGGAATAATACTGAACACCTACCTCGACCCATGTTAAAACCATTCCTAGATTGATTATTTTGTCTTCGACATCCTTGTTTACGACCTTGACGCTCGACTATCCGACTGTCGCCCAAGTCGCAGATTTTCAATAGTAAACCATATATATATATCTATATATATATCTATATATATATATATATATATATATATATATATGTACCTCTCTACCTAGCTATATATATATATATATATATATATATATATATATATATATATATATATATATATATATATACATATATATATATATATATATATATATATATATGTACAGTGGATATAAAACGTGTACACACCACAGTTAAAATGCCAGGTTTTTGTGATATAAAAAATGAGACAACAATAAACCATTTCAAAACTTCCCCTTTAATGCAACCTACAACCTTTACAATTCAATTGAAAAGCAAACAAATCTGTTAGGGGAAAAATATAAAAAATAAAAAAAACATGCAATACGCTAGTTGCATAAGTGTGCACACCCTTAAATTAATACTTTGCTGAAGCAGCTTTTGATTTAATTACAGCATTCAGTCTTCTTGAGTAGTCATGTATCAGCATGGCGCATCTTCACTTGGCAATATTTGCCCACTCTTCCTTGCAAAAGTGCTCCAAATCTGACAGATTGTGAGAGCATCTCTTGTGCACAGCCCTCTTCAGGCCACTCCACAGATTTTTTATTGGATTTAGGTCTGGGCTCTGGCTGAGCAATTGCAAAATTTTAATTTTCTTCTGGTGAAGCCATTCTTTTGTTGATTTGGATGTATGCCTGGGGTCACTGCTGCTTTGAAAGGTGAAATTCCTCTTCATCTTCAGCTTTCTAGCAGATGCCTGAAGATTTTTGTTTAAAAGTGACTGATATTTGGAAGTGTTCATAATTCTTTCCACCTCAACTAAAGCCCCAGTTCCAGCTGAACAAAAGCAACCCCAATGCATGATACTGCCACCACCATGCTTCACCATGGGGATGGTGTTCTTTTGGTGATGCAAAGTGTTGTTTTTGCTCCAAATGTACCTTTTGGAATTGTGGCCAAAATGTACAGCCTTTGTCTCCTCAGACCATACCATATTTTCCCACATGCTTGTGGTAGACGATGTATTTTTTGAAAATTTTAGTCTGGCCTGGATGTTTTTCTGTGTAAGAAAAGGCTTATGTCTTGCAACCCTACCCCATGGACCAGACATATGGAAAATACAGGAGACAGTTGTCACATTTAGTACACAACCAGTACTTGCCAGAAATTCCTGCAGCTCCTTCAGTATTGCTGTAGGTTTGTTGGCAACCTCCCTGACCAATTGTCATCTTGTCTTTTCATCAGTTTTGGAGGGACGTCCAGTTCTATGCAACATCATTGTTATCCCATATTTTCTCCACTTCTGATGACTGTCTTCACTGTGTTCTATGGTATATCCAATGCTGTGGAAAATTCTTTGTACCCTTCTCCTGACTGAAACCTTTCAACAATGAGACCTCCTTGATGCTTTGCAAGCTCTCTCCGAACCATGGCTTTTGCTGTAGCAGGCAACTAAGTAAATGTTAGTAAAATCCTACTATAACAGCCAAACTTTATTTGATGTTAATCAGGGTCTCTTTAATTGATGGCAGATGTCTAGCCAAGAAGACTGAATGCTGTAATTAAATCAAAAGGTGCTTCAACAAAGTATTAGTTTAAGGGTGTGCATACTTATGCAACCAGCTTATTGTACATTTTTTATTTTTCATATTTTCCCCTAACAGATTTGTTTGTTTTTCAACTGAATTGTAAAGGTTATAGGTCACATTAAAGGTGGGAAAAGTTTTGAAATGAGTTATTGTGGTCTCATTTTTTATATCACAAAAACCTGACATTTTAACAGGGGTGTGTGTACACTTTTTATATCCACTGTGTTTTTATATATATATATATATATATATATATATATATATATATATATATATATATATATATAGGACCGGACTCGGTCGAACGCTGCTTACATCAAACCACGTCCGTGGAAGTTGACATTGCCGAATCCCAATATTGTGAATTACGTCTCGAATGTGACCACGAAATGAGCTTTAACATGAGTCAAGTTAGGGTGAGATTTGTACTTCGGCAATGTCGAGTTCAACATTGTCACCGTTCGACCCCCTGCCTTTCGTTGAAGTGGATTTGTCCGAATACACTTCAACATAATGATAGTAAACCTCTCTCTCTCTCTCTCTCTATATGTATATATAAATATATATATATATATATATATATATATATATATATATATATATATATATATATATATATATAAATATATGGTTTACTCTAATGTGTTTGAGCTGCATTTGACTGAAATCACATGGCTGAAACTATTTGAATGAAAAACACTTAACTGAAAACTCACATGATCGAAAATCAATTTCACTGACTTAGAAAATACAGAATTGTGTAGAAGTATACATGCAGTATGTGATGGTGTCATTTATGAGGATAGGATTTGCTAGGAAAGTGAACCTAGAAGTCTATGTGTGGAATGGCAGCACCTTCTGTTATGTCACTCCCCCAAATGTATCGATGTTAGAGTTTGTGTGGCAATACTGATTCATTGTGCATGGTGTTTTTTTCTTTTCTCCATAGTTGTACTACCATTGATTTATTTATTTACTTATTTTATTTTATTGTAGGTGCTGCAGTGGTGCAGTGGTTAACATTGTCGCTTCACACCAAGAGGTTCTCCGGTTTGATTTTCAGCTGGGGTGCCTTCTGTGCAGAGTCTGTGTGTCCTCCTGTGTTCATGTGGATTTTCTCCGGGTACTCCGGTTTCCTTCCACTTTCCAAAGACATGTGTCTGGAACATTTCTCCTCGGGCATCTGCTGAAAATATTCTCTATCCTAGTCAGACTTTCCTGGTCAACAAATGTTAAATAAAACAAATGTCAAATAAATAAAATAAAATAAAAATTTAGCAATTTACTACTAAATCATTTTCACTATTCCCCGCAGCTTCATCGCTAATGATGATCTCACAGCTATAACTCAAATAAATAACAATTAGAAACTCATGTGATCAACAGTTAAACATTTTAAACAAATAAACTCAAGGCAATTATATAAGGAGTCATTTCAACAAAATTAACATAAAATAACTAGTAATATAAAGCAGCACAGAATCATGATCATGCAATATAAAAACAGCAACTATCAATCATAAATGATTTTAATAATTTCCTAGTTACTAATAACAATTCAAGACCAAACAGTAATGTAATAATACTAACAGTGATAATCCATTATGTCACCTTTGCACCCACTAATTTATTGAAATGATTTTCTAATGCATGTATCTTTATTTAACTACGGTCATGATTCAAAATATAATACATACAACCCCTGGCAACACAACATCATTACATATGAACATCTAAAAATATTTTTGTACAATCAATAATTATATAAGTTTGCCGTACGTGGCATGTAATGAACATGCAAAAGCAACTTGATAAAAATAAACAGTAAAAAAATAGATTCATCCATTCATTAGTTAATAATAGCTATTGAAATCCAGAGAAAATAATGCACTTGTCATTGTAATTCAATATCTTCTTCAAATGTATTTCTGATGCATTTAACCCATTTAACTGGGTCTACTAAACAAGAGACTGAATCCAAAATAATGAAAACTGAAAATACTGAAGGATGGAATTTACCCCTGCTCCACTGTTGTGCAATCTTGGAGTTGGTGCATATAATTAGGAGGGCGGTGGAGGGTGCAGCACCCCCCCCCCCCCCACATGAGGGTTACAGGGAGGCTTGCTCCCTGCATTAAAAATGTTTTCAGTATTTTGGGATTCAATCTTTCATTTTTTCAGTCTTCTGAAGTAGACTCATATGTGTGTACACATATATATATATATATATATATATATATATATATATTTATATATATTTATATATATATATATATATATATATATATATATATATATATTTATATATATATATCTGTCTTTATATATGCATGTGATATATATATATATATATATATATATATATATATATATATATATATATATATATATATATATATGGTTTACTCTAATGTGATTGAGTTGCATTTGACTGAAATCACATGGCTGAAACTATTTGAATTTAAAACACTTAACTGAAAACTCACATGACCCAAAACCAATTTCACTGAAACTCATTTCACTAACTTGGAAAATACAGAATTGTTTAGAAGTATACATGCAGTATGTGATGGTGTCATTTATGAGGATAAGATTTGCTAGGAAAGTGAACCTAGAAGTCTATGTGCGGAATGGCAGCACCTCCTGTTATGTCACTCCCCCAAATGTATCGATGTTAGAGTTTGTGCCCCAATACTGATTCATTGTGCATGGTGTTTTTTTTTCTTTTCTTCATAGTTGTGCTACCATTTATTTATTTACTTATTCTATTTTATTGTAGGTGCTGCAGTGGTGCAGTGGTTAACATTGTTGCTTTACAGCAAGAGGTTCTCCGGTTTGATTTTCAGCTATGGTGCCTTCTGTGCAGAGTCTATGTGTCCTCCGGTGTTCATGTGGATTTCCTCTGGGTACTCTGGTTTCCTTCCACTTTCCAAAGACATGTGCCTGGAGCATTTCTCCCTGGGCCTCTGCTGAAAATATTCTCTGTCCTAGTCAGACTTTTCTGGTCAACAAATGTTAAATAAAACAAATGTCAAATAAATAAAATAAAATAAAAATTTAGCAGTTCACTATTAAACCATTTTCGCTACTCCCTGCAGCTTCATCACTAATGGTGATCTCACAGCTATAACTCAAATAAATAACAATTAGAAACTCATGTGATCAACATGGTCTTGATTCAAAATATAATACATACAACCCCTGGCAACACAACGTCATTACATATGAACATATAAAAATATCTTTGTACAATCAATAATTATATAAGTTTGCCGTACGTGGCATGTAATGAACATGCAAAAGCAACTTGACAAAAATAAACAGTAAAAAAATAGATTAATCAATTCATCAGTTAATAATAGCTATTGAAATCCAGAGAAAATAATGCACTTGTCATAGTAATTCAATATCTTCCTCAAATGTATTTCTGATGCATTTAACCCATTTAACTGGGTCTACTTCACAAGACTGAAAAAATCATAAGACTGAATCCAAAATACTGAAAACTGAATATACAGAATGATGGAATTTACCCCTGCTCCACTGCTGTGCGATATTGGAATTGGTGCAAATAATTAGGAAGGGGTTTGGAGGGTGCAGCCCTCCCACATGAGGGGTACAGGAAGGATTGCCCTCTGCATTGAAAATGTTTTCAGTATTTTGAGTTTTCAGTATTTTGGGATTCATTTTTTTGGTTTTTCAGTCTTCTGAAGTAGACTCATATGTAAATATATATATATATATATATATATATATATATATATATATATATATATATATATTAGTAACATATTTCTATCTATGACGTATGACTGGAACCACAGAAAAAAGCCAGAAATCAGTTTACGTGTTTTTTTACCTAGTTTTGTTGTGTGTGTTTTGGAAAAATATTTCTATCTATACTTATATCTATATATATATATATATATATATATATATATATATATATATATATATATATATATATATATATATATATAAATGTGTGTGTGCATATGTAATATCTTTATATCTATCTATCTATATATTTGTGTGTATATGTGTGTCTGTGCATGTATGCACAAAATGTACCCTTATTGGTGTTGATAGAGTTAAATGGGTCAACTTCAGAAGACTGAAACGCCAAAAGACTGAATCCCAAAATATTGAAAACATTTTTAATGTAGGGTGCAAGCCTCTCTGTACCCCTCATGTGGGGGGCTGAGCTCCCCCTGCTAATTATATGTACTAACTCCAAGAATGCACAACAGTGGAGCAGGCGTAAATTCCATCCTTCAGTATTTTGGGATTCAGTCTTTTGGTTTTTCAGTCTTCTGAAGTAGACCCATATATATATATATATATATATATATATATATATATATATATATATATATATATCTATATATATATATATATATATATATATATATATATATATATATATATATATATATATATATATAAACACACACACATACATACTCATGCAATCTGTGGTTTCACTTATTCATGATATTTTTTTTGTTAAGATGAGTAAGTTTTCAGCAAACCTAGCTAGTAGTAGAGGACGATTATCCTATTGTTAAACAAAGGTGTTATGCTGTAGTTTTCTTGCCTGAAGGTCATTAAACTTTGCCTTTTCTAAGCTGAACTCAAAAGCCTTTTTGCTTGTGTAGCTTTCATTGTTGTTTGCTTTACAAGTGACATTCAGTGTTTCTCAATGATTGCTGACAAAAAGTATAGAATTCAGTATGGATCCTGAGGCAAAAAATACACCAAACTTGTTTTCTTTGACAATATTTTGTTTATGATGATTTCTATCAAGTGTTATCCCCATAAAACCAGATAGCATATATTTATGTTTTGCCATAATCCAGTCTATGATATTTTCATTAATGTAATATACAGATTGATTCAGTTGTTTCATGAGGAATTTTGTGTAAATCCACACACCAACACACACACACACACACACACACACACACACACACAAACACACACACACACACACACACACAGTCTCGGTGAAACATACAAAGCACCGTTTCCAAATGAACCCCTCATAACAGCTGAGCATTTTGCTGGATTAAAAGTCATATGTACTGACTGAAGAAGGGCAGTTGTGGTGCTATTGTAAAACATTGGAATGACAAATTACTCATGGAATTATAGAGTGGTTATCCTATCATCCAACATAGGAAGTGTGATAGAAATACTTTAAAGGGGAGGTATGATGGATCATATGCTTGTCAATGGGCTGAACAACATCTATCACCATAAGATCTGAATTAAAAGAGTTTGTCTGGCAATCACACTGCAACTTATGATGGAAAGACTATGGATAAGAAACATGCAGCATTGGTGACTACAGTGCTTGGCCTGTGGAAGGTATCAAACAGAATTCCAAAAAACAGGCTGGTAGCTAAGACTGGATGTGAGGGTAATTATGACAAAATGGATTAAACACTGTTTCATGAGAAGGAAGCAAAAAGTGGTGGTAGGGGAGTTATCAGAGGAGATAGATGTTACTAATATTGTGCTAAAGGGGTCAGTGCTAGTATTATTTAATGTACATGTGTCATTTCTTAGGCTAGGGAAGGAAACAATTCTACCACAGGGTTAGGCCATACTGTAAGTGCTCTCCCCATGCAGATGAAATTAGTAGCATATAAGAAAGCAAAAAGGATAGTTGCAACTATGGCATAAAGGAATAGACCCCCAACTATGGTCCAGGTTACTCACGTTTGAGTAACACTTCAGATATCTGAGGAACTAGAAGATGATTATGGTTGTGCTCATCCTAAGGGGAGACAAAGGAAGTGTGCATACTCATGGCACATTATCACAGTTTGGTCTCCCTGGCTGTGAATTCTCTCTGATGGTGTATAGGGTATTTTTCTAACATCTGTGCCTTTTGTATGTGGGAGGCAATTCAGAGCTGACATCCACTGCATGTTCCTCTCACATGGTAGTATTGGATGTGTGTGAGAGAGGGGAAAATAATTAACAAAACACTCTTTGATACCAGTCTCATGCTGCCCCAGGATCTTTGATCCTACACCAGACTTGAACATGAGTCAGATATAACCACATGGAGGGTAAGTCTGGTCCAGTACAATTTGTGGATGAAGAGAAGAAATGAGGCAGATGATATTGAGTTAAATAGTGGCATAAACAAGGAAAGAAAGTAAGAAAGAAAACTGATTACCCATGTTGGAGTCATAGAGACAATAAAGTGGGTAGCTGTGTAAATAAAGTTGACAGAGAATGAACATAAAGTTTTAGAAAGAGGCATGAGCTTTGTGCCCTCTTGTTCCATGGATATTACTGAAGCGCTACTTGCCATAAGACTTTTTGCTCGTAATGTGACTTTGAAATTACAGTTTAGTGATACCATAAGTAATGAAGGTGCCACTTTTAAAAAGAAAAGTTGTTATAATCCCCGCTTGCCTTCAACTATAGAAGTCTTTGTAAAAGCAGTGGAGAATGATTTATATGATGGTTATAATAATTTTAACATGTGCTTGCAAGATAATTTAAATGCTTATGAAAAAATAGCTTTAACCAATTTGAAGAAAAATGTTGATATTATCGTTCGCCCCGCTGATAAAGGAGGTCCAGTGGTAGTCATGGACAGGCAATATTATATAGAATCATTACAACACATGTTAAATTCAAATAGTTATGAATTAATTTGTCAGCAGGACATCTCTACATTGACACAGCGAGTGTATTCCATGCTACAAGATTGTCTTATGTCGGGACTTTTTAGCTCAGATATGTATAAATTCTTTTTGGTAGAGTTTCTGGTTATACCCAGCTTTAATGGACTCCCTAAGGTCCATAAAGACATGTTCCATCCTAAATTCAGACCCATAGTGGCAGGATCAGGATGGCTTACTGAGCCCATTTCAGCGTTTTTGGATGCAGAATTAAAACAAGTATTACAACATTATAAGTATGTACTCAAAGATACTGCTCAATTTTTGCAGGACACTTATGAATTTGTTGAGACTTGCACTAACAAGCAAGGTATTATTTTAGCAACCATGGATGTAGTATCCCTTTTTACTTGCATCCCTAATGACAAGGGTCTTGAAATGGTTAAAAGAGTACTAATGGACTTCTTGCCTCTGACCAAAGTAGATTAATAATTTTGTTGTTAGAAACAGTACTAGAAAACAATGTTTTTCTGTTTATGGATAAATATTGTAGGCAAACATGTGGTGTGGCAATGGGCACCAGCTGCGCCAATTCTTATGCTAACTTGGTTATGGTGGCATGGGAGACAGAAGTGATTTTATCCAATCCACAAGTCGCCTTTTTTAGACGTTTTGTGGATGACCTATTCCTTTTTTGGGAAGGGTCTAGCTCCAGTTTAGAATCCTTTGTCCAATATGTCAATGAATTGGATGGGTTTTTAAAATTTACTATGGAGTATTCACTCACCAGTGTAAATTTTTTGGATGTCAACATTTTTAAAACTAAAGATGGTTTCTCTACTCAAATCTATCGTAAACCCTGTTATAGACCTTCATACCTCCATAGAGAGAGTATGCATGCACCATTTGTATTTGACAACATAATAAAAGGACAAGCATTAAGAACTTCGAGATTATGTTGTGATGAAAACAGGTTGGCAACTGAGTTGACGTTCCTTAAACAAGGCTTAGGAAGGAGGGGCTATAGAACAAATGAGGTAAATAGCGTAGATTCTATAGTGCGTACCTTTAGAAGTACAAAAGGTAAGCCTTATTTCACTAAAAGTGAAACCAGAGATGAGTATAGACCCACAGTGGACCGTAAACTTTCCATAACACTGCCGTACAGTAAGAATACTCCCGTAATACAAAAAATAATACAGGACAACTGAAATATACTGCTAATAGATGACAAAATAAAAATGTTAATAGATAATTGTACTTTGTATTCTTTCAGCAATAAAAGGACCTTAAAACAACAACTTTATTTCCCTAAACTTGCAGGTAAAGCCTCCCAAGAAGTTATGAATTATGGCACAACTAAATGTAATCAATGTGCCCAATGTGGATTCATTGATGAATCCAGGTTTTTCAGGCATCCTGATACAGGAAGACTTTGGGAAGTTCTTTGCACATCAACATGCATGACCAAGAATGTGGTCTATGTTGCGTACTGTAAATTATGTTTTCATTTTTATGTTGGAAAGACAAACAGGACTTTAAGGGAACGCATCAGGGATCATATGTACTGTTATTCAAGGGGCAATGGCAGCAGTGCCATAGCTAGGCATATAATACACTATGGTTCTGAACACACTTTCTTGTTTCAAGTTTTACATGTTCAAGAAGAAAGTATGAGGGGAGGAGACAAGGTAAACCTTACTGAAGTAGCTGAGATGAAGTGGATTCTGCGCTTGGCAGCACATAGAGGTAGAGGGCTGAATGACACAGTTCCTCTAAAACCTGCACTTAAAGCGAGATCCATTAGATAATTTTTTATATAAGTGGTAGAGTGTTTGTTTTTACTTGCTGTCTTTACTAGTTTTAGGCATTGCAGTATTAGAACCTTTTTTGTAGTTTTGCTATTCAACACTGTAATAATATTTATGTGTATTATTATTTTTTATGCAACAGTTTTACGTAGTATTTTATAGCATCTGTTCTTCAAATGCTTGTATACCTAATACATAGAGCTTGACTTATGGTGTTAGTATGTCTTTAAATTAATTTGGTATAAAAGGCTAGGTTACCCAAGATGCAGTATGTCTGAAGAAGCAGAATTTCTAATCTGTGAAAGCGCTTACGTTTCTTGATTAAAAGCTTGTGGTTTTATTAGCAGAAGTGCTTTATTCTTTGGAGAATTTTGAAGTGCTTTATTTTTGGTGAACCTTGAAGTGAACCTGAAAGATTTAAACACACTTTGAGCTGTTTCTGCTTTGCTGGGATTGCTTGTTTCTCTATTTCTACATCGGCCTTGGGTTTGTTATTTATATATATATATATATATATATATATATATATATATATATATATATATATATATAAATGTGTGTGTGCATATGTAATATCTTTATATCTATCTATCTATCTATCTATCTATCTATCTATCTATCTATCTATATATTTGTGTGTATATGTGTGTCTGTGCATGTATGCACAAAATTTACTCTTATTGGTGTTGATAGAGTTAAATGGGTCTACTTCAGAAGACAGAAACACCAAAAGACTTAATCCCAAAATATTGAAAACATTTTTAATGCAGGGTGCAAGCCTCTCTGTACCCCTCATGTGGGGGGCTGAGCTCCCCCTGCTAATTATATGTACTAACTCCAAGAATGCACAACAGTGGAGCAGGCGTAAATTCCATTCTTCAGTATTTTGGGATTCAGTCTTTTGGTTTTTCAGTCTTCTGAAGTAGACCCATATATATAAAGATATATATATATATATATATATATATATATATATATATATATATATATATATATATATATATATGTATATATATATATATATATATATATATATATATATATATATATATATACATACACATACATACTCATGCAATCTGTGGTTTCACTTATTCATGATATTTTTTTTGTTAAGATGAGTAAGTTTTCAGCAAACCTAGCTAGTGGTAGAGGACGATTATCCTATTGTTAAACAAAGGTGTTATGCTGTAGTTTTCTTGCCTGAAGGTCATTAAACTTTGCCTTTTCTAAGCTGAACTCAAAAGCCTTTTTGCTTGTGTAGCTTTCATTTTGTTTGCTTTACAAGTGACATTCAGTGTTTCTCAATGATTGCTGACAAAAAGTATAGAATTCAGTATGGATCCTGAGGCAAAAAATACACCAAACTTGTTTTCTTTGACAATATTTTGTTTATGATGATTTCTCTCAAGTGTTATCCCCATAAAACCAGATAGCATATGTTTATGTTTTGCCATAATCCAGTCTATGATATTTTCATTAATGTAATATACAGATTGATTCAGTTGTTTCATGAGGTGTTTTGTGTAAATCCACACACCAACACACACACACACACACACACACACACACACACACACACACACACACACACACACACACACACACACACAGAGTCTCGGTGAAACATACAAAGCACCGTTTCCAAATGAACCCCTCATAACAGCTGAGCATTTTGTTGGATTAAAAGTCATATGTACTGACTGAAGAAGGACAGTTGTGGTGCAATTGTAAAACATTGGAATGGCAAATTACTCATGGAATTACATCCAACATAGGAAGTGTGATAGAAATACTTTAAAGGGGAGGTATGATGGATCATATGCTTGTCAATGGGCTGAACAACATCTATCACCATAAGATCTGAATTAAAAGAGTTTGTCTGGCAATCACACTGCAACTTATGATGGAAAGACTATGGATAAGAAACATGCAGCATTGGTGACTACAGTGCTTGGCCTGTGGAAGGTATCAAACAGAATTCCAAAAAACAGGCTGGTAGCTAAGACTGGATGTGAGGGTAATTATGACAAAATGGATGAAACACTGTTTCATGAGAAGGAAGCAGAAAGTGGTGGTAGGTGAGTTATCAGAGGAGATAGATGTTACTAATATTGTGCTAAAGGGGTCAGTGCTAGTATTATTTAATGTACATGTGTCATTTCTTAGGCTAGGGAAGGAAACAATCCTACCACAGGGTTAGGCCATACTGTGAGTGCTCTCCCCATGCAGATGAAATTAGTAACATATAAGAAAGCAAAAAGGATAGTTGCAACTATGACATAAAGGAATAGACCCCCAACTATGGTCCAGGTTACCCACGTTTGAGTAACACTTCAGATATCTGAGGAACTAGAAGATGATTATGGTTGTGCTCATCCTAAGGGGAGACAAAGGAAGTGTGCATACTCATGGCACATTATCACAGTTTGGTCTCCCTGGCTGTGAATTCTCTCTGATGGCGTATAGGTTATTTTTCTAACATCTGTGCCTTTTGTATGTGGGAGGCAATTCAGAGCTGACATCCACTGCATGTTCCTCTCACATGGTAGTATTGGATGTGTGTGAGAGAGGGGAAAATAATTAACAAAACACTCTTTGATACCAGTCTCATGCTGCCCCACGATCTTTGATCCTACACCAGACTTGAACATGAGTCAGTTATAACCACATGGAGGGTAAGTCTGGTCCAGTACAATTTGTGGATGAAGAGAAGAAATGAGGCAGATGATATTGAGTTAAATTGTGGCATAACCAAGGAAAGAAAGAAAGAAAACTGATTACCCATGTTGGAGTCATAGAGACAATAAAGTGGGTAGCTGTGTAAAAAAAGTGTGTTATTTCTTTTATGCAAAATATGCAAAATTTCCACAAAGGTGATATGTGCAAGGAGTAAAAAAATAGTGGGAAGAAAAACATTTCTACCATAAAAATGTTAAAAAATGCAGAGAAAATCTTAAGACATTTATCAGAGTGAACAACATAAATCATTTTCTAAATAATAAAACATTAAATAATTTGGAAAATGTGGTTAAGAAAGTTATGTGTGTAAAAGATCATAATCTGAAGATATCATACAATAAAATGGAATGTGATCAGGAAAAGAAAAGCAGATCTGATATAGTGCACTATTTATTCAGAATAGAAAGTGTGTTAACTAATATGACCACTGCAGCTTCAAACATATGGCAATTTTTATAAAAAAAGAGAATAACCGTACAGAAGTAGACTAGCATGTGAAGCAAATAGTTTAGTTATACAGGAGAGAAACAAATTGAAACTGATGTGATACACCTACGGAGATGTGAAGGATTTAATTTGGAGACTGTTACAAACAATATCCCAACATGATGAGAAAGCAAATCTCCAGGATTGTCAATGCAAGCAGAGCAGAACACTTTTACCAAAGATTTTCCAATAAGTAAAATTTTAGAATCTTCATCATGAGATTTGGTTGGAAGCCCTATTAGGATTATACAGCAGAAGAAAGAGCAAGAATCAGAAAGAGAGACAGACAGAAAGACAGAAAAGAGGATGCTCTTATACAAACAGGGAAAGATTTAAGAAAGGAACAGAATGATCCAATAAAAATGGATAGACATACCTGGGGATTTAATAAAATCCATGAAGGAGTAGTGTAAGTCCTACATGGAAGGTACTGTGGCCGTGTGTGGCTCCCCGTCAGCAGGGCGCCTTGTATATTAATGAAGGTTTGCTACTGAGGGATAACCATGTAACATGGTTACAGAATCAGTGTAAAGGGTGTGTTACAGTGTTTGGAGATGAGTAACACACCCCCTGCACTGTCAAAGTGATGAATAGTCAGTGTATGGCACTGAAAATAAAATTTAAATAGTTCAAATTTTTTTTGTGTGCGTTTGTGCGATGCGGCACTTAGCTATGGGACATGTGCCAGACATCTAAAAATGGAAACCAGATGGATAAATTATAAATGGAAAGGAATAGTTTAAGTATAGATGAGCAGGTTTGCATGGCAATCCACTGTGGTCAGCAGTGGTTAAACGAGTGAAGAAATATATATATATAAAAGTACAATACCAATTCACACAGCGACATAGTCGAATAGTTATGGTGAAAGCTGTAGGTGCAGGGTTCGAATACACAGACCACTTATTTTATAAATACACATTCTGTGAGTTATTTTTAAATCCCAATGAAATAATTGCATGATTACACAGACAGGTTATTAATATTATTGTGTAAATAAACATTTATGAGCTGTACTAGTAAGCCCTGATTGAATTTTGTATGACTACACAGACAGGTTATTAAGTATGTATGTCGCAAATACAGGTAAGAGATGTATTTCAAACCCCTGATGGAATATTGCATGTATGCACAGACATTTTATGAAGTAATTATTTTGCAATTACACAATTATGAAACTGTATTTTTTTTGTCGATTTTGAGAGCCTGTTGTTTGGTATGGATTCACTAGACGATAAACTGCCAATATTTTCCCCCATCAGAAGAGAGGAACTGCATCAAGTTCAGTCTGAACTGGCGATCGTTAAGGGAGAGCTCACGAGACTAATTGAGCTCTTCACACAACCTGGGTGTCATAGTAAAAGCGTGCACTAAAAAAGGAAGCGCTATTCGTTGCTCCTGAGTGATGTCACAATAAATGAGACCATAAGTGAAAGACTGAAAGGAAATAATGGCGATGATGAGGCGAACGCCTAAGATAGTGAAAACGGAAGTCCTTTTAGGAGCTTTCTCTTTGATGTCTTTTTATGCTTCCTCTGATGTCTTCTTGATGTTTCCTTGATGCTTCATGACATTCAGTTTTTATAATAACATATATTTCTAATGATATTTCTAATGATACATTTTATTTTTAATGATACATTTTATTTATTCATATATATTTATTCATATATATTTATATCAATATATATTTACATACCTCATCCTGTTCACCTTATTTATATATATATTTGTTTATTTATTAAATACATCTTCTATCTGTATTCATATTCCTATGTATCCAATTGAATATTTATAATGGTTAAAGCTGCTCAGAGCTTTTATACATTTTAATAATAATAATAATAATAATAATAATAATTTATGTGTAACATGCATCAATATATTAAATCAATTTACTAAATCAATTCATCTTATATACATATAAGTATTTCATTCCCTTCTTGTACAAAAAGCACTGAGTTTAACATATATTTATTTATTTATTTATTTATTTATTTATTTAATGAATTTATATATGTATATATATTTTTTGAAGGTTTTTTGATGATATTTTTTGAAGGTTTTTTGATGACATTTTTTGAAAGTTTTTTGATGATGGTTCTTGATATTACGTTTTTTCCAGACTCCTATATAAGTGTCATTATGTTATATTTATATTTATAATCATCATTTAAATAGGAGTCTATATCATAAACATTCATTATGAATACTTGTGCTTTCTTGTTCTGTGCATGTATATGATGAGATATTTTCGCAATTGTTGGCTTATCTAAATACATTTATTCATCCACTCGCCGTAAGCATTCGGTTGCAGATTTGAACACTAGCTGGAGAAACTGTTTACAAGTATTACTGTGTACTATTGAGTTCAGTGTTTTTTCAAACCTGTGCACCCACGTAGAGTTTTTAATTGACTAATTATTTAATTAATTGGTAAATTGCCTAATATATTGGTTTTAATTTGGCGCCCTTTTTTACTTACTTGTATAAATAGATGTACTAGAGATGTTATTTGTACTGTCTGATGAAGCGTGGTGGTGACCACGCGAAAGCGCTTACCCATTAAAATTCGTTTTGTGTCTACACTTTGGATTCGTGATTTTGAAAGAAAGGAACTGTTGCCATTTCATTGACTGTGTTATACTGATTGCTCAGGAACTTTGAGTTGTTCATTGATCTTCATTTTTACGTGGTGGGAGCACCTGGTTGTTATCATCATTTTCCTGCTGCTTGCTACAGGAACTCCCTTTGGCTGCCGGTGAAGAGTTTTTTTGTTGTTCACTTTTCTACTTTATTTTCACCGTTAGCACACGATGGATCCAACTAACATTGAATTGGACTACAATCCAGGGACGAGGGAAGCAGTGGTAAACTTAGAGGATTTTCTGCACCTACAGGCTAACCCTTTATTGACTCTGGACCTTTCTCGTACTGAATATACTGTTCCTACCAATGAAGAGGGCTTTAACATGTCTGAATTCAACTCTGCATCTAAATCTCTTGAGGACGACATGTACAAATTACAGAGACTTGCCTGGCAAAGGCAACATTTGGAAGCATGCCTGCACTATTCGATCGTGCCTAGAGGAATGCGAGTGCTGTGCATGCCTTCTTATGGTGAGGCGCATCCAGTACTCCTCAAAAAATGGCAGGACCTGAACATCGACCTTGGTCACAGGTATATCAGGCTTTTGCTTGACTATTTTAAACCTATAGAAGTTGAACTTAGAGACAGTGTTGATGTTAACTTTAAAGATCTTAGTCACCGCTTTCAAGCGGAATACTGTGTCCGTAGAATGCGCAACATCTGTTTACAAGTTAATGCTTTCAGCGAGAGATTAAAGACAATTAAAATGCGTAAATTGCAGAGAGATTTCCAAGACTTTAAAACACGCCAAATATTCGTTTGGCCAAGAGGAAACAATTTAGTACAGAGTGAAAATGATATTGTCAATGAGAATGTGAATTGTTCACAGCCTTCTGTATCTGCAGAAGGCTTTGTTACTAATGCTAACAATGACAACAGTCATACAGCTAATATTCCCTCACTTTTCATTGCTTCGGAGGGGACCAATAATGGTTCTGTTGTAACAGACACACCCCCTCCCAACCAACTAGCCTTGCGACAACCGGCAATTAATTCAGGAGCCAGACCTAAAGACTCTAGCATTATGGTTCCTTTAGGAACCTCTACATCTGAAAATTTTTTACCCTATCCTGTGAAACAGAGATTCCAGCACAGAGGACGTTCCATGAGCCGAGGCCCAAGGAAAAGGAAGCTATCGACAGAACATTTTCAACCGACAAGACGAACGAAAATGTGACTGACTTACTTTACAATTTTTCTGATTTTAATTTTTCTAAAGCGGACATTTCTCTCTTAAATCGTGGATTGAATTTTATCCCAGCTAGTACTGATAAATTAAGTGATGTTTTAATTAATCTTAGACTGTTTTGTAGACGAGTGGCATTGAAAATGTTTTTTAGAGATTATTCTGATTCTACCCACAATACTGCTCTCAACATTCATAGAAAGAAAAGCACTTTTATGCCCCCACTCCCGCATAATGTAGAATGTTTTTTAAATCTTTGTGAACAGGATTTTTATGAGTTATTTTCTAAGAAGATAAAACCTGGTTTTTATAATTTAAATTTGGATGAATTTAATTCTTTGAAGTGTTTGAAACAATGTAAAGTAATCTCCATAAAACCAGCTGATAAAGGAGGTGGGGTTGTGGTTCTAAACACTTCTGACTACAATTCCAACATGTGCTCTATGCTTAATGATGACGCAACTTACATGAAATTGAAGCTATATGAGGTGAATACAATTATTAAGAGTGTACATAATACACTATATGACCTACTTATGTGCAGACAAATAAGTGAAGAAATATATAGATACTTACTTATAGACCACCCTACCATACCTATCATTAAAGGGCTCCCAAAGATTCATAAGAATATACATCCTATCCCACTGAGACCTATAGTGTCTGGTGATCATTGGGTGACAGCTAATATTTCCAGTTTTATAGAGTTTTTACTGAGACCAGTGGTTGATTCTTTTACTAGTATTTTGAAAGATACTTATCATTTGCTTGACTGTCTCTCGGAAATACATTTGGACATAGATAAACATGAATATATTCTTATAACTTTAGATGTGAAAAACCTTTTCACATCAATTCCCAATGACTTAGGCACTGAAGCTATACGTGACATATTAGTGACAGAAACGTCCTTTACAAGTGATAGGCAGCTACTCATAGGTCAACTACTTGATGTGGTTTTGACCAATAATGTATTTATGTTTTTGAATGACTATTATTTACAGAAATGGGGGGTAGCTATGGGCACCCCGTGTGCTAACACGTATTCCAATCTAGTTGTGTTAGCATGGGAGCGCCTACATCTTTTCACTCACCCACAATTCAAACAGATAAAAACATATAAGCGTTTTGTGGATGATATTTTTATTATATGGGAAGGCACTGAGATGGATTTTAGGATGTTTTTAAATCATCTTGAAAGTACATCCACTTTTTTACGTTTCACGATGGAGAGCTCATCTGACTCCATTAACTTTTTAGACGTGACAATAACTATCACTAAGGATGGCACTGTCAGTTCTACACTATATAGGAAACCGACCTGGAGGAATACACTTCTAACATTTGATAGTATGCATCCCAGATATGTCTTCCCTGGCATCATCAAGAGCCAATTCACTAGAATAAAAAGACTCTGCAAAGATACCTGTAATTTATACCTTGAAGCAGATCGTCTAGAAAGCTTTTTTAGAGAGAGAGGATATAACCCCAGCTTAATTTCAGCCATTAGAAGCAACATAATTGATAACACGTTGCCTGAGAACCAGCATATATGTACTAGGAAAAGCAATAGTTTTATTAGAGACAAAGAATTTATATCAGTAACTTTAAATTATACCAGTTTGGTTAATGACATCAAGGGGATTTTTTATAAAAATTGGAAAATATTAACTATAGACCCCATGGTTAAGAAACTGGTAGGGGATAGACCCCATTTTATGTTTAAAAATAGTTTGAATTTGAAACAATTACTTTGTAATGACAAAAACAGTGTTGAAATTCCACCTTTGCTCTCTAGCCACAAGAAAGGCACGTTTCCTTGCTACAATTGTAAGAGATGTGGCTCCATTTCAAAAAAGATAGAATTCCAACATCCTACATTGAATTTTGTTTTTCAGCCAAAATTTTTTGCCAACTGTTGTACCAAGAATCTCATTTATCTCGCCACTTGTAAAAATTGTTCAGCTTTTTATGTAGGCCTAACTAAAAGATGCCTAAAAGATAGGATCTATGGCCATTTGTATGATATTCGCAAGAAGAATGATCTAAATGCTCTAGCGAAACATACTATGGAGTATCCTCTTCATGATTTTGAGTTTAGGGTACTTGAGATAGTTAGTCTAAACAAGAGATGTGGAGATAATGTGCTTTTGCTGAGCAACAAGGAACTAAAATGGATCTTGAGATTAGCTGCGCATATACCTCCGGGTATTAACAATCAGGTTTCGATTAAACCAGTGTTGGAAGATAGATGAGCTTTCAACACTGTTCTCTTTGATGTCTTTTTTATGCTTTCTCTTTGATGTCTTTTTATGCTTCCTCTGATGTCTTCTTGATGTTTCCTTGATGCTTCATGACATTCAGTTTTTATAATAATATATATTTCTAATGATATTTCTAATGATACATTTTATTTTTAATGATACATTTTATTTATTCATATATATTTATTCATATATATTTATATCAATATATATTTACATACCTCATCCTGTTCACCTTATTTATATATATATTTGTTTATTTATTAAATACATCTTCTATCTGTATTCATATTCCTATGTATCCAATTGAATATTTATAATGGTTAAAGCTGCTCAGAGCTTTTATACATCTTAATAATAATAATAATAATAATAATAATTTATGTGTAACATGCATCAATATATTAAATCAATTTACTAAATCAATTCATCTTATATACATATAAGTATTTCATTCCCTTCTTGTACAAAAAGCACTGAGTTTAACATATATTTATTTATTTATTTATTTATTTATTTATTTATTTAATGAATTTATATATGTATATATATTTTTTGAAGGTTTTTTGATGATATTTTTTGAAGGTTTTTTGATGATGGTTTTTTGATGATGGTTTTTTGATGATGGTTTTTGATATTACGTTTTTTCCAGACTCCTACATATAAGTGTCACTATGATATATATTTATATTTATATTTATAATTATCATTTAAATAGGAGTCTATATTATAAACATTCATTATGAATACTTGTGCTTTCTTGTTCTGTGCATGTATATGATGAGATATATTTTCGCAATTGTTGGCTTCATCTAAATACATTTACTCATCCACTCGCCGTAAGCATTCGGTTGCAGATCTGAATACTAGCTGGAGAAACTGCTTACAAGTATTACTGTTTACTACAGAGTTCAGTGTTTTTTCAAGCCTGTGCACCCACGTAGAGTTTTTAATTGACTAATTATTTAATTAATTGGTAAAGTGCCTAATATATTGGTTTTAATTTGGCGCCCTTTTTTACTTACTTGTATAAATAGATGTACTAGAGATGTTATTTGTACTGTCTGATGAAGCGTGGTGGTGACCACGCGAAAGCGCTTACTCATTAAAATCTGTTTTGTGTCTACACTTTGGATTCGTGATTTTGAAAGAAAGGAACTGTTGCCATTTCATTGACTGTGTTATACTGATTGCTCAGGAACTTTGAGTTGTTCATTGATCTTCATTTTTACGTGGTGGGAGCACCTGGTTGTTATCATCATCAGGTTATTAAGTATGTATGTCGCAAATACAGGTAAGAGATGTATTTCAAACCCCTGATGGAATATTGCATGTATGCACAGACATTTTATGAAGTAATTATTTTGCAATTACACAATTATGAAACTGTATTTTTTTTGTCGATTTTGAGAGCCTGTTGTTTGGTATGGATTCACTAGACGATAAACTGCCAATATTTTCCCCCATCAGAAGAGAGGAACTGCATCAAGTTCAGTCTGAACTGGCGATCGTTAAGGGAGAGCTCACGAGACTAATTGAGCTCTTCACACAACCTGGGTGTCATAGTAAAAGCGTGCACTAAAAAAGGAAGCGCTATTCGTTGCTCCTGAGTGATGTCACAATAAATGAGACCATAAGTGAAAGACTGAAAGGAAATAATGGCGATGATGAGGCGAACGCCTAAGATAGTGAAAACGGAAGTCCTTTTAGGAGCCTTCTACACCAAGGAGACTTATTGACAAGTGAGGATAAGGCACTCAAAGTTATAAAAATGGGAGCGAGACCAAAGGATACTTCCTTGAAGTGCAGACACAATGGAAATGTGGGGAATGGAAGCAGATACAATTATAGAGAGGAGCGGAATGTGTGTACCAGCACAGAACACACAAACACACCTCAGAGACATGTGAGTAATTTTGAAAGTACTGTGCCACAAAATCAAAACATTGGACAATGTAAAGGATTTGATTATCTGCTAACCAAACAATATGTGTTTTCAGACAAAGTTCTGGCAGACAAAACAAATAAGGACATGCATGGAAAAAATGACAACCTTGGAGAGACTGTGAAGGACATGATTTTTAATTTTGAGTCAAAAATGTTTTTAATAAAGAAACTCCAGGTAGAAAATGGATATTTATCAGAGTGTGTTTTAAAAAAGTCATACCCAAGGCACTAAGTATTTACAAATTCCCCTTTGGTTTAGATTATGATGACAATCTAATAGCTGAATTTGTAGAAATGTTTGATCGGTATGGAATGGAATTGATGGGAAAAATTATAAAAATTAATGATAAGAAGTTAAGTACACTGATAGGACAAGCAGAAACGCTAGACAGGAAAGTAAAGAATGATCTTTTATTCTCAGATCATGAAGGCCTGTATTATAGGAAAATAGACAACATTGATTTTAAGTGCAACAGATTATTTGAAATAAAATGTAAAAAAATGCAAATAGATCTGAAAGAATACAGGGAGAATAGGTCATATTTGATAAAACTGGAAAAAAAGGGAAAGATAATAGAAACAATTCAGGTAGGAATTGAAATGAATATAAAGAGACAAAAATGGATGAAACAAAAGGAAAACCCTACATTAATGAACACTATAATAGAGACAATTTTGAATTTCAACCTTTTCAATATCAACAAGAATGGGATGTAGGACTGGAAGAAGAGAGAGGTCAGTGGGGAATAGGATGGAACAAAAAGAACAGGAACAAGAAGTAGAGATGGTAGAAACTATTGTGCAAAATGGAATAGCACATACCATGAAAGGATATCACATATACAATTATGCAGGGATAGATTTAACAAAGGAACATTTTGTTTTGTGTATGAAAGGTTCAAAATTTGTACCTGCAAAATGTTTTGATTATACTGAAACAATTATAGAGTTAAAAATGTTTTTGAGAACACTGCATTTGGCCTATTTGTTTCAAGACCAAACAAGAACTGAAAGGAGAATTAATAGTACAGAACCTAGGAACAAAAGTGTATATAATCCACCCTTAGATCCCACTTTAAATATTTTGGAAAAAGCTATTATGGAAGACATCTATAAAGGGAAAAGTGAAGAACACCATATTTCCAAGAATAAAAATCTTAGTAAGAAAGAAAATGAAGTTTTACAAACACTTAAGAGAGATAAGACCATTAGGGTAATGTGACCTGATAAAGGGGGAGGGATGGTCTTCTATGATACTTTAGAATACTCCCAAGAAATCTTTGAGATGCTTAATGATTTAGAAACATATCAACCATCTTCACTTAATGAAATAAATATTAGTCATAAAAGGATAGACTATTATTTGGGAGACTACCATTTAGAACAAAGAATTACAGGAGAATTATATAATTACTTAAAAGTTATGAATCCAAAAGTAGCCACTATCTTTGGAATGCCAAAGACACACAAAGGACTGGAAAACTTAGTTTTTAGACCCATAGAAGATGGGCGTGGATCACAAACATATCCTTTTGGAGTAGTCATAGATAGATGGTTAAAACAGCAGAATGAATGGTGAGCATATACTCAAGGATTCTTGGGACTTTTTAGGAAGAATAAGGAAAGACCTTTGGGATAAGGGCATAATATTCTTAACTATAGATGTAGTAGACTTATTTACATCCATCCCTAAAAAAGAAGGTCTAGAATTATTCAGAGACTGTCTTCATAAGAATACTGTGTTAGAAAATGATAAGAAAGAGTTAATAATAGAATTTATGGAAATAGTTTTTGTTCATAATTACATAATATTTGATGGTGAGTATTACAGGCAACACAAGGGCATAGCCCTGGGGGCTTCTTGTGCCCCTGTATTTGCCAATCTTTTACTTTTAGAGTAGGAGCAAAATCATGTGTTCCATAGTGAGTTCTTTCAATACATGAGATTATATGTGAGATTCCTGGATGACATTTTTATTTTATGGAAAGGTTCAGAGAAAAGGATAAAAGGCTTGGTCCAACATTTAAATGAAAGTACAGGATTTTTAAAATTTACATATGTATATGACAAAAAAGGAATAAATTACTTGGAGACATACATAGAGAAAGATAACAATTGCTTTAAATCCAAAGTATATAGGAAACCATCCTACAGTAATTCCTATTTGCAATATTCAAGTGACCATCCAGTAAGACAAAAGAACAGTATAGTAAAAGGACAATTAA
This sequence comes from Protopterus annectens, assembly GCF_019279795.1. Lineage (NCBI taxonomy): Eukaryota > Metazoa > Chordata > Ceratodontiformes > Protopteridae > Protopterus > Protopterus annectens. The sequence goes on from NC_056732.1 coordinate 878,685,643, forward strand.
TAAGAATAGCCAGAATGACCTCGAAAGAAGAAGATTTAGAGGGTGAACTAATGGAGGTAGCTAAAATGTTTCAAGAGAGGGGCTATCCAGTGAAAATTATAAATGAATATGTGGATTATGTCAGAAATGAATGGGGGAACAAATATAAGCCACTATTAGAGAATCCTAGCATTTTAAAAGAATGAAAAAATATAAAAGAAGAAGAAAATAAAAGGTTTGAAAGAGCTATGATTGTCCCATATGGTAGTAATGCATTAGAGGTAGAAAATAATTGTATATAAAAACTGGGCCATTCTTAGGAGCAACCCAAAATTGTGGAATATTGGAGGTAGTAAACCGAATTTTGTCTACAAAGTAGGCCCAAACCTGAAAAAGAACTTTGAAATGGTTACTAAGAATTGTAGTAGGTATTGTACCACACAATGTGGTAATTGTTCCAAATGTAAGTATATTTCCACAGAAGAGAAGATGACAATTAATAATTTCTTACAAACTGTAGTGAGATTTGAGAAAGGGAACTGCCAAACTATAGGAGTAATTTATTTGGCTATGTGTAAATCCTGTCCCAGTTTTTATGTAGGTAAAACTGAGAGAAGATTAAAGGACAGGATATACGAACACGGATGCCAAATAAGTACCAAAAATGTCAACAATGCCGTATATAGGCACATTAGTAACTCCCAGGATTGTAAAGAATTTAGATTTGGTATTTTGGAAAAAGTGTTAAAAATTCTGAAGGGTGGAGACTCCAAAAGCCATATAGAGGAAATGGAAACTAAATGGCAAATTAAATTACAAGCAAGTCAAACCCCAGGCTTAAATGAAGTAATATCAATAAAGCCATTACTAAATAAAAAAGCAGAATTGATGAAAGGAATTAAAAATAAAATGTTTTATAGATGGAAAGTGGAAATGAGAACAGTATTTTATATAATAGGCTTTTAGAGTTTTTATATGTATTTATGAAAGTTTTTATGGAATGTGTAAAAGAAAGTTTGTAAGTTTGTTGCACTTTAAATATGTCCTATCAGTTTTGAATGAGTAACATCATCATTTTAACAAAGTATATAAAGGGGGAAATGTCCAACATATGTAGATTCTGATGAAATCCCTGGGCATAGGGAAGAAAGCTCTCAATGTTGTGTAACTTGGTTTGTAACTTGGTTTAATAAAGTATCGGCAAGTGGTTCCAAGCCGTGGTAGTGTTTTTTTCTAAATTACAGCGGACTTTACACTGCAGGGCTCAACTGTGTTTTTATGGTTGATTTTGAGACCCTATTGTTTGGTATGTATTCACTAGATGATATACCACCAATATTTCCCTCATCAGAAGAGAGGAATTATATCAAGATCAATCTGAACTGGCGATCGTTAAGGGAGAGCTCATGAGACTAACTGAGCTCTTCACACAACCAGGGGATCATAGTAAAAGAGTGCACTCCTGAAGAAAGCGCTATTCGTCGCCACTGAGTGATGTCACGATAAACAAGACCAGAAGTGAAAGACTGAAAGGAAATAATGGCGATGATGAGGCGAATGCCAAAGATAGTGAAAACAGAAATCCTTTTAGGAGCGTTCTTCACCAAGGAGACTTTTTGACAAGTGAGGAGAAGGCACTCGAAGTTATAAAAATGGGGGCGAGACCGAAGGATACTTCCTTGAAGTGCAGACAAAATGGAAATGTGATGAATGGAAGCAGATATAATTATAGAGAGGAGCGGAATGTGTGTAGCAGCACAGAACACACAAACACCCCCCCAGAGACATGTGAGTCATTTTGAAAGTACTGTGCCACAAAATCAAAACATTGGACAATGTAAAGGATTTGATTATCTGCTAACCAAACAATATGTGTTTTCAGACAAAGTTTTAGCAGACAAAACAAATAAGGACATGCATGGAAAAAAATGACAATATTGGAGAGACTGTGAAGGATATGATTTTTAACTTTGAGTCAAAAATGTTTTTAATAAAGAAACTCCAGGTAGAAAATGGATATTTATCAGAGTGTGTTTTAAAAAAAAGTCATACCTAAGGGACTAAGGATTTACAAATTCCCCATTGGTTTAGATTATGATGACGATTTAATAGCTGAGTTTGTACAAATGTTTGATAGGTATGGAATGGAATTGATGGGAAAAATTATAAAAAATAATGATAATAAGTTAAGTACACTGATAGGACAAGTAGAAATGCTAGACAGGAAAATAAAAAGTGATCTTTTATTCTCAGATTTTGAAGGCCTGTGTTATAGGAAAACAGACAACAGTGATTTTAAGTGCAACAGATTATTTGAAATAAAATGTAAAAAAAAAATGCAAAGAGATCTGAAAGAATACAGGGAGAATAGGTCATATTTGATAAAACCAGAAAAAAGGGAAAGATAATAGAAACAATTCAGGTAGGAATATAAATGAATATAAAGAGACACAAAGGGATGAAACAAAAGGAAAACCCTACATTAATGAACACTATAATAGAGGCAATTTTGAATTTCAACCTTTTCAATATCAACAAGAATGGGATGTAGGACTGGAAGAAGAGAGAGGTCAGTGGGGAATAGGATGGAACAAAAAGAACAGGAACAAGAAGTAGAGATGGTAGAAACTATTGTGCAAAATGGAATAACACACACCATGAAAGGATATCACATATACAATTATGCAGGGATAGATTTAACAAAGGAACATTTTGATTTGTGTATGAAAGGTTCAAAATTTGTACCTGCAAAAAGTTTTGATTATACTGAAACAATTATAGAGTTAAAAATGTTTTTGAGAAAACTGAATTTGGCATATTTGTTTCAAGACCAAACAAGAACTGAAAGGAGAATTAATAGTATAGAACCTAGGAACAAAAGTGTATATAATCCACCCTTACATCCCACTTTAAATATTTTGGAAAAAGCTATTATGGAAGACATCTATCAACTGAAAAGTAAAGAACACCATATTTCCAAGAATAAAAATCTTAGTAAAAAAGAAAATGAAGTTTTACAAACACTTAAGAGAGATAAGACCATTAGGGTAATGTGACCTGACAAAGGGGAAGGGATGATCTTCTATGATACCTAAGAATACTCCCAAAAAATCTTTGAGATGCTTAATGATTTAGAAACATATCAACCATCTTCGCTTAATGAAATAAATATTAGTCATAAAAGGATAGACTATTATTTGGAAGACTACCTTTTAGAACAAAGAATTACAGGAGAATTATATAATTACTTAAAATTTATGAATCCAAAAGTAGCCACTATCTTTGGAATACCAAAGACACACAAAGGACTGGAAAACTTAGTTTTTAGACCTATAGCAGATGGGCGTGGATCAAAAACATACCCTTTTGGAGTAGTCATAGATAGATGGTTGAAACAGCAGGTAATGAATGGTGAGCATATACTCAAGGATTCTTGGGACTTTTTAAGAAGAATAAGGAAAGACCTTTGGGATAAGGACATAATATTCTTAACTATAGATGTAGTAAATGTATTTACATCCATCCCTAAAAAAGAAGTTCTAGAATTATTCGGAGACTGTCTTCATAAGAATACTGTGTTAGAAAATGATAAGAAAGAGTTAATAATAGAATTTATGGAAATAGTTTTTGATCATAATTACATAATATTTGATGGAGAGTATTACAGGCAACACAACGTAGCCATGGGGGCTTCTTATGCCCCTGTATTTGCCAATCTTTTACTTTTAGAGTAGGAGCAAAATCATGTGTTCCATAATGAGTTCTTTCAATACATGAGATTATATGTGAGATTCCTGGATGACATTTTTATTTATGGAAAGGTTCAGAGAAAAGGATAAAAGGCTTGGTCCAACATTTAAATGAAAGTACAGTATTTTTAAAATTTACATATGTATATGACAAAAAAGGAATAAATTACTTGGAGACATACATAGAGAAAGATAACAATTGCTTTAAATCCAAAGTATATAGGAAACCATCCTTCACTAATTCCTATTTGCAATATTCAAGTGACCATCCAGTAAGACAAAAGAACAGTATAGTAAAAGGACAATTAATAAGAATAGCCAGAATGACCTCGAAAGAAGAAGATTTAGAGGGTGAACTAATGGAGATAGCTAAAATGTTTCAATAGAGGGGCTATCCAGTGAAAATTATAAATGAATATGTGGATTATGTCAGAAATGAATGGGGGAAGAAATATAAGCCACTATTAGAGAATCCTAGCATTTTAAAAGAATGAAAAAATATAAAAGAAGAAGAAAATAAAAGGTTTGAAAGAGCTATGATTGTCCCATGTGGTAGTAATGCATTAGAGGTAGAAAAAAATTGTAAATAAAAACTAGGCCATTCTTAGGAACTACCCAAAAATTGTGGAATATTGGAGGTAGTAAACCTAATTTTGTCTACAAAGTAGGCCCCAACTTGAAAAAAGAACTTTGAAATGGTTACTAAGAATTGTAGTAGGTATGGTACCACAAAATGTGGTAATTGCTCCCAATGTAAGTATATTTGCACAGAAGAGAAGATGAAAATTAATAATTTCTTACAAACTGTAGTGAGATTTGAGAAAGGGAACTGCCAAACTATAGGAGTAATTTATTTGGCTATGTGTTAATCCTGTCCCAATTTTTATGTAGGTAAAACTGAGAGATGATTAAAGGATAGGTTATACGAACACAGATACCAAATAAGTACCAACAATGTCAACAGTGTCGTATATAGGCACATTAGTAACTCCCAGGATTGTAAAGAATTTAGATTTGGTATTTTGGAAAAAGTGTTAAAAATTCCGAGGGGTGGAGACTACAAAAGCCATATAGAGGAAAGGGAAACTAAATGGCAAATTAAATTACAAGCAAGTCAAACCCCGGGCTTAAATGAAGTAATATCAATAAAGCCATTACTAAATAAAAAAGCAAATTTATGAAATGAATTATAAATAAAATGTTTTTAAAGATAGAAAGTGGAATGAGAACAGTATTTTATATAAGAGGCTTTTAGAGTATTTATATGTATTTTATGAAAGTTTCTAAGGAGTGTGTAAAAGAAAGTTTGTAAGTTTGTTGCACTTTAAATATGTCCTATCAGTTTTGAATGAGTGACATCATCATTTTAACAAAGTATATAAAGGGGGAAATGTTCAACATATGTAGATTCTGATGAAATCCCTGGACATAGGGAAGTAAACTTTCAATCTTGTGTAACTTGGTTTGTAACTTGGTTTAATAAAGTATCGTCGAGTGGTTCCAAGCCATGGCAGTGTTTTTTTCTAAATTATAGTACACAATTATGAAATGTTTAATGAACTCATGCAGTGCTGCGCCCAGCTAAGCTCCACTATACATAGCTAAGCCTATCCAAGCACTGCTTAAACAAGGAATGTTTTATCAGTACTTAGCCAGTTTGCTCATTGCTAAGTGGTGTGAAGCACTTCTAAGTACTTTCCATTTTAGCAGTACTCAGCCCATCTAAGCTGGTTTGTGCACCACTAAGCATTGCTAAGCATTGTAAGCACTGCTCAGCTGAGCTCATCTAGTTTGTGCAGTGCTAAGCGAAGTGCCGCATTTTTAAAAATGGCCCAATGGTGGCAAAGGGTGGAAAAACTGGCTTGTTTAAGTGCAACAGGTAGGAATACAGCCAGAATCTGTTGGAGTTTGATCTTGGCAAAGGCTATGGCAGGAGTTGGAGAGTGTGTGCACTTCCAGGTGCAACAGTGAGGCATTCTGGATTCCAGGGTCATGGTTGGACTCCTTTTAAAAGACCATGACATCTGGCTGCTGCAGGGCCAGCACCAGGGGTCGGAATACAAATCAGAGGCCTGGGACTGGCTGGCATGTGACTTTACCAGTGCAACTGGTATCCACTGCACAGGTGAGTAGGTGCATCACCATTTTGATGACCTGAAGCATAGGAAGGAGGATCTCTTGGCCACTTGGATCCAAGATCCCCGGGATGACAATGCCCTACAAGTTTGTAAGTATTGTTGGCATTGCTTTACCAATAACTAATCTCTATGTGTGATAGACAGGTATGCATAATGGTGTGTTTCTCTCCCCACAACTGCAGAGGAGAGAGCTCACAACCTGGAGGCCCATGCAGGGTGCCTGGCCAGGTAGCACCAAGAGTGTGGTGAGTACAGATGTATCTTGCAATTTATAGTCATATAAACAGGAAAGAGCACATTAGTAACTGCCAGTATGTTTTGATTCTACTGCAATGAATGTGGTCATAGGCCTTTACTGATATAACTGAGTAATGCCAGGTGCAGTTCAATAAAGATGAAAGCATGATATCTGATAATGTTATGGAAAAAAAGTTTTACTGCCTTAATAATGTCAAGGAAATAAAGTTCAACTGCATGAATATTGTTAAGGAAATAAAGTTTCTACTGCTTTAATTGTGGAATTGCAGCTGTATTGCAACACCTGCATTATAGAAGTGTCCATCAATAAAGACTGCTGCATGTTTACCAATCACTACATGATGTCACCCCTAATAAAGCTGTGTCGTGAAACGTGTGTATTATGAGCTGTTGGTCATAAAATTGAGTAGTATAACTGCTGCGAAGTAAAAACAGGAATAATACCATGAAGTGACTGAAGGTTAGCTAATAAGAAGTGTTTTGCTAAACTAGAGATGTGACGCTATACTGCAAGATACAATGCATTATGATATTTGTTCTGCACTAAGATCTGAACCTAGAATAGGAACGGCTAAGGTACATAATGTGTATCTTAAGATTGTCTTGTGTTAGCCATTGCATTTTGGCTATATGCATTCCTGAACTTAGTTACTATGCTGCAGGGAAGTATGAAACTGTAATAGGTGTAGACTGCAAATATACCATCTTCATATGTATATGTGTCTGGTAGCCAATCCAGCACTCTGATATGGTCTATACACATCACACATAGTTCCACCCACTAGGGGTTAGTTGTCTACACCTGCATTCCATGTATTAATGCGCAGTTCAACTACTTTCTCTATCATGCAACAATCTCATGCCTGTGTGTTTAAGTGTCACTGCAGTCTAGTATAACACTCTACCTCTTTTGCCAGGTGGCTGTTTGTTACCAGGTGAGCTCTATGCACATATCAGTCAATCAACATTTAGCAGGGGCTCCGTAGCACAGTTTGATAAACACTAGGTATGATGTGCATTTTGTCACACACAGACTGGGGTTCAAATCCAGGGACAAGTACTTTTAAATATTTATAGAAACAATTATGTATTGTTAACAGATGTTCTCCACACAGGAATTACAGGTAAAAAAAAAATGGCTGGAGTAGCTGTACGAATGGGTTACTAATTTATGTATCCAGATATACCAGTGTTAACAGCATTGCTCAGTAAGGTGATACGATGTCAGTATATAAAAAGTAAATAAGTACAATAGTAATGCAGGTTAATAAAACAAATAAAACTGTTTAGTCTTGGTATGGCTGTATGCCTGGTGTGCCTGTGAATGTCTGCTGATAGTCTAGCCCTATGCCTGACAAGGACGGCATGATAAGTGTAACATCTCTGTACTGTGCACGATACATGTCTCTCAAGTGTCACGCTGTCATGAACTGTGATCACTGTTGCCAAATCCCTTGGAAACAGATTTAACATACACTTGATTTACGTCAACCACACAGTTACACTACATCAGTCCACAGTACACCTTGATACTCATATATGTTCCCCTGACATGTAATACTCCTGTGTAGTTGTGTACCTGTAGATGTTACAGCTTGGCCCATACTGTCCCATGCAGATAGCTTGAGAGGTATGTAGGTGCTACAGAAGCTATAGGCACTTTTATACATAATGTAAGGGCAGACCTGTAAAGTATATCTGTACTGTTGCAAATAATATAGCCTATACTGGTAGTAATGGAATGTCTTTCTCTCGCTCCCTCACCCCTTATCTGCATTATAATTTATTATTGTTATACATCAGTTATGGCTTAATTTTAACATATGTTGTTCTCAAAACATTATGTTGGGACTTGTGTTTTATTATTGTTATATATTACAACGGTTACATACTAGCATCCCTTGTTGAATTACCTATGATGCTGGCCTTATTTCATAACTGATACTGGCATGCTGTTATAATACTGACTTTTATCCCACTTATCGTGTTCCATACACTATGCAATGTTATCTTAATGGATTATTTGCAACATCCTGACTTGCTGTTATAACTAACATTTACATTTTCTGTTCATTACTAACCTATACAGTGTGAAAAAACTCAAAACCATAGCTTGACTAGGTAGGCCTGTTCCTGGTAATCCACCTACCCTACCTCAACTTGCTGTGGCACCGGGTCCCAGCACATCTGGGACCCAACCTGGTGCTACCCCCTCTGCTGGTCCTGCTCCAACTATAGGAAGAACCAGCTCAGCGTACATGGCCCTTCCCCCCTGGAAGCGGGTGCAGAGAGAGAATTGTCACCCAGTGACAGCCACCAGGGATGGTGCACAGAATCCTGCACTGTGGGTTTGACAATTGCCTGTGCAAGATTGAGGGCAGATTGGTCAACCTGGTGGGGCAGGCTGCCCCTGGTGCCCAGGCCCAAGCACAGCCACTTTCAGGGCTGTGAAGGAGCAGTTGTCACTGCCCATCAGAGGGGAGCTCAGCCTCACTACTGCCGTCTGGGGGCACATGGCTTTCGATTCCACAACACCGTCCCCGTCCAAGGTGTTTACCCCCCTCATTTGTCATACACTACCTCTGTATACTGTCTTGTCCATCTTGTCTGTTTGTAAATGCTACCTCTCCTACCCATCTTACCTCCCCACACATACATATATCTCTTCTCCAACATTCCACTCTCTCCTTAAAAAAATGGGTTTTTGTCCCACTAAAGAATATCACCCAATACATAGCTCTCCATTTACCCCCACATGCACTGCCCACAATCAATAATTACAGCAATTAGTCAACACCGTTATGTCATCCACACTCCTCTCTCTGGGATGTGAGGCTGTAAATTTCAAATTCTCTACAACCCTCACAGGAAATTGAGAGCTATGATCCTTTTCTACACCTGTCCTGCACATCCCTACCTGCCTTTCACATTGTTTTTCCCCCTGAGTGCCCCCATTTCACCACTTTTCTATTGCCCCTTTTTTCTTTTTTTTTTTTTTTTGGGCAATAGTGCAGGTTTAAGCAGAGCTAAGTAGTGTTGCATGTCAAGGTGCATTGCTCAAACCCACTTGAAACTGCTTAAATCACCTTTTGTCTTTCTGACATTGTTATGCACATCAGCAAAATGATCACCACTGCCAAGTCTCAAGCACAGGAAACTGTCAACTAGAGCATAGTGCATTAGCCCACTATGCCACTCAGCTCTGCTGTGTATCAAGTGTTTCCATAAACATATCCTGAGTATCAGTGATGCACATCAGCAAAAAAAGTTTCACCCTTGCCGAGTCTCAAACCCAGGACCCTGTCAACTACACCATAGTGAAGGAGCCCACTAGACTACTCAGCTCCAAAGTATGATACCTGTTTCCATAAACATATCCTGAGTTCCAGTGACACACTGCTTGTACATATAACGGAAAAATTATAGTGTACTTGGGACTGTGATGCAGACACCAAACCAGTACACAGCCAAATAAATGCTGATGAATGCACGTGAGGCCTAGGATATCAGGTAGAGCTGACTGCATACACTGTTGCAGAATGTCCACAGTTGGGTCACCTACTTTTGCCATGGTTGTCGCCAAACCAACTCTGTGTGTTGAAGTATTAGCATGTCAGTACAGATCGAGATTAGAAAATCATGACAGACAGTCCAGTGTCACACGCCATACCCATCCAGGCACACATGTTTATGCCAATCCTGTGTAACAGACTATATGCATGCACATATGTCTTGCAAATACATCTGCTATAGTATTGACCCAGTAGCTCAATCTGTTACATTCCTAGCATGCTTTACATTTTGCCACCCACAGTACTGACTTCCATTTCAGTATGTTTCACATCAAGTACATGCTTGTCAATACAACAGATAACTGACTGAGCCATGCAGTTTTAAGCAGAACTGGTTGCTGCTACTGCAGTCATTCCTAGCATGCTGTACATTTTCCCACCCACAGTCCTGGCTTCCATTCTAGTCTGTTGCATGTCAAGTACATGCTTGTCAAAACAACAAATAAATGACAGACCCCTGCAATTTTAAGCAAAACCGTTTGCTGCTACTGCTGTCACTGCCACCCATATTAGCATATCAAAGGCCTGTAGGTTGGGACACACTTCACAAATATGCATAGGCGTCTTAAATGTTGCTTACCACTCTCTGAATGGCACTATTATATAACATAGGTACCTAAGGCACATACCTCACCTGGACTGTGATGGGTACCCTCACTCTGGCTGTGCTGTGACAACAGAGCTGACACTGTTCCCTCACTGACATGTACAGTTTGCTATCCCCAGTATGTTCACAATCCCCATATGACTCCTGGGCAGAATGCAGCAGTTGCAACTTGCAACATATGCGGCAGTATGTTCAGCTACCAGCTACAGACCTGCCATACCTCTCACCCTCCTAGAGCAGGAGATCTGCACAATACCCATACATAAAGGGGTGGAGGGGAATGGTCAGGTGACAGGGGCATGTGTCACAGTCTTCCCCTACAAACATACACAGCTGATAGACCAGCAGCTACTGCAGCAGCATGCATATTCTGATGCAAATTACATATGGCACTCACATCTGTCTGTCCCCTTACTGACCTCAACCCACATTGTTAAACAGTAAACTGTCACATAATCAGAAAGTCTGTTCACAATAGCCAAACATAGTATGCCAAACTGTGGATATACCACATAAATCCTGACAGTTGACAGTATTTTTCCCTACCGTCTGTGATGATGTCATCCCTACACCTTGATAATGTACATCTCACAGGCCGGTAAAAGGGCCAAGGCCTACATGAAGGCCTTAAATATAGCACTGTGGTGCCATGCCATTGGTTAATGAAAATGTAACCCAGCTGTTCTGGATGCAATTAGCAAGTGTGAGCCACATATTGGTGCACAGGCAATCACCTGTTCATGAGCATTAACTAAAAAAGGCAAGCTGCTACCTATGGTAAACAGGTCTGTGACTTTCTTTATGAAGGCAGACTGCAAAAAACATAAGAATTTTACTATAGGACATCTGCATATAAAGGAGAACAGCACTATACCAGGTATGTAATAAAAGTCCCTATGTAATGGGACACAGATGGGAGGATGCAGTTATGGGAAATAGGGATTACCACAGTAGGTCTGTAGTTCATATCTTGGAATGACATGTTGCTGTTAGTCGGCTGTCCAACACCTTCAGGCTTCCTTTTAGGCTCTGTCTGCTGTGACATACATCACAGCTCTGGCTTCTGAGTCCCTCCAACAATGTTCGGCTCATGTATGAATGCTAGTAGATTGTGGTTTAGACAATAGTAACATTAAGTACTGGTGGATACAGCTGGCATATCACATGATGTACTGTCAGTCATCTCCTCTCAGTCTGTGAATGTCACACAAGCATACTTCAAACATTGTGCAGGTGTTCCTGACTGTTCCTGATGTACTCTAGCTAGGTCAGTGTGTACTCCACACCCGTATCTAATCACTTGTGACGTATGTCTAGCATACATGTTGAACCCCTACAGCAGGACAGCAGGTTATAACCAGTAGTAGTCGGGGGACACAGGCCCAGCCTCAATAACAGAGTGTACATATCGAGCATACAATGTAAGGAAATGAATACAGTACCAGATATCAATGTACCATAACTGTTTTCTGAGGGGTCTGGTGTGTGACAGCCAAATTCCCCACAGTCTGGGAACAGCCATTACGTATTGTCCAAATGTATGCCAGACATCCATATTTGCCTGGCAGAGGATCCACATATATCAGGCACATGTACACATTTAGCAAACATCTGTGTACTGCAGATGTCAGACGTCTACAGGGAGGATACCCTACAGCATATTTGCAGTGCTGTCTGTCATTGAGTCACACAGATGTTGCTGCACTGTCCCTATGCACTTGTATTACTACTCACCTATTTGTGGGATGGTGGCTCTATGATATGGTATTGGGATATCACCCATAGGGGACACACCACAGTAGATGGCAGTGATGGGTGTGAAGACATAACAACACAGTCTGCCACAGCACACAGGGCCATAACCAGTATACCTAAGATCATAGGAAGTTACCAGGCTATTGGCCGTGAGGCTCTCATAAACATAGCCCACAGTTTAGCCCATGTTTATGCAAGTCAGCACCTGATACCGCAGTACAACAGGGACAGACGTGGTATCTCAAGGGTGTATGTCATGTTTACCATCCAGTTATCCAAGTTTCACTTAAAAATGGGTAAAGAGATACTCTACTTGATGTGGACAGGGTGTCTATTCCACAGCTGGATGAGTGTGTGGGACACACATCTGACCCAACAACAAGTCCTGTTGATGTCACAGATCAGGTAGTGGCTGTGGGACACAGGTGTGTGGCTGTGCATGGTACGTGGTGTGGAGGGCTGTGGAGTTTGTGTGTGTTGTTGCCTCTGAGGTCTCCTTTTTTTGGTGATGTGTATGTTGAGGGCCTCCACATATCTGGGTGTGTGTTGTGTTGGTGTGGGTAGTGTATGAAGTGTACTGATTGTGTTGACAACCTGTTTGTTGCCAGATATGCAGGCTTGAGAGGAACAGAGCATGGACTGTAAGTTCTTAATGTCATTGCATCTCTCACAAATTGTGATCATTGGTGGTATTTGTAGATGGTGTCTGTGTACAGGAGGCAGTTGCTACACTGTATCATGATGCCCATATCAACCAGACTGGTAGGGGAAATTGTAGGACAGTGTCCAGCCATATGTGTCAGAATATGAGGGTGGAAGGCCAGACCTAAGGGATGGGGCTACAGCAAAGATGCGTAAAACAAAAGTAGGAGGCCTATACTACCGCATATAATATAGACAGGCTATAAACAAGCAGTAATAGGTGCAACAGAAAAGATACAGATGAACACCTTAGAGAACATGCAGCAAGTCGCAGGACACAGCAAGATGAAGAGAGAAGCGCATGATGTATTGCCACTATGCTCCTGATAGCCACATACATACTGTGGTGATAGATGATGGGGTATGATGTGGAAGTTAGTGGAGGATATTGCTGACAAATGTGGATGTGCAGGGTGTGTACATAATGGAGAGCAATGTATGTTGTCCTGTGATGTGTTCCCCCCTTCTTGTCTTTCAGGACTGATGTACAGCTGGAGGAACCCAACTTTATCTGCAGCCAAAAATGAAGTTATAGTTGATGGCCTCAGACTGCACACTGTGAGCAGACCTTATGGCATTAGAAAATCATGTAGGGCTACAGGAGTGAAGCTATAAGCAGGTCTGACACCAAGCCACAGACATGATAAATACTGCATGGAAAAGGGCCGCAGGTGTGGCCAGGGACTATGCTGGCACAGGTGGTGGGTCTGCTACACAACAACCACTCTCGGCCAAAGAGGAGTTCCTGGCAAACCTGGATTCAGCCACCAGCTCAAAAACATCCATCACCCCATTTGTCATGGAGGTGGGTGGCACAGCTTTCACAGCAGAGGAGCGTCCAGGTAAGCCTCCTGTGGTCATCACTTTAATACTGTAGCAGTTATAGTGGCAGCCTCTGCATACCTGTACATGGATGTCAGGTCAATCTTCATTTGGGGGTGGTTGTAACGCACACGGGTTCACATATACTAAGAATTCCAGCAATGTGGGTAGTATCACAGTTTGTACTGTACATGTTGATATATGCACATATATTGTCCTGTACCAATGAAACATTTGTGTTTGCTGAAAATAAATCTCCCCTTCAATTGCAAAGGTACATCTGGTGTAGCCAGAGTCCAATATCCTGTAGCCAGTGAGTGTGACCCTAGGAATGTTAAGGGCTTACAGTTTGCAATGGACACCACTATTAAGCTTAACCGTAGTACAATACTTGCATGTTCAGTCGTGGAGGGATTCACTGCGATGCATTTAACTGGTAATCACAGTAACATATTTGCAATCACTATAACATATTTGAACTTATTTTTGTGAAGGTGTAGACAGTCTGCTATAAAGGGTGTCAATAGTATGGCGGAAATGAGTGCACTGTGTTTTAAGTGAAGGTCCATCACACACACTGACATGTAGCTTATCTCACAGGTGTATAGTACTGGCAACATTAACTGGATGTAGCTGCACTGCATGTTGTTAAGGGCCTGTCATGTCTGTTATGGTCTGCTCGTGTGTTGTGCATGGGATCAGTAATAGGGTGTGGTATGTATAGTGCAGTTGTGACACCTCACCTGTGTGTGTGTGTGTGTGTGTGTGTGTGTGTGTGTGTGTGTGTGTGTGTGTGTGTGTGTGTGCACGCGCATGCGTGCGTGCATGTGTGTGTGTGTGTGTGTGTGTGTGTGTGTGTGTGTGTGTGTGTGTGTGTGTGGATCAGCAGACATAATAGTGAGGTATTAATGTAATCATATTTTCTTGCTCCTCACAGGTGACCATAGGGTTTGGAGTGTGTCCCCCTCACAACCTGATGTCAGTGTCTCATTGGACTCTGATGATGATGATGGCCATAGGAGGCACAGGTGGGGTTGTTTGTGGCTGAATCTGTCCCATGGGTTGACATCCCACTTCCTCCCCCAATGTCCCCACACACAGTCAGTATGCCACACATACCCAGTCCCCTGCAGTCACAGACACTGGACACATACTTCTCAACCTCTTAGTGCAAGACATCTGGAGAAAACCCAACAAAATGGATGGTCAAAGGTTCAAAAATTGCAACATCGTTTAAATATTGCTCTTATAAACTTAGAAACATGCTAAAATAACAAGGTTTGTTTTAACATACATTTTCTGAGGGATTTTATGTTTGAAACCCAAATGTATGTCATTATTTAGTGACTTCAATCCCCAGATTATCCCAGTGATTTGCCAGAAAACCACAACTTTTATGAGGAACAGACCAGAAATATGAACCAAAGGTCTATACATTCTGCAAAAATCTGTACAGTTGAGAGGTATGATTGGACAGTCAGAGGGTGGTGGCATCGAACAGGAGAGTGTGGCGACTATGACATCTGTGAATGTAGACACTTGCCATAGCCAGAGAGATGGTGAGGTCCCACACAGGCAGATTGACAGGGGTGCTCGAAGGAGGACTGCTGCTCATCCACCACCTGTCACAGGCGTCACATCATGAGTTACTTGATGCATGTTCTCGATCCATCATGGTGGCACAGGCACATTCTGAATGCAACACCAGAAGGGTACTCAGGATCATGGACACGTCACAGTCTCGCATCCATGACTCCATCCACAACATTGGTGATGCCTTACATCATTATGCTGATGTAGTGGACAGACATTGGGGGTGAGACATTGTCAGTCCTTGACCATGCATTGTGCTTGAACATGTGGTGGAGTAGGGTGTCAGACATGTGGACATAGGTCAGATCCAACATCAACTGAGAGTCCATGTGGCCATGTACAGTCACACTCATGTTGTGGCAGTACCATTAGCACTACAGAAAGGAGGGTGCTGTCCACATCACAGTGTGGCAGGTCATGGACACGTGGTCCTGGGTTGTCCTTTAAAGGACATGGACCCAGCATTCACCAGTCACCATCAGCAAGTAGTACAACATCTGACCCTGTGCATGGTGATGCCAGTGCCACTCCTGGCAGAGACAGTTCTCGTGTTTGTGGCTTGAGATGGTAAACTGTACATATTGCCATGTACGGTCCACAGCTGTCCAACATACCCTTGTGTAGAGCTAGCACATAGCTTGCTGCGTATGTGCACACACTCACACATCACTGTCACATACAGGTCACCAACAAACACACACAGCTCCTCTCCATGGCCCAGCTGACCAGCACCACCCTCCAGACATACACACACACACATGCACACACACACACACACACACACACACACACACACACACACACACACACACACACACACACACACACACACACACATATAAGATGTGTGTCCTGGGCCTGGCTGGCTACCCCACACTACACCCTGTGCATGTTATGATACCTGTGCCACATCCCTGTCATCCATACCATCAATGCAGGGGACATGCAAATATGTGTCTGATGCACAGGGTGACTATAGTACATTTAATGACAGTTTGTGGTGCAGTAGTGTTATGCCCTGTAAGGTGCTGGCTGCTGACATGTGTCATGAGTACACATCAAAGTGTATCTAAGTTTGTTCCATTATGCTGCATTGGTGATAGTATTTCTGACTGCTTGCTGTCTCCCACAACATTTCATGTTTCTGTTCCAGGGATCTGTGTGTCTACATTGTGGAGAGCTGGTGCTGATAAAGTGGCTCAGGATGGCATAGTGCCAATGCAGTTATGTGACTTCATCAAGGTACGGCTGTATATGTACATGGTTACTTAGGTACGTATGTGTAGAGCAGTGTGTCAGGGACAATGGAGGGGGGCAGACAGTGTAATCTTACATGCATACCCCGTGACACAGCATGCTACTCTTGATACATGTCACCTGGGAGTTCAGTAGGATCATAGGATCATAGGAGGTTACAAGAATAATGGCCTTGGGGCCCTTACAAGCCTAGCCATTAGTTTATCCCCAGAAAGACACTTCAGTCAGCACCTGCTGCCCCTGTCAATGAGGAACACAGGTGGAACACAGGTGGGACCCCTCGGACAGATTTGTGGTTTCCATCCCCTCATCACAGTTGTGCTTTAAGAGGATCAGTGTGGTACTTTGTTTGACGTGTATGGGAAGTATATTCCTGAGACAGGCAGCCTCTGGGAGACAATCCTTTCTCTCCAGCAGGTTGTTTTGCTGTCGCATATCAGATTCAGGCCTGTCATGCAAGTAATGCTTGAGGATGTAGACTTCCGGATATTGAGCAGCTGTAGTAGGCCAGGGTCCAACATTGCCTTATAGGCATGACATAGCCCACCTCTGAGCAACCTGTCCAGTACTGAGTGGAGCAATAGGGATTTTAACCTGTCTGCATGGGACAGGTTTTGGAGGCCATGGATTACTTTTGTGAGATATTTCTGTGGTCTTTCCAGTTGGTGCAGATGTCTGTATAGGTACATACCAAACAGGGTGTTGTAGTAAAATATCGGTCTATGGAGTGAGGACTATAGAGAGGTAATGACCACCTGTTATCTGGATGCAATCCCTTAACCTATGGAATGAACCATTTGCAAGGCTTTTCTGACCACTGGTGCTACATGACGGTTGAATGCAAAATTGTTATAAACCTGAGTCTCTCAACACAGGTTATTTGTTTAGGTGGTTGCCATTGATGTGGTAAACAGTGGGGTTGTGTCTTTTTGCATTTTGCTTGAGGCTAGGACCTTAGCACCAATCTGTAGTTGATGTAAGACCCTACAGTCAATCACAAACTTGGTCAGCAGCTACAAGTGTAGGTGGTGGCAGATAGCATTCATGCCTACATACATGTGGGTTATTTAGAGGCAGCAGCTACTCACAGGGCCTCAAAATGTATACATATTGCACACACATAGGGAAGATTGTTGACAGTGAGGCCACTGATGTGGAAGAAAGTAGTCACAGGGCCATAAAGTGATTGACTATTGCACAGACATAGGCCTGTTGGGCATCTGTATACTGCTGTATGTGGAATATGCACACACACACACACACACACACACACACACACACACACACACACACACACACACACACACACACACACACACACACACACACACACACACACACACACACAGAGTGGCTGATGCAAGATTAGAATCCACACCTACCTACTATTACACACTATAGCTCGTAGTAATAGTCGCATGCGCCACTGGTTACAATTGGGGTACAAGTGGCTGCAGCACTACATCACTATATACATGTGTGTGTGTGTGTGTGTGTGTGTGTGTGTGTGTGTGTGTGTCTCTCTCTCTCTCTCTCTCTCTCTCTTTCTCTCTCCCCATCTCTCTGTTTCTCTAGCTATAATATATATATATATATATATATATATATATATATATATATATATATATATATATATATATATATATATATATATATATGTGTGTGTGTGTATCTATATAAAACTTTATAGCTACATATATATCTTATATTTGTCACATACTGATAGATAAGGGTTCATAGGTTCATAGGTAGGTACTAGGCTATCTGCCTGAAGGCATTTATAAGCCTAGCCAGAAAGTGTTGGCTTTTGTCACCCCCTTAGATTAGTTCCCTGTGCCTCTGTCCAGCAGAGCCACTGAAGTGATCCCTGGGATAAACTTTCTGTTTCCCATCTACTCATCAAGGTTTTTCTTAAAGAGTGTTAGTGAGGAGCTCTGCCTAATGTAGATTGGAATCTTGTTCCAAAGCATGGGAAGTCTCTGGGACAGGAATCTATCCCTCCAGCATATTCTATTTATTGTTGTGGTAAGGTTTATATCCCTAGAGTGTGTGGCTCGAGGGGATATGGTTTTCTTTAGGTGGAGCATGTCCATCAATTCTTGGTTGGACATGGCCTTGTATGTCAGGCAGAGATCACCTCTGAGTAGCCGGTATTCAACCGAGTACAGCTGGAGTTTCTTCAGTCGAGCTGCATAGGGCATTTGTTTAAAGCCAGTGATCCTCTTGGTGACATACTTATGTGGTTTTTTCCAGCTGTTGCAGGTGTCTTGTAAGGTACATCCCAAATGGGGCATTGTACTCTATGATGGGTCTGATGAGTGATGAGTAGAGGGGCACAATGACCTCTTTTGATCTGGATGCGAACCCTTTTGTGATTGGGTGTGCCACATAGAAGGATTTTCTAACTACTTTGTCAATGTAATTATCAATGGAGAGATTACTATCTACTTGGGTCCCCAGATCCCTTTTTACATCTTCCATATTTAGCGGACTACCACCTATGTGGTTGTTTGTGGGTGCTTTGTTTTTTCCAAAGTGGATGACTATGCACTTTTTGGCATTCAGCTTGCGGCCATGATTTTGACACCAGGTATCCATCTCAGTGAGACCCTTTTGGAGGATGTGTGTGTCAGCCAGAGAGTCATTTATAGCCCCTAGTTTGCAGTCATTTGTGAACTTGGTCAGCATAGTCCTCCTGTGCTTGCCTGTACCTCTGAAAAGTATATGCTGAACAGGAAGGGTCCTAGGACTGAGCCCTGGGGAATGCCACATGTAACTGGTTTAGAGTCAGACCTAGCTCCCGCAACTCTCACCATGTGGGTTCTGTCCGTGAGCCAGTTGGCAACCCATCTTGTGACATAGGTGTTTATGTTCAGGCTGGTGATCTTGTCTATAATACCAGAATGGAGAATGGTGTCAAAAGCCTTTGAGAGGTCTAGGTAGGCTTTGTGTACCACATTTCCCTCATCTATAGCCTTGGTAACTTTCTCAAAGAAGTCCACCAGGTTTTGGAGGCATGATCTGCCCTTAACAAAGCTGAACTGGGTAGGGTCCAGTGTTTGGAGGTTCCCAATGTCTCTGTCAATGAGTTCCATGACGATGCGCTCCATAGCCTTGCAGACCAAGCTAGTCAGGCTTACAGGGCGATAGTTCCCAGGGTCTGTTGTGGCTCCACCTTTGTGGAAATCTTTGTGGTAATCATGTTTGATGGGGATAGGGTGAGACAGTTAGGTATACATAGCTGTCTGTACGCACAGAGATATATTGACAGCTCAGTTCTTTAGGCAGATGAGGCTTCAGACATAGGCTGAAATTAGCTAAGTGTAGCAGCATGCCCAGTGTGACCATCACATGTACAATGGGACTCCGGGCCAGACTTACCTGTACTCCAGTCTGGGATTTTGTGTGCTACAGCCAGTTGGCTGCTGCACCTGATTAAACAGTCCAGCACCTCCCCGATAAAATGCCAAAGGATTCCCTGACTATGTGCTATCCATAATATATGACTTATACCTTGGGTGTGTATAGATTGTATTAGAGTGAACAGGGTTTTGCATCATATGTCTGGCATATTTTACATAGCAATGAGATTTCCTGGTGCATCAGTGGCAGATCATTATAGATTGACATGTGGAACTGCTGACAGACATCTGAGTTACTGATTCCATACACAGCAGGGAACCCATGCTACTGCATCACCTGTTCTACTCAGAACTTGCTACATTTGTCTGGCCAGTAGCTTATCCTTCTCCTTATATGTAGGCCTTTGTCCCACTCCTGTTCCTCGCTTTGTCCACAGTTGCTCTTCTATGTAGTTGTAGGCATGCTGTGACTGGGGTACAGGATGTAACACCACACCAGTGGCGGCTCGTGCCATTGGACTGTGGGACTGCAGCCCTCCCGGGAAAAAGATGGAAGTGCATTGATACAAAAAAACGTAAATATTGTGTTTGTACTTACAGCACATGTGCTTCTTCTGAGCGAGTCTGCAAACAATGCATGCTCGTCAAGTTCCGTTTTTTTTTTTTTTTTTATTTAGACCGTATCTTACTATCTGACTGCCATAAAGGCAGTCCAGATTAAAGAAAATGCATCAGTGTGGTGCCCAGATGTCTATGTGGCTTAACTGCACAGTAAATTAGAAGGGGGTTCAGACTGCCACGTCCACAGGCACGTACGTGACATGGACAGCTGGATTGTTACTGATTGGTTCTCACTCTCTTCTCAAAAAAGAGCGAGAACCAAATCAGTAGCACTAGTGCGGTAATACTGTACTTGTTTTGCCTTGGGAGCTAGAAAGAGAACAGGTCGATGATCGATTGATAGTGGATACTGGTGTTGTCATTGGTTCTTGGTCGGTGAAAGTCTAAAAGAAGCAAACAAACAGAAACTTTTTTTGGCTTGCATTTGCAGGCAAACAGAGGAAAAGAAAGAGTTACTTTCTTCTTTGTGAACTGAAGGCGATAAACTGAGGTAGGTGCCGCACCGTGCCATTCAGATTTCAGTTGAGTCATCACTGACTGAAATAGTATAACTTGATTTAGTCTATGGGTGTTAACTGCTGATCCATTTTGTGAACTGGCAGCAATGACAGATGTATTAACAATTCCAGAGCTGTTATGTGAAACATGAATTTGTTAGGCTCATGGAGTTTGTTTTGAAATACAATTTTTTATGCTTTGATGGTGAATTTTATAGACAGAAGTGTGGTGTTGCTGCCATGGGGACTGTTTTTGCCCCCATATTTGCCAGTTTAATTATGTAATGGTGGGAACAACAAATTGTGTTTCGTTCAGAGTTTAAAAAGTGTTGGGTTTATTACTCTTGATTTTGGATGATGTTTTTTTTTTTTTAATTTAGAATATTTTGAGCGGCTACAAATTTTCATTATTGTTATACTTCCACATCCTTTTTAAGATTCACTTATACAGTGTCTTTAAATAAAGTAAATTATTTGGATGTTTGTATAAATTGGCTTGATGGGACTTTTCATTCTAACATCTACAGGAAGTCTATGTTTTCAAATGCATTTCAATAGTTCCCATCCTATGCATCAGAAGTCCCTGGTCAAAGGTCAGTTTGTTCAATTGTCCAGAATGAGGATGATTTCAGATGACCAGGTGTTTAGGTTTGAATGTGATTTCCTAGCTAAGATGTTTTCTGAGAGAGGTTAGGTTATCACCCTGATTTTGTGCTGAGTATTAGGAATGAGGTGTGTGAAAATAGAAGTGGTTGTTTTCACCTTATTTTAGGTTGTCCAGCTGTAGTTGATTCAACAAAGGACTCAAACGATAGGTCCAGAAGTATAGTACTGGAATACCACTGTTCTATATCCCAAGTTGTACAAATGATCACCAAGTTTTGGGATGTTCAGTCAGATAGGGAGTTTTGTTTTCAAGAAAGGTAAAAAATTAAAACAATATTTTTAGGCACCATCTAAGCCATTGTTTTCACATAGAAATAATGGGATAAGGAAGTGTGGCTGCTATAACCAGTGTAGTTCCATTTTAGAGTCTAAGGTTGTATCAGTTAGATCTATAGGTAATAAAATTAAGTTAGTAGATAGATGTGATTGCAACTCTAGCAGAGTCATTTACATTGCAGTCTGTTCTACTTGTTCTTCATTTTATGTTGGACGAACTGAGAGTGTGTTTAAAAGAAGAATTTATGAGCACCTTAACAACATTAAAAAGTATAATGGTAATAATGTGTTGTATAAACACATGCTCACTTATGGACAATTTGTTTCTTTTAAGTTTGCTGTAATAGAAAAGCTGCTAAATTCTCCATGGGGTGGCCCTTTAGAAACAATTTTAGAAGTAAAAGAACTGTTATGGCAACTTCACCTTAATTCTATGGACCCCCCCTGGTTTAAATGAGATCACTTTAGTACTGAACATGTTAAAACTGAGAGTATATGATTAAGTGATGGCTTTTTTTGACAGCATTTTTATTTTCACTTGAGTTTTGTAGGGGGTAATCACACTGAATGTGACTTTTTATATGGCTGTTAAGCTGTTAATGGTTGTCTAATTGTTTAATTGTTTTTAATTTCCTATATTTAGGATACATGTAATTCTTGTGTGGTTCTGATGAAGTCTTTGTGCTATTAGATGAAAGTGCTCAACCAAGCATGTTGGGTTTTAATAAAGTATTGGTATTTTATTGTCATTATTGTGAAATTATTGCCGAATTTTGGTATCCTCTTTGTCCGGAGTGACAGTGCTACAGAGTTGTGGATTATTTAGTTTTCATTGTTGCCATGAGTTTCATTTGTTTAATATATATATATATATATATATATATATATATATATATATATATATATATATATATATATGAGAAAGAAGAGAAAGATGCAGGTAAAGATATACACGTTCTTATATTTTTATTTATTGTTTGTTAACCAGGTTAGTGAGCTGGTGCAAGACCCTTTTCGGCAAATGTTGGGCAATATGGCAAATGACAGCAGACAACAATATACAAAGCATAGCATTATACAAATATTAGCAATACTGCATAGCCATTGTGAGAAAGATGCAAGCAATAAACACAAATGTTATGTCATAAGTTGCAGTAATAGATTTTATAGAGCAATAGCAGAGACTAAACACCTTGACCTTATTGCATATAGGTGCTATGATAATACATTCCATGCAGGTGGAAAATAAGGATGAGGTAATACAACACTATGGAAGGGGGTTAAGGAATCAGCCATGTAATCAGTAATCATGCCACTGCAGACTGTCATAGATCTGATTGAGGACATTTTGCTTTATGAAATTTTTGCTTTCTAGGTGTTTACGTCTAACTATAAAGTGGGCAACATCATGGCTAAATATAACAAGGGGAGTGCAGCCACAAAAACAGTACATTCTGAGTTTTACAAAGTACAATTCCTTCAGTGGAAATATCATCAGTGATATGACCAAAATCAAAAGAAGGCAGAAGCCATTGGTGCAGCTTCAACAGCCAGAGTGAAGTCAATACATCAAATATCAATTAGTGGTTAAAGACTGTCTTGGCATAAAATGGGAAGTTCCTGTGTTAGCCATTATGCTAATCACAGTTCATGCCCTCTTAAAGTGGATAATCCACAACAAAGAAATGAACTACTGGGTCTTGAAATAGCTTTTTGCAGCCTCTCTACTGAAACACTAGCTCAAAGCTTACCTTGCTTACCTACTTTCTCTTATGATAACACTAACATAGCTTACTCTCTTTATTTATCATGACACCTCTATGCAATAATGTGTTTATTCTCTGCTGCTGCTCTGTAAATCTTACTTCTACAGTGGAAAATAGAAGTGGGGCCAAACATTCCACTGCAGACAGCCTTTTCCAGATATGTGCTTTGGCTGGTAAAGTTACTTAAAGCCTTGGGTCTGAACTCATACCTCTCAACTGTACAGATTTTTGCAGAATGTCCAGATTTCTGCCATATATTTTTGGTCCATTTTTCATAAAATTGTGTTTTTTCTGGCAAATTAGTGGCAAATCATTAAAGATTGAAGTTAGAAAATAATGGCAGACATTTGAGTTTCAGATTTCATACCCTTCAGAAAATTCATACTAATACAAGACCTACTACTATTCTATTATCTTTCTAAGTTTATAAGAGCAATATTTAAAAATTGTTCTTATTTTTGGGCCTGTGTCCCACTTCTGTGTATGGCTTTGTCCAAATTTCTTGCTCTGAGGTTGAGAGGTATGAGTGTCAGAGCCATCACCATCAGCCAGAGACATTTCAAATTGTGACATACTTGTTGCACCCCACTCCCCATTGTAGTGGCTCTGGATGTTTCTAAGCAAGGCAAGGAGCAGTTATGCAGTGTAAGTGTGCAAAGTATTCCCCCATCCAAGGTAGACCACAAGTACAGCTATGGCTTTTCATCTCTCCTTGATTTTGCAGAATGTTCTGGTTTTCTGTCATATTTGTATACTATTGATTTATGCTTATTATTATTCTGAAAATGCATGCTGTTGCAGTGCGCTGTTGCTCTGTGTTTTAGTAGCAATGCTTTAATGACCATCGGGTAAGCTTGCCAGAGATTGTAAGATGCAAGTAAGCTTTAATAAGCATACTGTTAAAGAATTACCAACATTGAAAGCCTTTTTGTTGTTGCCATGCAGAGAATATTTACATAACTAGATAAAGTATAATCCTTAGGTATCGAAATGCATATGACAGTATTTGTAATAAAGGGCAGGATTACAGTATTTTCAAAAGCTCGTTGCATTTGTTGGAGACTTGCAATCATTTTTGCAGGCTTTACCCGTAATCTAAACAAAATGCCAATCTATCATGTGTGGCCATAACTTGTGAAAATCTTTTAAGCAATTTATCTTGAGCTTGTTTCTTGTTTGCTGTTCATTTTTTGCTTTGATCATGTCTTCCCCATGAAACAAGTAGATAGTTGTCAGGCAGCAGGTCTTTTTTGGATAAGAAACATTTTTACAAGTGAGGGTATCACAGAGATTGCTACTTTCGCCATGTTACTTGGTAATTTTATAAAACTAAATATAAATTATAATTAGAACTGCTTTTGACTGGCATTCCAGTAATGTATTTAAAAAATAATTTCTTTTTTCATGCCTTACAACCTTTGTGTTTCCATCTAGATATTAAGTAAGTTGTCATGTAGCCAATGCATTGAACTCATAATGACGGTTTGGCACTCTGGGCAACGGATTTAATTAAAGTTCCTGTTGTTGTGGTTTTGAGCATAGATGCGCCCCCTTTTATTGGCCACACCCCTTCCAATTGGCCACACCCATTTAGCTATCTTCTGCAGACCCCCTTTAATTTGAAGTCACC
Organism: Protopterus annectens; assembly: GCF_019279795.1. Classification (NCBI taxonomy): domain Eukaryota; kingdom Metazoa; phylum Chordata; order Ceratodontiformes; family Protopteridae; genus Protopterus; species Protopterus annectens. The sequence continues at coordinate 878,710,893 of NC_056732.1, forward strand.
AGCCGCCAGTGCACCACACACAGGGTTACAGACTTCACACCTCTGACTGTACCTGTACAGCAGGATGTCCAGCATTGCGCCCCATATTTCTGCTCTGGTCCTCAGACAGATTGTGTTGTATTGGTATTATAATGCTGCATGCTGCCCATACCTCTCATTCTGTTAGGGCAGGAAATATGGACAAAGCCATATATAAAAGTGGGACATAGACCCACAAATTGGGAGGGTGGCTTAATGGCTAAGGTGTTTGCCTTACAAACACAAGGTGCAAGGTTTGAGTCTCACAAGGGATAATTGGCTAGGCTTAAAATGGCTCGCAAGGGCAGTTAGCTTAGTACTGAACTATGAACTATGAACAAATAGGGACACATTTTTAATATTGCTCTTACAAACCTAGGCAGCTGGCAAAATATGTATTAGCATGAATTTTCTGAAGGGTATGAAATCTGCATCTCAAATGTCTGTCATTATTTTCTGACATCAACCTTTATTGATTTGCCATAATTTTGCCAGAAAACTGCAATGTACGAAAAATGGACCAGAAATATAAGGCAAAATGTGGGCATTATGTACATTTGAGAGGTATGATGGTGCCCACTGACTTGTAAGTACTGACACAGTTACGTGACGGCCTTGACATCCTGCTGCTACTCTGACTTGTTACAATCTGCTGTTCTACTAGCAACCATCTAGGTAACTCAGAGCTGTGTACTGTCCATATCTGTGGCCCCCAGTCCCTCCATAGTCTCTAGCTTTGTCCAGCTTTCTTGCAGTAACAAAAAATGACATATGGACAGTCTGTAGAACTCCTACCATAGGTGCAGTTCACATGAAAAATAGTAGGCACAGTCAGTATTGAACCATAAACACCATCAATCATGATAATGTACTTAGCCCACTAAGCCACAACAGCCACCAGACAGTGCAGTTTAACCCTATCAAGCACAGACAATCATAGCACACTGACCCCTGCATATTGTGGAAATGGAACATGTCACCAGGTTGGTTGAGACAGCCCTGGGATTGTGTGGTCTGCTGCTATTACCTTGCAAACATAAATGTTACTGCAGTTGAATGGGAACACATGTGTGTTGGGGGTAGGGACTCTAGCATGACAGTCATGCAGCTGTCCTATGACCCTGTTGTTTGTCATTTTCCTTGCATAGTGCAGTGGGTTTTGCTGCCTTGGTGCCTACCGCATATTATGGTGTGGCCAGTATTGGGCAGATAGCTCCTGTTGACCCACATAACTGTCAGATGTCTGCAGGTATCCCAGTAGACCACTCTATTCCCCAGCATACATGCAGAAGGTCCATACATATCCTACTATAGTCTAGTACCCCATACATTTGTTGTAAAGAAAAGTGACTTACCTTGTGTCTGCAGCAATTGACATCACAGTGCTTCAGGGCTGACTCTGTCAGGTGCATGCAGTAAACAGTCAATACATGGTAAGGTACAGGTTGTGTGGTGTGGCTGGCATCCTTTTTACTATGTATGTGAGTCGGAGTGAGGTGTCAGACACTAGGTCTGTAGGATGTCAGTGCAGGTGCTATGGGTTGCCTTTTTGCCAAGGCCAGGGCATACTGGGCATGCCTATGTCTGCCTACAGGGGCAAGCGCAGGGGGTTCCTCCTCCAAGTCCCCCTGTGGCTGTGGGGACCTTGGCACTGGTGGGTGGGGCTGTGTGTCCCTTGCCTCTGATTTTCCTACCGCAGTTGTTTCCGCAGGATCATATCATTTTGCATGGCACATATTGTGCACATGTGTGCACATGTGGCTGAAGAGTACTGCAGAGCTCCACCAGATATATTAAGGCAGTGGACCTGGGACTTCACCAGCCCAAACACATGCTCTATGCTGTTCCTATTTTGTCCATGTGCCTCATTATGGCATTCTTTGGTAGGTGTGTGTGCATTTGTGATGGGTGTCATCATCTATGGTTCCAGTACCTAGCCAGCATCCCCATGTAGATCACCATATGGGATGTCACCCCTGGCAAACATCTTGTAGAGGTGTGATGCGTGCCAGATGTGGGAGCCATGATAACTGTTAGGGCTGCTAGCACACACATTCATGATACTAGCTTTGGCATTTCACACGACCTGGCAGTTGATGGAGTGATACTCCTTGCGGTTAACATATACTGTACTCTCCTCATGAGATGGTGCTTTGATGTGCACATGAGTGCAGTCTATGGCACCCAATATCTCAGGGTTGTGTGCTACATGGTTGAAGAGATGCATATTGCTGTCTCTCTCCTCAGGGGTGTGGGGTAAATATATGTGCTTACTGGTACGTGTTTATATGGCAGTGAGGAGCTGGTGGAATACCCTGAATGCAGATGCTTGTGAGACCCCCATCATGTCCCCAGTAGGTATTTGAAAAGTACCTGTAGCTAGTATTCTTAGGGCTGCACATACCTTTGTTTTCATGAGGTTAAGCTCCCCTCTGTTGGCTCTGGGTCTGAGTTGAGGGCGGGAAAGCTCACTGAGTTCTCATAGTATGTCCCTGCCCACCATGTAGCACTCTACTATCTCCAGCTCATGTAGCTCCTGGAAGGTTACCCTGGGCCTGAACAATCTGCTCCTTCTCAGTCTAGGCCTATTGTCAACATCAGCATGAGCACTGACCTCAGCATCTAGCACATACAAATGTAATAGAGCAGCAGCAGCCCCTATCATTTTGTCAGTTAAAATTCCTAAGTGTGTACTCCAAAGGTGCAGAGTATGTGGAAAAAATCAGATTAAAGGGTGTATGCATACTTTACGGTGGTGTGCTGCAGATGCAGCCTGTGTGATTGGCTGACGATAATGCATTCTACCTGCCATGTCTATCACTGATGGTTTTGAATGGCCCAGTGTCATTGGGACAGGGCTTATTAGTCATTTATACTTGATTGGCTTTCCCAGGCTATTTTCTTGTATTTTTTTAAATTTCTTTCACTGCTAAGCAATAGGGCAGGGGGAACAAACCCACAATGCTAGTATAAACAGTGTGCAGCAGTTTAGACACACCCCCATGCATGGGCATGCTCAGCTTAGCTTAAATCAACTAAAACATGCACTGTGGAACTAAACACAGCTTAGCAGCAGTGAACAACCCCTATAGCTGTGCTTAGCTGAGCACAAGTGGGCACCACTGAGCTCCAATCCACTTAAACACAGCGTGACACACCCTTTTGATGTCAGCTACATGTTCTACTAATACCAACACAGTTCTGCTCCTACAGGGGTTTTATCTACAGACACAGTGGCCCATTTTTCCTATTCAGTAACCCCACCTCATTTACATATAAATTATTGCATATTCCCTGGATACTATATTATTACAGAGCCTGCCTTCTTAGCAACCACTGAAACCTGCCATTGTACACTCTGCATGCAGGCACTATAATGCATTATTTTTGCAAATGTCTTATTTTCATTTTTTCAACATTTTAATATATATATATATATATATATATATATATATATATATGTATATATATATAAATATATATATATTTTTTTTTTGCATAATGGCATGTTTGTGCATTGCTCTGCGCTTTGCAAAAGTAATATGTGTATTAAAAAATTCATATTTTATAATGATTTGCATTGCGTTTTGGACTCATTGTGTATAGTTTTGGACATTTCCATGCCTACATTGCAATATCCAACCATCTTTTGGGGCTTTTACAGCCCCTGTTTAATTTTTTTCATTTCTGCACAGTTACATTCTTTGTACATTTCTGACACCAACATGCCTCCTACACAGGTACTGTTCAGCTTATTGGATCACAGATTACCCTCATTTGCATGGATTTCACCTGCTTATGAGGTGATTTGCATTGCACGAACACTTCGTGTCCGCACGTCCATGCACACCATTCTGCTCTGTTTACTGGATCAATCAGCTGCCAGTTTCTGTGTTGGAGCCATGCCACTATGCCTACATGGAAAATCATTCCGAGTAGTCTTTATTGAATTCTCCCCATAATGTAGATTAGAGAGAAGGATACTGCAGAAAGTGTATAAGACACAGAATGCTAGAAAACTGACAAAACCAATAGATACAGTGACCAGGACTAAATAAAATGCAGTATCGTGCAGCTAAACTAATAACAGATTAAGTGCTGTCACAAGAAATAATGACAAAAAGAAGAGCAAAGGAAGATTACCAGCATGGAAACATTGACAAGGGGGAATGCTAGCACAACGAAGGCAAGAACTGCCATTACGAAAAGTATATATAATAGGGTAACAAAAACATTGAGACATGATAAGAGCAAGACACAGTATTATAGCAGATCAGGAATACTCTTACACATTCTCTAATAGTAAAAAAGTATCAGCAAAAGGAGGCACACTCAGAAGGTATACAGAGACATATAAAATATAAAACGAGCACTTCAAAAATGACACAAGAAGCTAAGAATAGTAACACCATTGAAAACAGAAGAAAGCAATACATTCTGGAGAAATATCTATGAAGATCCTATCGAACATAACAAAGATGCTAAGCAGACAAAGGAGATAAAAGAAACAATAAAAAAATGTTGACACAGAGAATCTGAAATGAAATGAAGTAACACGCCAGCAATCTTTCAGCAACATAAAGAAAGGCTCATACAGGAAAAATGCTAGTTGCAGAAGCTGAACCCAGCTGCTGGCTAAAGGTATTAAAATATTTGCAAGATTATTTAGTCTTTACTAGATTTTACTCATATGCAATTCCTGAACTTAAATCAGCCTGACTAATAGTAATAGGTACAACTACATTCTTCCTTAAAAGCAAACATGTAAGCCAACCTAATAACTGTCAGCCAAATACTTGTCTTCCAACAGCGTATAAATTGCACACCAGAAGGGATAAGAATTTGCAATTATTTAGGTAAATATTCTGCTTTGACAGTAGGAGAGAAGGGTAATTATACATAACTAAGGACAACTGCCAAGCAGAACTAAGTATGGCATGAAGCAGAAGCATTTTAGCAAGGAGTGGGTATGGGAATTGAACCAGAAGTTGATAAAAATAGTTTGTAAGAGAAAGTGCCAAAAGTAAAAAGAATGAATGTAATAGTAGTGGCCAGGAAAAAAAGGAGTGAGTACTGCAAAGTTAACAATTATAGTACCAAATACAGAGAACTGTTGGAAAAAAAACACACATTGATCAATAGCTGAGATTCATAAATAGCTAATGATAAGTGGATTTAAATAAAAAAGAATGGAAGACTGTGAATGAGAGCAGGCTATATTCATGGTGGTTTGCGCAAGTTATACAAAAAAATAAGGAGATACAGGTAAATATAGGTTCTGAAGTATAGAACTAAAACCAGGTCTACATCTTGCTGCAAATACGAATTACAGAGAATTACTGAAAATGAAGAACCACTGATCAGAAAGGATCATGCAATACCAAAAGTTAAAAAAGCAAAAGCCAGGAAACCAGATAAAGTTGATGAAGAAAAAGACAAAAACAGCATTAATTATTGAAATAGCTATACCTAGCAAGCAGAATATCCAGGATTGTGAGACATGAAGTTATAAAGTGCCACAATATCCAAGCTGAAACCAGAGAATGGTAGAATAAACAATAAAGACACCCATATAGTTTCAATAATAGTAGCAACAACTAGATTAATGAAACAAAAGTTTTAATCCTACTTAAACATTTTCACTATACAGGCACCTTTGTATGAACTACTGTAAGATGTGATTCTGGGTACATTGTGGATGCTAAGATGAGTACTCTTGGCAAACATCAAATATTGAAACTACTCTAATCTGCTGATTTTTTATTGTAGCCTGACCTAGATATAGATTACATTCTACTTGTAGTATTAGACACCATAAATAGTTGGAAATATGAAAAAAGTAGGATCAGATAATAGGAGAAATATGTGTAAAGAACCATCTTATCAAATCCTATTTCAGTGAGTACAATTTCATGATTCCCACTTGCACAGCTGCCTTACTGATTGAACTGTGATTCTATCATGTATGACACTGCATTATATAGATAGGAAAGCTCTGCTAGGCTGTACAACCTGTTTTTTTTCTGGATGTGTCAGTAAAGATAAGAGGAAACTCACTTTTACTAAGTGCTAGCTGGTACTTTTTCACTGTGGTCATGTGGTCTCAGAATGTAGAGTGGTGCAGCCAGGTTTAGTCTCCTCTTTGCAAAATATATGTTCTTTTTACTGTTTTCATTTCACTTTTAGCAAATCTATGCAGCACTTTCATCACTGCGGTGTGTCTTGATGGGGTTGGTTCAGTTGATTGAGTACTGGATGAGGTGGTGTTTTATGATGTATAGGTGGATCCACATATGTTAATAGATGATTCCAAGTGCTGAACAGTAGTTCAGTGAGGGTCCCAGTCTGTGAAGAGCCTTATAAGTCAGAAATTTGATAATTGACATTTAATGTGATTTTGTTCAGAGGTTTGCACTTCGACAACAAAAGTCCAAGTTAAAAGTTTGTGTTTTGGGTTTGAGACCTCTAATCTCATCTAGGCTTATAACTGTGATGATAAGAAATGTTTATATGCTCTATGCTCTATGCTTACATCTGTATAACAGTATAGTGGCTGTTGGAAATAATGAATCCCATATAACTGAATCTGATTAGCCAGTTGCTAGTGCTTTTGTGATGAGTAAAGAAGCTGTGAACACCAATCTTGCCATGCTGTCGTGTTGTGTAACATTAATTTTGCTGTTTTACTTCAAATGGTTTAATATACTCCAGTTATTTATAATGCTTGGAAAGATGACTCCATAACCAAATATCCATATTGTAATAACAGCAAAATGAATCAAAAGAATACAGAGAGCAGATGCTGACAAAGGTCAGTAGGATGCCTGCCTTCATAACAAGGGAAACAGGATCACAGGATGATTAGGATGTTCTACTAGCATTATTTCAGTGAAACTATACCTGGGGTACTGCTTCCAGTTCTGGAGGCTGTTCATGGAAGTGGAAAAACTACTGCTGGATGAATCCTGACCCCTTGAACCTCAACTACCCGAAACTTGATTCCACACAATGTTGGCATCTCCATTAAAAGGCATTTCCAGGGAATCATGCAGGCACTAAGTGTCATTTCCCAGTTTTTGTTCCTTTTCCCCTGATGCAGTGGCAGTGGAGCTGATTATATTATTTAAGCATAGATGGGCTTGTATCCTCCTGCAAACAGCACTGAAAATAGTGTTCTCATGGATTTTTTTTCAGGGAGTTAATATTTCATCAGATTGCTACTTGTCCAATCATAGTGGAAACCTTTGAGGATGACATAGATTTGAAAGAAAGAGAGCAAAACAAAGCAAGTATGATGGCAGGATATATGCTTGGAACTGTGATGTGAAGACATGATAAGGAAACTGGAAATATATTCAGTAAACTGGGGAGTTAATGATAGGAGGAGTGTGATATGCATGCTTAAAAAAGTTTCATCGACATTGCTAAGCACTAGAATTTAGCTCATTTAATCCAAGTGACACCTCCAGGTGCATCTGCAGTGAACTCCTACTGACGCCCTCAGGCGTCAAATATTGCCTGTTCATATTTGCATCAGTAATTCCAAAACCATGCTATGTACACAGTTTTAAAATATTTCATCTTAAAGCTTACAAAATGGCAAGCTCAACTGCATTAATATTTAACCTCTGTGTAGTGCAAGTAAAGAGATATTAACTGTTGTTTTTATGACATTAATTTATATAAATATACCCCCCGGATTCACGAATCCTCCGTGTAAGACTTAATACGTCTTACTCAGAGGCTGCAGTTGAACGGTATGACATCAATGTGCCATGAATATGCATGAGGGCACGCTGACCCAACCGTAAGTCCTACACGGACCGTGTAAGAAAGCAGGGGGCGTGTCCGACTGCCGAGCAGTCCAAATGTCCACGCCCCTGCAAGTGTTTAAAAATAAAGGAAATAAACAAGAGCGAGTCTGCTCAAATGTCCCTGCACCCAGCACCTCACTGCCTGATAATGTAAACCCCCATCACACATCTAAAATGCATAACCATAATTTTTTTTTTAAATACCCAAAATAGCTGCCCGTATTTGCACGTGTGTTCGTGTGTGTGCCCATTGCTTAGCTACATTCAGCAATTCTCACATGGAAGAGCATAAGAAAGAATGTTTATGCAAATCCCATGAAATAGCAATAGTGTAATGGTAGAGCGTTCACACAAAGAAGAGGCATTCACTGTTAGAGTCCCACCACTCCCTTTTGTATTTATTTTTTAAATCAGCATATGGAATAATACCCAACATATATGTTTAAACATAACTAAAAAGCAGTAAAATGGCCAATGTATAAGTGAATAAAATAAATATTTTAAAGGATCCCAATATAAAATTGGCCGCAGTTAAGCAGCGCTTCACCCAGCACAATGTAGTTGCCCATAGCTAACTCACGCTTTACCCAGCACAAAACAGTTGCCCAAAACTAAATAGCGCTTTACCCAGCGCAATCGGTTTGCGTGGAGGTGCGCGCCGCGCCAACCAGAGCCCCGTCGGGCAACGTGGAGCAACGTAGAGCAAAGTTGCTTACACACAGCCACGCCCCCTAACTTGTCTGGACAGTAGTAAAATAAAATCCAATGATAAGGTTTGAACCCAGGACACTGTGCACCATAATCAAAGTACTGAACCACCAAGCCACAACAGCTTACAATAAACATCCACTGTTAACATATATATAGTAATAAATGTTTGATTAACCTTTACTAAGCAGGTCTGCAGTCAGCTGAGAATATTTAAAAATGGCCAATCACAGAAAAGTGTGGGAAATGCGGCATATTTAAGCCGCATAGGTGGGAATACACGTCATAACTGATTGTAGCTCCCATCTGCAGTTAGAATGTCTGGTGCTGGAGAGGGTACATGCTTTCGAGCACAATGCTGGGGCATCGAGGAATCAAGATATATGGTTTAGCTCCTAGTCCATCGGCATGAGACTCGACTCCTGCAGGGCCAGTTCCAAGGAACAGAGTATAAGGAGGAGGCTTGGAACCGGTTGGCTCATGAACTCACCAGTGCCACAGGCATCCTTCGGACTGGTGAGCAGGTCCGTCACCACCATGCAGACCTGAAGAGGCAGAAGCAGGACCTTCTGAACCAGTGGATCCAGGAGGCCCATCAAATGCAGGATGCCCCACTACTAAGTAGGTAGCCATGGAATGCAGTATTTAAGATAAGCTAATATAGTCTAAATAATGTATAGGTATGTCTCAATATCCCTTTATTTACTCCACAGCTGCAGGTGCTCGCGCTATGAATCAGCAAGCCTATGCAGATAGGCTGCTAAGTCTGCGCCACCAGGCAGGTTAGTAAATATTCTGCATGTATTGTTACATGATATATGTGAGTGAGCATGAGAAAAGTGTATAAACCCAATAATACAGCAATAAAATGTCCTGATTAAATCCTCTGCATGTACTGTTATATAACAGATGTCAGTTAGCCAGAAATTGAATGTACTAACCCACCAATCAAGCTAAAATAATTCTGGAATACTATCCCTGCATGTATTGTCATAACATATAAGTGAGCAGGCCTGAAAAAGAGTGTTGTAACCCATCAAGAAAGGTATACTATGTCCTGAATATGTCTTCCATATGCACTGTAATAACAAATAAAGTAGAGAGCCTGTAGAAAAGAGTGTTCAATGTAATTAATAAAGGTATAAAATTTGGAGTGTGTCTGTGTCATTTACTTTGAAATGTTGTTGTACCCTTGCAATAATAAATAGTACTGTTGTATTAGGTGCTGTCAACCCACAGTTGTGCAGTCCCATAGGAAGTGGATGAAGGAAGTGGCAGTAGCTGTGAAGTATAAAACATTCATTCCCTGAATAAATCATCTGCATGTACTGTTACATACCATAAGTCAGATAGGCAGGAATAGAGTGTAGTAACCCATGAATAAAGCAAAAACATGTCTGGAATACTATATCTGCATGCACTGCCATAGATAAAACGTGAGTAAGCCTGTAAAACAGTCTTGTAACCTATCAATAAAGGTATAACATTTCCTGAATATGTCTACTGTATGCAGTGTAATGTCAAATACAGGAGAGAGCCTGTAGAAAAGAGTTTTATTGTAAATAGGAAAGGTATAATACTTGCAGTGTGTATGTGCCAGTTACTCAGAAATTGTTGTTGAACCCTTGCAGTGAAGAAATTTTACTCTGTTGTAGTAAGTGCTGACAACCACCAGTAGGGCAGTCCCATATAAAGTGGATGAAGGAAGTGCCAGTAGTTGTGAAGTATGCAACAGTCCTAAACAGTTGTGAAATGGCTGACATGCATAGGTAAATCTGGCACACGAGTAGCCTGTCATGGTGTTCCCCAGAAACGTAAGTGTGTTACCTGAAAAGTAGGGTTGTGTAGAAAACAAGTGAAAAAGCCATGTGAACACATCCAGATGTGCACATACATAAACAAGTCAATTTAATACAAGTATGTAGCAGTAACATCTGCATCCTGGACAGTTACCATGTCAGATATAGGCCAGGTATATCATGAAGTAGCAAAACCAATAACGCAATCAAATGCATGTTGTTTAGTGTAAGAATACATGTAGGGGATATACACCTGCAGTCAATAGGAATGTAGTGCACAGTTAAAGTACTAATAAGATATTAATGGAGGTTTCTTTTTACACCCTACTCCATGTGCATAAACAATGCAATTCCACACCTCAATGGGTATGTGTAATCTCATAACATTTGTTGGGACATATGTCCTATTGTTATAAAAAATCTGCACCTACTTTGATGCGTGTCTCCTGTTAAAACACCACAATCTTGGTGGCCTGTTGCCACCAATAATCCCTGCATGCTGTTGGAATGTCCACTGTCATTCAATACATGCATGTGTTATGCTTGCTGTTCAACTGTTCTAACCCTGGTGTGTTGGGTTAATGGGAATATTACTGCATGCTGTTACAACTAACTTGGAATGCTGTTGTCTATGTTGTAATTAAAAACACCTAATCACAGAACGTATGGGAAGGCCGGTCTCAGCAGACCCACCTGTCACACCTCAGCTGGCAGTTGCACCTGGCACCAGCAGGTCTGGTGCCCAGCCCGGGCCACCCTCCTCCGTAGGTCCTGTGCCACCTTCAGGTGGAAGTGCTGCAGGGGATGGGGCTCACCCCCCTCCTGCAAGTGTGGGCAGAGAAGGGCCTCCTGTCACCCTCCGAATGGTCTGGGTTGTGATGCGTAGAGAGATCCAGTGTTTAGTCACTGAATGCCTATGTCAACTCGAGGCGAGAGTGGAGTGACTCAACGGTGAGCCTGCCCCTCCTACGCAGCCCCCAGCACAGTGACCCTTGGGTCTGTGAAGGTCCAGTGGTGACTGCCCATGGGTGGGGATATCAGTCCCACTGTTACCACCCGTGGGCTCAAGGGCTTGCGATTTCCAAACATCCGTCCCCGTCAATTGTGTTTACCCACCCCATGTGTCATACTCCGCCCCTGTATGCATCTTGTTTGTCTTGTCTGTTTACCTACCCAACCTACCTCCCCAAATATACCTACTTCCTCTACCTCACTTACCACTCTCGCCTGAAACAAAAAAAAAAGGGTAATCTGTACCCAAAAAAAAAATACGCCCCATACATAGCTTCCCGTTTTGCACACATGTCAATTGGACATGTACACTGATAATTCTAATTGGCAGTACAACAAACTATGTTGTCCTCACCCCTCTCTCAGGGGTGGAAGGTATCATATTTCACTCCAAATTTTCAACATATTCACAGCTGTTGCTGGCAAAGAAATGGGCAACTATGGACCTTCCCTACACCCGTCCTGCACATCCCGAGCTTGTTTTCCTACTGTCCTTCCCTCTGTGTGCCCCCTTTTTCACCACTTTCCTATTTCCCCATTTTCTTTTCTTTTAAAGAAATTAGCGTGGGGGTTAGCGGGAGTAAGCACTTTTAAGCGGTAGAAAGCGTGATTAAGCGAGTGTGCGCATGTGTGCTCTTAGCTAAGCATAGCTAAGCGTCACACAAACCCACGCAAACCCACTTACTACTGCTTAAAAGTGCCTTAGTCACTCTATGGCAGGACCCTTGTTCTGCTGAGCAGCAAAATAAAAAACCTCTGCCAATCTTGAACCCCAGACCATTGACACAATAGACTGCATGAATTACCATTAAGCCACAGCAAATATACAAATAACTTCATTCTGAAATAAATATATCATACATTACAATGAGGAAATGGAAATGGAAATTAGGAATGGCATAACACAAACCCTTTTCTGTGGGTCTTTACCAGCAGTGGTTGTGGAATTGCATGACATGACTGTGAAAGGAGAACCAGCCATTCTAGCAGGGAATAATGTTACAGTAGCACCTTACAAACACCACACAGTATCACACCAGGATAAACACTGGCCACAGGAATACAGTGCAATAACCCATTTGTATGGCAGTTAATTGTGTAAGTGAGAAAAAGTACATACTCCCATGTATCCTGTGTTAGCATTTGGAGGGGTGCGTACATGTCTACACTGAGATGTGTGTACTGGAAGCAGCAACATGCAGGTATGATTACAACATGCACATAACTGGCTACAACCCTAGCATCAGATAAGAGACATATACCAACCTTCAGACTGACACAACGGTGTCCAGAGCAAACAAGAATGGGCCCCACCTTTGAAATCTGAAAGGGTTACGCCTACCTAACATAGCATTTTATAGCAGTGGGCTGCAATCACAGTGAGTAATGCAATCACCAAACAGCAGGCTGCATGCAATTACTGAATGGTGGGCAGCAACTGGTGCAGAGGCTGTCACATGCACAAGTGCAGATACCTAGAAAAGCAGGCTGTACCTGCAGTCCACACATGCAATTATATCATTGCAGGTGTCATGAGACAGAAAGTGAGAGAGAGAGAGAGAGAGAGAGACATTAACAGAGACCGAAGCTGAAATAGAGGGCAAAAACCCAAATCAAACCAGCCAAAAAGAAAAAAGACCGAAGGTGAAATAGAGGGCAAATACCCAAATCAAACCATCAAAAAAAAAGAGCGAAGGTGAAATAGAGGGCAACTACCCAAATCAAACCATAAAAAAAATAAAAAGATTAAAGGTGAAATAGAGGGCAAATACTCCAATCAAACCAGCCAAAGAAATAAAAAGATACAAAACCGTAACACACGGAGCAGGTAAATACAAAGGTAAGGTATGTAACTCAAATGTATGTGATGGCATGTTGTAGATGTTCCCGAAGAGTGCTCTACACACTGCAAATCATCCATGTGTGGCAGCAGTATGTAGCTATCTGTATCTGCACATGTGCATAGAGCAAGGGACATACTGCAACTATTAGTGAAGGGTGGATAGCTATATGTCAGTGAATGTTGATATGTGCATATATCCATGTAGGTTGTAGTGTGTGGCCTAGAAGACAGCATGCAGTGCACTGGAGTGGCCTTAGGTCAACTGGTGCCCTAGGCAAAAGGGCCCCATGGTGCCCCCACCACACTTCCTGGTGCCCCCATCCTTGTGTCCACATAAATAGTGGAAAAGCACCCCTGCTAGAGCGGCGCCCTAGGTGACTGCCCAGTAGGCCTACGCCTAAGGCCAGTTATGGTAGTGTTGATATATGTCATGTGGTGGTTAAATGTTGTGGGACAGATTTTTCAGATCTGAAGTGTTACAGACAGTGAGGCCTGCTAATGCTACAATGGCTGAGGACACCCACATGCATTCTGCACAACACTGTGCAATGTAATCACATACCTGTACATCCCACAACTGTCGCAAAAGTGAGATCCCCACCATGAAAGCTGGACTGTACATGTGCCTATATGTACATCCATGTGTACTGCAATGGATGTGTACATGTATGTGTATAGATATGCATATATATAATGTATATATATATATATATATATATATATATATATATATACATATATATATATATATATATATATATATATATATATATATATATATATATATCTATACACATATAGAGTGAGAGAGAGACACACAGAGACATGGGGTCATATGTACTGCAACAGGTGTGTGGTGAACAAGGCATTGACTGTAGACAAGTGTTGATACTGCAGTGCCATTCCACCTTCCCAAAAGAGTGTACCCATTAACTAACACATAGGCAGATATCTACCTAACAGTGAATGTGTGATAAGGGAACATGGGACACAGGTGGACAGTAGCCTCCACTGTGATGAAGACAGTGCCACACTACACCTGTAATCTGTCTGTGTGGTATGTGTCATGACAACAGGTGTGTCATCTATGGAAGTATATGGTAGGGTTCCCCTCTACTCATCACAATGCCCTGTGTGGTATGTACTTCACATGATGACTACACCAGGTGAACAGGCCACAGACAGACCTCCCAAAGGGTAATACTGTCCACAAACAGATGCCCCATGCAGACTGACTCACAAAACCACAACTACACTGTATTGCATACTGGCCACACAGAGGTGACCTCTGCTGGACATACAGAGGTATGTCACACCCATAACTGGGTGACAACCACCATGGCAACATATCACAATCCCTCGGGGTTACACACTCTAGGGCCCTAAACCTTGTCAGCTCACTAACAGAACATGCTGGAGGGATAGGTTCCCATCTCAGACATATGCCATACAGTGGAATAGACTACATAGCAATAGCAAACAAGGCTCCTCCTTAGCAGTTGTTATAAATACCCCTGATGATTGTGTGGGAGATTGTTAATACACCCCAGGAAACACCTCTGTGGTTCAGGTTGGCAGGGGCAAGTGAAATCAAAGTACATGCATGTCAAAGGCCAGGGTAGCATATGACTAGGCTGCCATAGGCCCTAGGGCCAATAGCATATTACCTGCCTATGACACTATGCATGCACACATGTACTTAATGCAATAGCTGCTATGTGAGGTTGAATGAGTGTAATGCTGAATGTGTGCAAGATCTGTAAATGTGTGATAGCTTAGTGTGATGTTGTATCTGACATGGTAGCGCCTAACCTAGCTGTGAGGACAGCAACTGATGTGTACTGTACTGTTAGGCAGACATAGTAGTATGGCATATGATGTGACGTAGATTTCCGTTGATGAATGTGGTGTCTCATTGTAGGCTAAAGCAATACATGTATGCTTAGTGAGTGGTACTGCAGGTGAATCCATCACTAATATGAACTGTAGTACTAACTGAAGCTGTAGGGCTAAACAGCACAGTATGGAATGCGTTCACATTGCTTGGAAACACTGTCATGTGTGTTTCCTGTAGTCTGCACAGAGGACAGACTGCAGGCATAAGGGTGTGTAAGTAGTGGTACACAGCACCGTATGGTACACAGGTAATGCTCATTTGTGTTGGCATACAGTGGTGCATTGTATGCTTGCCTGATGTGTGTGTGATTATGCCTGCACAATGGCTGCAATCACATGTGTGTTACAGGGTTGACGTGTGTATCCAGCAACATCTATAGTCTGTTACAGCAGTATGCCACCTATAGTAACAATTGCACACATCTGATAGGCAGGGCTATGGCATCAATGACTAGGGTGTTTGATTGGTACTACTGTACCTGTACTTTACATCCACTGCAATGGATGACATCTCTGTTCGTGCATTAGTGTGATATACACCCCTGTCTTGAGGTTGTGCAATGTGTCACAAACAGTGTGTTGGATACTGTTGTATAGTGGTGGGATATATAGAGTCTGCCAGGCAGTGTTAGTTAGTTGTGGCCTGAGAACCAATAAGTGTTATTGAACATGTGTAACCACTGACAGACAATAGGATGGTATATATGTCAGTAAAGTGATATCTGTGGGTAAAGGTGTAAAGTGTGCCAAAGGACACTCTCACACATATTGTTCATATCTTTTTCAGCCAGATGGCCCACCAACGTAATCCAGCTTACACTGCAGAAGAGGAAGAGGTGATAGTCAACAGCCTTTTGCAGCAGTACACCATGCTGTTCTCCAGAACCAGCCAGCACCAGCAGGAGTGGACTGCACTGTGGCAGGAGCTTGTTAGTCGGGTAAATGACATAGGCATACATAACCGGACATATGAGCAGGTACGCCATCACTGCAGTGATTTAATTAGACAAGTCTGGTGGTGTGTGTCTGATATCCAAAGACAGCAGCTTGCCACAGGTGGTGGGGTGGCCATACACCCCCCCCTCACCAGAGTGGAGGAGCTGCTCCTAAGCGTGGTGGCTCCTGGACAACAGCTACGACAACCTTTGACATATGTTGTAATGGAGGCCAGAGCCACCCAGCACATCCACCTGGAGCAAGCAGGTAATACGCCCTATCTGTAGATTACAGTTAATTGTATTGTTAGATTATGTGTACGTGAGATGTGTACTGTGTGTTTAGCAGTTCCGCTGCCTACTGTTGTGCAATACGGATAGTTTGTATAATATCCCTACACCTCTGACTGTTGACTGTTGTTGTACTGCAGTTTAGCTTATCCACTGCAGCAATGCCACAGTTGTGGCCACTGATGAACCCTCTTATATTCTCATAGGTCCCTCTGGTGTGATGGCAGGGCAGCCGATCCATGCTGGTGAGTGTGTTATACCTGCAATATTGGTAATGAAATATGCATGTCATAGGTGAGGTGTAGGCCATGTACACGTAACACACCTATGCATAATGCATGCCGTGCATGTTTGCTGTCAGACGTTGCACAGCTCAGTAATGTCAGCAGCTTCCTCAATGACATGCAATACACAGAGCATGACACACAGTTGTGGCAACCCCCTATTGCACATTGGATAGGCATAGTTGCAACACCTGTACACAACATAAGACATTTATCACATGCAGTACACAAAGTCATGCTACATATGGCATAACCACACACCCGCTATAAGGTCACACGTCAGTATCCCACATGTCATCCACACACACATGATGTACCTCAGGGGTAGAGGCCTATCATGGGGCTGTGCAACAGTCTTCAACACATAACACAGTCACGTTAGGCAATGCTCCCTACTGGGCACCTCATACATCCATGTACAAAGTGGCTGTGTAATAGTGAACATATCCACTACACTGCAGTTCAGGTACAGGATGCTAGGTGGTGGTCTGTCACACAGTAGTAGCCGTGAGTGACCACAAGATGCATGATGATGATGATGGCACATTGTACTACACCCCATCCAGTTACAGTGACCATAGTACTACACATAGCAGTCTTTGCTGTGCACTTCATTGTTCGGTGTGTGCAAACATATGCACCTATGCACACCATGCATAGCATGTTGTGTGTGTGCTTACATATGCTAGTATACACATTTTGCACAACAGCCACCATCTGTACAAAGAGTCACATATATGTCCTGGAATGCTCTTGGGTGTATAGGTCAGATGACACACATTGGGTATGTGTGGTATTTAATGTTGCAGTCATGTAGCATGCCATGTCATGGCTGGCAACGACATATCTGCAATATGTCCCACACACACCATAACCACTGTGCATGTCCATGTCATGCATTGGGATTCCTTCACCTCTACATGCACCACTCATCCCATGTCTGTACATTGCATGCATTTGCTACACCTGTGCCCAATATTATGTGATATAGACACAGACACTGTCATCACACATGTCAATCTATGTGTCACACAGATGACACATGCAGCCATGGTATGTATACCATTGAGTGATGGTGCACATGACATTGCAGAGCATATAGTACTAGAAAGGCGATGTAATGTCCATGTACAAATTTTGTTTCAGGGTGTAGCCAATCACTGCACAACTACACATATGCATCAAAGCCATGTATAATGCCATTAGAAAGGGCTGTCTACACTTGCACTGCATGCTGTTGAGCAACACATGGTCTGCCTGCTGACATGTGTCTGGTGACTGTTTGCTTTGAAATACTGTCACCCACCATCACCCACTATTGTGTATGTGTTGGATTGCTGGTGTGTGTGTGTGTGTGTGTGTGTGTGTGTGTGTGTGTGTGTGTGTGTGTGTGTGTGTGTGTGTGGTGCATGTGTGCATGTGTGCATGTGTGCAAGTGTGCATGTGTGCATGTGTTCATGTGTGCATGTGTTCATGTGTGCATGCGTGCATGTGTGCATGTGTTCATGTGTTTATGTGTTCATGTGTGCATGTGTGCATGTGTTCATGTGTTCATGTGTGCATGTGTGCATGTGTCCATGTGTGCATGTGTTCATGTGTGCATGTGTGCATGTGTGCATGTGTGCTAACATCATGTACAGATTGTAAAGTGTGCTTCCTGACTTCCTTCCACAGGTGCTGTGTTAGGCATGGCTGAGTGTAGCAGGGAAGCTGATGTCATTGCCACTAATAGTGGAGATGATGAGACATGTATTGTGGCACAGGAAGGTCTAACAGAGTCTGTTGTTGGTCCACCAATCAACAGTACACAGCGGTCAACCCCATCTATGTGCACACTCATACTGCCAATATATCCCTCGTCACCAATGGCCGTAGCTGAGGGACAGCATACAGTTGGCATTGACCAGGAGAGTGTGGTATCTATGGCACGTGCATCCCCTTACAGCAGCCATAGCTGGATTACTGGAATGGTACCACATAGGCGGATGTCCAGGGGTTCTCGGGGGAGCACCACTGGTAGTACTGCCCCTGGCAGATGTGCCCCCAGAGGTATTGCAACCTCCAGTATGTTCCAGGCTGTAATGCAGGCACAGGCACATATGGAATAGTACACTACACCCGATAGGGACTAAGGGCGCAGAGGGCCCATTACACTGCTATCAATGACAGCATCTGTGACCTTGCCAGTGCCATCCGGAATTACACCGAGGTCATTGATAGCCATTGGAGGGAGACATTAGATGTCCTCCACAATGTGTTAGCCATGAGCAGGACCGTGCGGGAAGGATGAGAGGCCGATGCGGATGCATGCCAGCAACAGCATCAGCTGGCATTCATCGCAGATGGACCACAGATCACAGCCTCTCCGGTAGTGGCAGTACCAGCCCCAGCAATGCTGGGGCTGGCCTGTCCATTGACCATCCTACTAGACCACGTGCATGTAGCACTGGCCAGTCCCAGCAGGGACATGGGTCCAGTCATATGATAGCACCCAGTCAGGGTTGGTACCCGATACTGCCCATAGCACCCCTGCTAGGCACAGGCATGGTGTCCATGGCCGGAGACAGTGATCTGTATGGCCTAGCAGGTACAGTCTGTAGCTGTCCCACAACCACCCATATTTGGCAGCCACATGGTGGAGTTGTGTGCATGCAGACACACACACATTTACCATACAACTAGGGCTCACACATATACACACACACATTACATCAACATTGGCCCATGCAGTATTGTTGTCCCTCACACACACACGCACACACACAGACATGCCGAATGGATGGGTCAATGTCGGGCTGTGACAAACCTACAACACACCCTGTGCATATGATGACACCTGTGCCACCTCCTGTCATCTGTCACATTGATGCAGGAATAGGCTAACATGGTTCTGATGCACAGGGTGACACCATAGCAGTGTAGCAATAGTAGCAAGTTGCCAACAGGAAGGTGTACTGATATCCTTGTAGGTATATCTGAGCAGGCATTATGCATCACAACTCTGATAGTCATTGTAGCATTGTTTACACCAGTGTTAGGTCTGAGTATGTATTGTCCACCCATGTGCCACTTGGATGAAGTGTACAGTGTTGACAGCATGTGTTAGTGAGTGGACAGTACGTGTGTGATGTGTGCATTACAAATTAGCAGGTGTACATCTGTGAACATGGTGTGTGTGCACTCTCTGCATGTACATGCATAGTGGACATGTGGGATGCGTGACATACCCTGTTCTACACATTGTTAACATCTCATGGTATCTTTCGATGGCCAGTATGCATTCTACTACAGATATGTACTAACATGGGTACACATGTGTGTATGACATGGGTTGGCACTATGCTGTGGGTGATACCTTTGATATCTGTCAATGATCTGCAGTCTGGCAGTATACACCACCTCAACAGCATGACTATAACCAATCATTAGATGATGTCCTGACAAATGACTCACAGTTGTAGGGAACTCAGTAACAGTTGGAGCCTTCCAGTACTATACTATAACAGTAACCAGTGGTATTGATCGCCACACATTCCTGGGACCACACCTGTGTGGCATAAAGACCTCTTTGGTACATGCAAACATACTAGGGATATGTCCATCCACATCTGGTAATGCATGCATTGGCCTACACTGCATTCCCCGGATGGGACGCATATCCTACACAAGGGTATCATACAGACAGATACCTGTTGTCCAATACATGCTGTATAGCAGTACACCGTCTATGGCATGGTCATCCACATTTACTATACATACTATCCTGACAGTACCACATAGGTGGAAGCCCTGAACACGTATGTTGGGTACCAATGTGTACAGACAGCACATGTAATGCAATCTATCCCTTGGTATCCACATATCCATAGGTATTGTGGGGTCCCTCGGTGTTTCACATAACACATTAGGGGCCTGCATGCATATCCACAGGGCTGGTGCACACCTATCATGACTGTCCATTATTGCCAGTCATTGCTGTGTATGAACATGTCTGACATGTACCCCAGCAATTACCCTCACTCACAGTACTCTACAGTACGTGTCATGGATGTGTGGCAGGGATGTCCTTGGCCATGGGTCACTACATTGGCCAGTCTTGATGCAGACATACATATGTGGCCTATGATCTGAGAAGCAGCGGCACAATCTGTCAAAGGTTACAAATGTATTCATGTAGTATGCATGCTTCACACCTATGTACTGATTGAGGTCACATGTACACAAATCTATTTGACACGCAGATACTCGATGTGTGCAATGCACATACTGTTTGAAACATATGTCATACGGTAGTAAAAGCAAAACCCACACTGCATTGACTAACTGTGGCACACACACACACACACACTCAGCGTTTGCAAGACTCAAACCCCTATCTGACTATGCTATGACACTAGTGAGATATGCATTAACACGACGCGCTATTGGCTTTATTGGGAGCAGTCTTTTCAAAAGCTCAATTTGTAGGATGCTGACATCATCACACTTGGCAAAGAGGGATTCACCACTCCTAATGTATTTCCACAGTCTCCAAAAAGGGCACTCCTCTCAAAAGCAGTTGCACACATACACATTATTCAAACCCCTGCCTAACTATGTTATGCTACTTGAGAGATACACATTAACACGGCATGCTATATGCATTACTGGGTGGTTTCTGTTCTCCTTGAATATTTGTAGGATGCTGACATCATCAGACTTTCCAAAGAGGGATGTACCTCTTTTAAAATGTGTTCCCACAGTCTCCAAAAAGGCTACTCCTCTCAAAGGAAAACACACACATACCCACCCCCCCCCACTTGGTGTTTGCAGGACTCAAAACCCTTCCTGACTGTATTATGAGACTAGTAAGATTCACATTAATACAACACGCTATCTGCTTTACTAGGAAGCCTTTGTTTCCAAAGCTCTATTTGTAGGATGCTGACATCATCACACTTGGCAAAGAGGGATTCACCACTCCTAATGTATTTCCACAGTCTCCAAAAAGGCCACTACTCTCAAAGGCAGTTTTACACACACACATTCACACTCAGTACTGGCAGGATTCAAACCCCTACCTAACTATGTTATGTTACTGGAGAGATACACATTAACACAGCACGCTATATGCATTACTTGGGGGTGTCTCTTCTCCTTGAATATTTGTAGGATGCTGACATCATCAGACTTTCCAAAGAGAGATGTACCTCTTTTAAAATGTGTTTCCGCAGTCTCCAAAAAGACTACTCCTCTCAAAGGAAATCACACACATCCCCCCCCACACACTTGGCGTTTGCAGGACTCAACCCCCTACTTAACTATATTATGACACTAGTAAGATAGGCATTAACACAACATGCTATTTGCTTTACTGGGAGCATTTTTTTCCAAAGCTCTATTTGTAGGATGCTGACATCATCACACTTGGCAAAGAGGGATTCACCACTGCTAATGTATTTTCACAGTCTCCAAAAAGGCCACTCCTCTCAAAGGCAATCTCACACACACACACACACACACACACACACACACACACACACACACACACACACACACACACTCAGCAATTGCAGGATTCAAATCCCTACCTAACTATGTTATGATACTAGTGAGATATGCATTAACACAGCACGCTACATGCTTTACTGTGTTGTCTTTATTCACATGCTATGTTTGTAGGTTGCTCAGACTGGACATGGTTATGTGTGTGCACGTAGTGTTATGCAATCCCATGAATGAACCTTGTGGGTCAGCAGGTGTTAACATCTTGAACAGGAATACACAATTCTTACCTGGTTTGATCTATCTGTGGACATATTACCATTTCTTCATATAACAATACATATTCATGCACGGATTGTAGGTTTTGTGGAGACCACATGTGTCTGTGAAGTTGGTAAAGGGCTACTCAAGGTCTATATGGGACCTGTGTTGCTCCTGTCAGTGATGTTTGTCCTGGGTGGCTGCCTTGCAAGATATTCAGCAGGTTTGGGAAATATGATGTGCTCATTAACATACCACAGATGTTTGTGTTGTGTGTTTGTCGGTTTACAATATCTCTGTTCCTGACTGCAATCATGATGGACTCCATGGACTAGCATTTCGGACTTCGTAGGCTTATAGGAATATAGTTCCCATGGTGTGTTGTGCACCAACACTTGTGGGGTGTGCCACATGTTGCTGTAACACATTCAATGGTGTAAGATCCTGTAGAGAGTGTGAGGCTCAACAGACTGTTCGGGTGCAGTGTCTGTTTGTCCTGTCATTCACTTATGACACATATGGGGAAACATTGTTATCCATGTGATGGGATTCATTTGGCATTTTGGGGACCAGTTTACACATTCTACATGTGATATCTCCTGGTATGATGTTAGGGCCTTTTGTCACTGGGAGGTGGGTATGTATGTATGGGTCTGTCTGACAGGATGTTGACATTGTCAGTCAGGTACAGTTGACCCTGACTCAGGACATATATGACTGTACATCGATATTTCTGACCTAGCTAAAGGAGGTGTAATGTTTCTGTCTGTACTCCTTTGCAGATTATCTTTCCACAGCAACAACAAACCTGAACACTAAAACCCTGTTATACTCTTTTACACACTTGACACACTACTGATCCTTTGTGATCAGTCGACAGTGTATGTCATCATCATATCCTGGCATGTCCAAAGGTCGGTTTTGTGTGTACTCTCCAGTCCAGCTGGTGCATATTGGAATTCTGACTCATTGTTACAACTGCCTTATGTACACAGGTAACACTGTCCTCCTATCAACAAACTCAGATATCTGTGAGAGGTGCAACTGTATAGATGGACAGGAGGCTGAGCTCTCCCAAGCCATGACTGGCACAGTCTATCGGGTGGTGAAGGTAACCACACACACCACAAATACAGTCACACATGCACCGATGACAACAGCAAACCATATACATTGACACACAATGACATACTTGAAGCATCTAAATGTACTCTGCCTAAGCAGCTGAGACATCCAAAGCAGACACACAAACAACTGCTAACACACAACCATACACACATATCATCACATAGCTCACAAAGTCATTGTGCCACACAGTCACTGCCCTTAGGCCTACACAACACACCTCATATAACTGTATTAGGTGAGTGTAATTGTCGGTCACACTGACATCCCACTCACCAGGCTGAACAAGGTGAAGGTCACTTTCTGCTGTCTGTCTGGTGCCAGGATATGCCACATGACACATGCACTGTTGTCAGTCCACTGCAAGTACAAATATGGCTCCATCATTGAGCATTCCAGTGTGTAGACCCTCAGATGTTCCTCCCTGGACTACATGACAAGAGACATAGAGGGGCTCTCTGATCATGTAGGCCAGGACAGTATGACCCTGACCTTGTGTAGCATCTTACCCTCACCAAGTACTATGTCACAGTATACAGATGACATGATCAGTTTTAACAGTTGCCTAACATATTGTTGTCATTCACAGGGGATCCAGTGTCTGTCAGCCTGGGATTACATGCTCAACATGCCATGTACATTCACTATGGATGCCATGCAGCTGTCACCCCTAGGCTTTCACAGACTGCCTTAGGCTCTTGACACACATATAGTGGCTGTTTGAAGCGAGAGTCCAATGACATAACCACAGCCATAGACGTTACAGGGTACAGGAAACAGAGAGTGATGGTGCTCAACAACTGATGTCTAACCCTCAGAATGCATGCACTCAGGACTCACATCAGTATGGAATCTGTCGATATATGTGCAGTAACAAACATCTGGTTCAGGCTCACAAAAGCACAGCAGCACTAACATATTTTATGTCATACCATGGTTTTCAGACACAGGACTCAGACTGGACAACAACAATAGGGGGGATTCCATATGCATCATTCATACACACACCTCCAGGTTGGTAGCAGTACACAAAGCATTGGGGAACATACATGTGCAACTGAGAGTGGTCAAAACTGCATTTCAGTGTGTAGACTGTTACAGACCACACTCCCAAACATAGGCACAACAGTCATTATTCCTGGGAACACTGGGGAATGTGAAGGTCTCACCAAACACCATTATATTGTGTGACTTCAAATACACAAACATTGACTGGGTATACTACTCAAGCAGTGACACCCTTGCACAACAGTTGCTAAGATTGTTACACTCAAATGCTAGGGCAGACCTGGTCACCACACCCACAGGGGGTTATACATGTGGTACCTGATCATCACACACATGGGGACTCTATGTTCCACAACAGAGGTATACCTGTAATTGTTAAGATCGGAACATACATTCATCTCACTAGACATACATATCCCATACACACACACATCCTATGTGATCTCAGTGACATACTTCTCATGAGCAAACATCACACTTGTACAAACTGAGGTGGTATCCCTCAATGACCCTGGGACAGTGTTAATTACAGCTCAGACAACTACATACTTTACAAGCACATTCTATGGACAAATACTGGAATTCATGGATCATGCTATCCCAGATAACTACAAGACTCACTCCTCCAAAGGCAGGGGACCTGTCTACTGGACCATGGCCATTACTGAGTTGTACATGGACAGGAGGAGGCTGCTACATTATAGAGCACAATCACAATCTGGAAGGCATCTCTGATCAGTACTATGGTATAGCTACGATCAGTTGTTGATTCATCTAAGGCCCACTTCTAACGGACACTTGCAACAGACACTGTGGACAATCACAAGGCCTTATTTAGTTATGTCAGGGACCTGTGTGGGAACTCACAGATATGCTGTGAGTTACTGCATAATTACAAATGATACAGTGAACCCTCTGACATTGCAAACATCCTGGACAACAGGTTCAGTGGGAATGTTTCCCCAACATCCCCCTGCAGTGCACATGTCCATCACAACAGGGTGTAGCCTCCCTGACATCACAGATGAACATGTGTGTGCTGCCCTCTCCATAGCAGACAACACAACATCAGTGGGACCAGACAGTGTCCTAGACTGTGGCCTATACGAGATTCATGACAAACTTCACACTCACATTATGTCACTGTTCAATATCACAGTTACTACAGGATGTGTACCCATGGAATGGTGTACAGCTATGGTGTACCCACTACACAGTGCTGGTGCCACAAGGGACCCTGGACATTATCACAATATATGCCTAACTATCCTGGTCTGCTCTGCTATGAGTGTATCATCATGGAACACATACACATTGTGAACCTATAGACACTGGATCCTACACAATTTGGTGTAGTTGTAGGTATATCTTGCCTCTTGCAGATGTTTGATGTCTTTAAACAGTTAACAGGTTCATATATGTACACAGGGTTGTCCACACAGCCTACCTGGAGCTCGCACACCACTTATACACAATACCCCACTTGGCCTTTACACATTAGATCACCGGATTCAATATCTACACCTATGTCACAATCTGGATTGCTAACTGGATCATGGATAGCACAAACATGATCAGTATTGCATGTGCCATGTCTGACTATACACCAGTTACACGTGGCATCCCACAGGGCTCAGTAATGGGACCTCTCTTGTTCTGTATATATTTCTGATACATACTGGCTAACACAGGAGGAACATGGATGACCATGTTTGCAGATGACTGCAAACTGTGTGCCATATTTGACTCCACAGCTGGCACAGGCATCCTCAGAAAGGGTCTCATCGAGATGGCTGACTGGTGCCAGAGCCATGGCCTACAGCTATCTTACTTTAGATGCATAGTCATCACCTTTGGTAGTAACATTGTGCACACACATTACCACATAGGTGATGATGCATCACGTACAGTGTGTGTGGTTTGTGATTTGGGGACATGAATACTTAGTACTCTTGCCTTTGACATTCACGTTGCCAATGTTGTTTATACACACCTTATATTTAGGCAACCTTATCCCATACAGTTTTACATCCAGATCAGGTGGGGTCATTGTGACCCTGTAGTTATCTGACACATGCTTGGATACAATGGCCCATTTTGGATGTACCTTACCCAACACCTGCAGCAACTGGAATCTACACAGATTTACATACCAAGTGGATCTAGGGACTCACACAGATGGTATGCACAATTTGGCTATGGTGACCCCAGCTCTCCTCAGTTGCTTACTGCCTACTTGGATGCAGTCTGTGCCTTTTCTTTGATGCCATGTCCATCACAGCATTGATGGACAGGCTCCACATGAGGATATCAAAGTCCCTTACAGCTACATGCTCCAGGGACAGTGCATGAGTAATTATGTTAATAGGACATGCTGGTGGGGCATATTACCATCACAGAGGCTCCACTCACTCAGGAATGTGATCATAGTACCACATATGCACAGACCCATGCTGAACACCTACAGGTGACATCTTCACAGGTGGATGGGTGATTGTATGTTTAACCCTGGGATATGTTATGGGTCCTTGCTAGACAGAGGCAGAATGAAATGAACATATGTGAGATATCTTGTGTGACCTACTATTGACAGGCACAGTCTACTGATCTAGCGTGATTGCAGACTACAAACACACTGTGGCTAGGCTTCTACATACCCTAGGGCAGATAGCCTAGTGTCAACCTCTGAACCTATGCTAATGTTCAGGATGCACATTGTTCACTGATGGTACTGATTGCAGGTTTTGTTTCTTCTTTGCTTTACCACTTCCTATGAACAACCTAGGTTTCTGCATAACATATTTGATTGTGACAGTATTTCACTATTTTATATTGTGTCTGTTGTCATATCACTGTGTGCACATGGTGGATTGGTGAATAGTGCGAGGTTCCTGGGTTGACACTTGCAACTGTGGGATATGTGTGGCCCACTGCTGTACTCAAACTTGACCTAAGTGTGTGAGCATGCCCAGTTCAGACTTTCAGTGTTTTGTTGCCTGACATTTGTCTCATAGTTTCAAGTGTGTGAGCATGCCCAGTTTGACCTTGCAGTATGTTGCTGTCTGAGGTCCACTACTTTTGTTGATGTGTGTGAACATTACCAATATTAACATTTATACTATATGTGTGTTGAATATCAGGTTCTGTTATTACTGCAGGCCTCACCTTTGTGTCTTGACTCGACAGGGATTATGCTATGCATGCAAGTTTCCATTAGATACTTAGCATTGACTTATCAACAGTTTTTCATGCAAGCTGACCACTGACATACTGTCATGGTTTAGTGGTTTTGTACTCTGACTATAGTGCACTGTATCCTAGGTTTAAGGACTGTCATTGCTTCATATTTTCATACATGGCAGAACAGACTGCTTCAAGAAAAGTGAAGCAAATATGAACTTGTTAACCTGCATTTCATGAACTATACCCACATTTGACCAGACTTGCACAACATTGCTCAATGTTGCCCAACATTGCTGGACAGTGCACAATATTGCTGATCATTGCCTGTAGTTGTGCTACTTAGTGTGTGCAATTTTGTTCACATATACTAAATAGTGGTGAGAGCTGTTTTGCAGTACTTTATATTGCTTAACACACAGCAATCATGCCTCAGGTGGTGCTGCAGGGCTGCCTATGTCAGAGGCACATTTTACACTCCCTATACATGTTTGTTAACAGGTAGTGTCAAGTTAGGCATTGCTTTTACTATATGTGCGAGTTGGAGAGAGGTATCATTTCCAGGGTTCCTACTGAGCCAGTGTATATGCTATGCATTGCCTCTTTGCCAAGGCCAAAGCATACTGGGCACACCTCCTTCTGCCTACTGGGGCAGGCTCAGGTTGTTCCTCCTCCGAGTCACGCTCTGCCTGTGATGGCCCTGGCAATCGTGGGGGGTTGTTGTGCCTGGCCCTATGCTGCTCCTGCTGCAGCTGTTTTCACAGGATCATATTGTGTAGCATAGCACATACCATGACTATTTGGGTACATGTAGTTGGTGACTACTGCAAGGCTCCACCAGATGTGTCCAGGCACCGGAACCGTGACTTGAGCAGCCCAAACACACGCTCGATTACATTTCATGTTTGTGCGTGTGCCTCATTATGGCATTCCTGTTCAGGTGTGTGTGCATTTCTGATGAGTGTCATCAGCCACGGCTCGAGTGCATATCCAGCATCCCCCACTAGGTGACTATGAGGGATGTCCCCATTGGCAAATGTGTGGTACAGCTTTGTCAGATGCCAGATATGGAAGTCATGGTAGCTTCCAAGGCAGCCAGCACATACATTCATTATTATGCCCTGGGCATCACACACGACCTGGCAGTTGATGGAGGGGTAACCCTTCCGGTTATAGTAGACCCTACCTGCTGGTGCTTTGATGCAAATGTGCGTGCAGTCTATTGCACCCACTACCTCAGGGTATTCCGCTATTTGCTGGAAGAGACGCACATTGTTGGCCAATACCTCACAGGAATTGGGGAAATATACATGATCACCGACATGTGCTGCCATGGCATTCAGGAACAGTACCCTAGATGCTGATGCCTGTGAAATCCCCATCATATTGCTAGTTGGTCTCTGGAAGGTACCTGTTGCTAATATTCTTAGGCCAACACATACCTTGGTTTCCACTGGGATGGGTTCTCCTCTGTTGGTTCTGTGTGTGAGGCATGGCCTGCACAGCTCAACAATTTGCTGCATGAGGTCTCTGTCCACTCTATAGCGCTTCACTATCTCCAGCTCATGTAGCCCCTGGTAGGTTACCCTAGGCCTTTACACTCTTCTCCATCTCCTCACTGTGGGTTGCTCAGCAGCATTTGAATTGTCACCACCCTCAGCATGTTGCATATGTCGCCTTATAACAGCAATGGCAGCCCCTAACATTTCTTTGTCTCAGTGAAGCTTTTTCAGTTTTCACTTCTATTAGCTTACTGCAGTGTTGCAGTGTGTCTGAGAAATACAAACTGGAATGTTTTTGGCTGGGTTTTGAGTGTTGGGCTGGGCTGGGCTAGTGTAATGCCTGTGTAATTGGCTGATTCCGATTGTTTTCACCTGCTAGCTCTGCTAGTATTCTCTGGTTAACTTCCTACTATTTGTTGTACTTCCTTTTCCCTTTCTGTTTCCTCAGGGGGCAGCGCCGTGCAAACAAGCGCAAACACACGCACACCAGCTCACACGCGCACACATGCTTACATGGACTACAACTTGCTTATTCCTGTTAAAACACACGCACACCAGTGCAAACATGCTTACAGCTGTTTACACAGCCTTACATATGCTTACTCAAGCCTACACGCGCGCACACATGCTTACACGCGTGCACACTGTCTTACTCGGGTTAACTGGCATGCACATGTGCGCATGCACACTACGCAAGAAACTTTGGTGTGATCCACAGCATACACCTTCGATTTCTTGACTTTACCTGGCCTACCTGTTGACACATCTCTTTCACTATTATGTAAATGTAAGCTGACACATGTCGCTCTGCTCCAATGAGCTGCACTCCTTTCATACATACCCCGCTCGTGATGTCACCTATCTTCTACTCTGTTACTCCCCTTATCCTACTCCTACTCTCCACTGACTGTGTTCATTTGCTATGTGAACTTGCAATTCACTATCATAACTCTCATTTGCATAGGATTGCCTACTAATGCTTAGTTACATCTCTTAGACTGAGCTTCCCCCCTTAGCAACCTCTACTCGGTGGCCATGTTGTCTTCAGCCTGCCATTCCCTTGCATTGTAAATTCATTTTAGCTATGAAATCCTCATTTGTGGATCTTAATTATTAATTTTCTGCTTTTTAGGGCACAGAGCATTTGCGCGGCGCTGCGCTACAGTTAAACCCCGGAAATCGGGATTAAAAAAAAGTTATTTTATTTTTAATTTGCATCACTTCCCATTGCCAATGGCCATATTTTTGGCCATTGGCATGCTTCCTCCTGTGAATGCATGCTTTTTTTACAGCTGACACGGCTCCGTTTTGCTATTTGCAAAACCGTACTCAGTTTTCAACTGAGTACATTTCTGCAGATAACACTACTCCTACTCAGACAGGTTCGGGTTTCCTGGATCGCAAATTTACCTCATTTGCATGGCTTTCGCCTGCAATTGAGGTAATTTGCATATCCCAGCCCTGTCTGTGTAGGACTAGTTTAGAGAGCTCAGTTGCACACCCCTGCCAGCTGTTCCTGGATCGCTCGGCGGACATGTTGGCTTGCTGGAGTCTTACTCTACTCTTAGACTCCATGCAAGCCTTCATGAATCCAGCCCATAATTTTCATCTCTTAACAACCAAGCAACACAAACAGAACTCCTTAGTCTCATATGAAAGCTCAAAGCTAGATGAATAGTATGCTGCTGATAGTATGTGTGTAACATGAGTGGTTCCTGAGATATTATAAGTTCTTTACAAAATATTACAAATGTAATAGTTACTGTATTTACTATGACTTACAAAATTTGGTTTGAGACCTAGAACCTAAAGAATAGTATTAGTATAAAACAGTTTGTGCTGAAGAGTTTGCCATTTATACTTTTTTCATAACCCCTGCGGTTCCAGAGATATGAATATTTGTTTGAAATGTGAGGACATAATTTGATTATGTCAGAAGTCTTAGGCTCCACCCATTGGAAGTTACAGTGCCAACTTTCTGACCTCCATTGGCGTGAATGAGTTAAAAGAAAGGTAGGGAAGGAAGAAAGAAACAGAACTAGCAGGTGCAGTGATCTTGGTTTAGCACACATATGATAAAATACTTTTTCACAGAGGCAGTAGTGGACTAAAGAACCTGTCTTCCAGAAGGCCCATCTTCAAGGAATTGTGCTACACATGGATGAAGCAGAAAATGTTGAAAGAAAGAAATTGTTTCTCCTGTTCCTTTCCAATTATAGTCCAAACTGCACTCTTATTATGCTATGTAACATTAGAAAAGGTAGCTATACTACCAGACGCAGATCCTTAGAAATTGTCAACTTAACTTCAGATTAAACCATGAGGTCAATACAATGTTCTGTTCTCATTCTTGCATTCACTTGGACCTTGTATAAATGCTGCCTACCACTTCTTGTCAAATACAGATAGTCAGGAGACAGTAGTTGAGCAACCATTTGCTTTATTGACACAGCAGCAAATGAAAGTGCAGGATAACATGATGTGACATCCTACCAACCATTTGTTTTACTGGCACAGCAGCAAATGAAAGTGCAGGATAACATGATGTGACATCCTACCAACCATTTGCTTTATTTGCACAGCAGCAAATGAAAGCGCAAGATAACATGATGTGACATCCTACCTGCACTATGGCCTTATTAGGTGCTTAAAAAAGCAGAGAGATGTACATTACATCTGTCCCATTATGTTAAATACTGTACAAAAACACATACAAAAAGTATGCTGTAATCTAGTTTAGAGATGCTACATGCCATGCCTATTCATTTTGAGGAAGATGCAGCCATAAAGGAAAAAAATTATGAAATATGAATTTACAGTACTGCAAAATAGTCTATTATATCATCTAATAAATTATTGTTATTTACATGGCTTTTTAAATCAAACTACCAGATAAGTGTACTTCACAATCACTATGAAATAATGATAAAGTCATAAAAGGTCATGCTGGCACTGGGTATACGCACCAGGTGTAACAGACCTTTCCATTCCTGCAATGAGATTTTTACTGGCACAATGTCTCATTCAGGAGAGGTACGCATTTCAGGAACAGTCTTTTGAGTCATTGTATCATTTTGTGGTTTAGTCCATCCCTTTCTACTCTTCTTTTGTCACATTATTAGTTTGAGATAATAAGAGTCCAGTCTTAACTTAAATGTTTTCTTGTTCAATCCATCCCTTTCTACTCTTCATCTGTCACATTATTACTTTGAGAAAGTAAGAGTCTGGTCTTACTTGAATGTTTTCTGGTTCACTGGAAAGTCATCTTTTTTTATTGTCTTGACAATTTAGGGCTTCGGTACCTTTGCATGGTCAATCACATCGTTCTTGTATTAAAAGTTGTTTGTCAACTGGATATTAGTGTCTAAAAAAATCTATCTTGTTCTTACCAGAGACAACTACGATACTTCTTGATTTTTCTGCTAAGGAGATTGCATACTTGGAATAGGACCATATGTTCACAGGAAATGTAAGGTTTGTATCCATAGCTTGTCAGTACCCACCATTAGACTGAATTTCCTTTTTGAGGAGCCCTAGGTTCAAGACAGGAACGAATTTCTGAATACTAATCCTATACAATACAGATAACTTTTTTCCCGGCTCTTCTATGTTGAGAATTGTGAAGGTGAAAGTATTATGGATTGTAGCTGATTATTTCAGTACCCAAGAAGAGAAGATAACAATCATGTTAAGTGCAACACATTTTGCCTTGATATGTTGTTTTTCACTCCTTTGATAACTTTGTCCATTAGACTGTAGATACCTTGATGAAGATTGTACAAAGGTTTTAGCTAACACCATTGCCATGGCATAGGGGAATAAAGGCCTGACTATGGCTCAGATGACCCAGGTTTGGTTAGCAGCTTGGGTGCCTGAGGCTCTCTAAGATAAGAATGGACTTATCATTGAGGAAGGGCAGGGGAGGAGCATATATCTGGAGCATACTAACTGGTTCAATTTTTCCGGTGAAGACTGGAGATTCAATCATGAAAAGTGCCAAGGGTGGACAAGGCATTCTGCTGACATCTTTCCTTTGTGGAAGTGAGGGGAGATTCAGTACTGCACACACTGCACATCCTGCCCTGAGGAATGTTGCAAGGTAAGAGCAAAGGGTGAGCAAATTTGCTTATTTTCTTGAATTTTTTTTTCTATTACACTGCTGGAAATATGGAATAAACTTTGTGAAAAACTTTGTGAATTATACATTTGAGTATGGTCCTTTGCAGTACTCAATGCTGCCACAAGAGTGCCCTCATAAAACCCTCTTAATAGTAAAATGCTATATTATAGCTCAAGTGCAGGGAAACCACACAGTCTTTTTTTTTGTTTTTGTGTATGCAGTTTCTTATTCCTGACCTGAGTGTAGTACTTAATTACACTGTATCTGTCAGTCTCACAGGACTGTAGTATCTGGATTGTATGGTTTCCCTGCACTTGAAATCCAAAATCAGCATTTTTACATTAAGAGGGTTTTCTGACTGCACACTTGTGGCAGATGTGTGCTGTAGTAAACCTCTCTGAGCTGGGAGCTGCTGGTTGAAAGCTTACTGTGTGTTTTCTTCATTGGTCTGTAGGCCTTGCCATTGTAAAATTTATTTTTTTCTGAATCTATATAAGCCCAGTGTTTGTGGGGACTTGTGCTCAATTCCTTAGAGCTGCTCCTGGTTTGATTACTTTGCCTGAGAGTTACAGAGAGTCTGTTGCATCCAAAGCTATCCACTGCTAAAAGAAAAAAAATAAGTATTGTTTTGCACTTCTGCTGATTTTATTTGCTGTATTTCATAAGAATCCTGTATTACTTGTACACTGACTTTAAAGTTGCAAAGCTGAACTGTTTCCACTGCTGCTGTAGTACTTAATTACATTGTGGCTGCTAGTTTTACAAGACTGTAGTATCTAGACTGGGTGGTTTCCCTGCACTTGAGCTATAAAACTAGCATTTTAATATTGACGGTTTTATGAGTGCATTCTTGTGGCAGAAGTATGCAGTAGCAGACCTACCTGAATTGAGGGCTTCTTGTTAAAAGCTTATTATGTTACTGTTTTTATTTATTTTTTTGATTCTTTATAAGCTCAGTGTTTGTGCTAAGCTGTTCTCCTTGCAGCAGTCATCAGCCATGCCCTGTATAGACACAAACACTTTCAAGTTAAAATTTCCCTAGGAATGACTATCTCTACAACATCCCCAGTCCCCCTGTTGCTCTAGGATCATCTGGGTTGCATGTTGCCTTGTTGGACAGCTGTAGTTCACACTGAGTGTAGCACCCATTCTGCATCCGTGTGCTATCATCCTAGCTCAGTTAAAACTACCCAGTCTTCTTAATAGTTAAACCCATAGTAAAAAACCTGAGAGCATGAATAGGCACTTTTGTGCTATCACTGTGGCCAGCCTGATGGACATGGGCAACATGAGGCAATATAGCAATTGTCTTATGAATACTGAAACAACTTAAACCTGAAACAAACAAACACAGTACATGAGAGATGTAGTTACACAATGAAAAATGAGACATGACTCTCACATACTGACAAATCAAATGATAAACAGGTTGTCAGCACATACACATCATTTCCTTCACTAAATAAGGTCTTGACATATAAACCCACATACGCAGAGGTATTCAAAAGTAACTTATTAAAAGCTCAGAGGCCTCCCATACTCTGCCCTTAGAAACCACTTGCAAACAAAAACAAGTCAACACCAACAAGTACACATAAAAATACACATCACAGTGTCTCCACAAGGAAGCACCTAAGGAGAAAGACCACACATTCAAACATCATGGTCATAGGAGACTCCATCATGAAACATATGAATACCTTCCTTACCAGGTTGCATAAACAGAGGATTACAGTCAGTTGCCTGTCAGGAACCAGGATTCATCAGATAACACAGACACTGAGGTCTCTAAACCACAAGTACCATCACAACTCAGTCATAGTCCATGTGAGTGTGAATGAACTGAGATGTACCTCCATAGACTATATGATGAGAGGCAAGATGGACCTCTCTGAATACATGTCTCAGGCAGGTATGAGCCTCTCATTGAGCAGCATTCTACCCTCAACAAGAATGATACCACCATACAAACAGAAAATGATTGACTTCGATAACTGGCTTAGCTACTGGTGTCATTCTAAGGGGATTTGGTATTTGTCAGTCTGGAAAGACAGGATCCACAGACCATGCTGCTCTGCCAGAGATAGTCTGCACCTGCCTGTTGCTGCTAGGCTTTTCAGTACTGGACAAGGCATTAGCCCCCCATAGTGCCTTTTTTAGGTAGTGCTAAATCAACAGACCTAACAATGTAACAAACTCTTCTTATACCAAGCTGAAGGTACTACTGCTCAATGATAGGAGTCTTAGCAAGAAACTGGACTTCCTGGAAGCTCTCCTCACCCTGTAGAGTGATGGCATCTGTTCAGTTACAGAGATGTTGTTCAAGGCTGCAGAAAGCATCCTGGTAGTGCAAGGCTACAATGCCTATCACGCATTCAGACCAGCCTCTGAAAAGGAAAAAAAAATAAAGGAGGAGGTGTTTCCTTTTACATAAAAAGTAATAACACTACAAGACTGGTCAAGCAAGATGACTTGCTTAAGCTACTCCATGACCAGCTGACCAGAGGCAAAATCTAGCACCATATCCTTGCTAGCAAGAACCAACCATGAACCAAGAAAACCACTTTGCATGCCTGAAATTACTAGAATCACTTGCCATTCATCCCAAAACACTACTTGTGAGTGATTTTAACTACCCATCCATAGACTGGGAAACACACATGATCACTAACATGCAGGCTCAAAGATTCCTGGACTTTGTCAATGTAAATCCTCTTGAAAAGCTGGTCTGCACTCTCACTGAGGGCCCAAATATCTTTGACATAGTACTCACAAACATGGAGGAGCATTGCACCCCCCCCCCCCCGCAGCTTAGTGTCCTCATTGGTAAGATTAGATCATAATCAGTCTCCTTTGAAAGAAATGTAACAGTAGAACCCCCCCCCCCCCACACTCATCAAATCCTAAAATTCTAAAGATTTTTTCCAAGGCAAATTACCTTCTATTAAGTGATAGGATAGGTAATTTTAAAGCTCCTCCTAACCCTGAAAGCATGAAAGCCTCTGCAGAAGTATACATGAATGTCCTGTACAACCACTTAAAAAACTGCATAGAAACAGCAGTACCTGGCTGAACTAAATGCAAGTTTAGCCAGAAAAGCAAACCAACCTGTTGGACCCCTGGCATAAATAAATTATACAGCAGAATGAAGAAATCACTGTCTTGAAGCAAATGTGAGGGTGCAAAAACAGAGGAAAATATCCCTGATTAGATTCAACAGGCAAGTCAGGGAGCTAGTCAAGTCCTCAAAAGCTAGATATAGGACTAAAATAGCCTCCTAAGGAAAGGATAACCACAAAGCATTATTTAGTTATCTTCAAATCTTAAAAGAAACACTCAACAATGTGCTAAACTGGCTGTAGATGACACTACCTATAGTCATCTAGAAGAAATAGCAAACCTGCTGGCCAATAAATTCAGCTCAAATTTCACCCCATTATCACCTCCGGTCACTCCCCATGAAATACCCCCTACCATTCCTTTGTCTGTTATCACAAATGAACAGGTTATCACTGCACTCTCTCTAAAGCTAGACACAGTCAACAATGGGTCTTGATGGAATTCCAGGCTGCCTATTAAATAGCTTAAAATAGGACCTAGAAGATCAACTTGGATTTCTATTTAACCATCATCTCCAAACAGGCTTTGTCCCAGTAGAGGGCAGGACAGCAGCAGTCAACACTCTGGTTAAGGAGGGACTATCAATGGACCCAGGAAACTACCAACCTGTAAGTCTGACTAGTCTCATATGCAAGGCTATAGAGAGGATAATCCTGAACCCAGTTAACAATGACATAGGAAAACTCCCTGAACCTAGACTCAACCCAGCTTGGTTTCATCAACGGCAGGTCCTGCCTGCTCAGTCTGGTGGACTTTTTGATGGGGTCACCAAGGCCATGGATGAGGGTAAGACAGTGCATACCACTTACCTTGACCTGGCTAAGGCATTTGACACAACACTCCACTCAGGTATTATAGATAAACTCAGAAAACTAGGCATAAACCTGTATGTCACTAGGTGAATAGCCAAATGGCTCACAGAAAGGACAAGTTATTAGAGTGAGAGAATCCACATCCAGGAAGAGTCCAATCACCAGTGGAGT
This sequence comes from Protopterus annectens, assembly GCF_019279795.1. Taxonomy (NCBI): domain Eukaryota; kingdom Metazoa; phylum Chordata; order Ceratodontiformes; family Protopteridae; genus Protopterus; species Protopterus annectens. The sequence goes on from NC_056732.1 coordinate 878,748,275, forward strand.
ACCATAGGGTTCAGTACTGGCCACCCTCTTATCTGGGATATGCTTCTCAGATATCAAGACAAATGTAGATGGCTGTTGGCTGACCACGTTTGCTGATGACTGCAAGTTGAGGACAATCATTGACTCCCCAAATGATGTGGATATCCTTCAAAAAGGATGACACAGACTAATGATTGGTGTCAGAGCCATGGCCTCAAACTAAATGCAAAGAAATTCACAATAATACCCTTTGGAAAATCAATGACCCTGCAAATTAAAACATTGATAGCACCCTCCTCCCCGAGTGGTGACCAAATGGTGAGAGAGCTGTGTACTCAAATAGCTATCTGAACTTTGACCGGTATGTGTCCATGGTAATGAGGAAATCCTTCTATGTGGCTTAGCTTATAAGCAAGGGCATGGCATCCAGAACTAAGGATGTCGTACTACTATTGTATTTGGCCCTCATCTGATCAATAATCCAGTACAATGCACCCTTTAGCATTTACCTTGCAAGTCACGTGTAACAGTTGGACTGACTCACTAAAAAAATACAGAGTATAACCAATGCCATATGTAGACCTCTTAAAAGCCCTATCACTCTATTCAGTTTTCTATCAATTACTGATGAGTGATCTAGTCCTGTTCTACAAGGCAATCTCTGATCCAGCCCTGTTGGAAATGTTGCATATTCAGAAAACTAACTGCACTAGGATTACCCACTCCAAGGATCTAAACCTGATCTCTGATACAAATCCATCATGCTGGAGAGACAGATATGTGTTCCAGAGATGCTTCTTCTCTGGAATAGGCTTTCTATTCATGTGAAGCAGAGCCCTTTTCTTACTATAGTCAAGTGCAATTTGGACCAATGGATGGGAAATTTTAAAGTCCCCCCTGGTGTGGCACCCATATCTCTTACAGACAGTGGCAGTCTGTAAAAACTGTCTAATCCACAAATGTTTTCTTTCTCCTAGGGATAGAAAATTGCTTACAATCTGGGTAAAACTGGCTAGGCTTTTTATGTCTTTTGAGCTGTTAGCCTGGCAATCTCATATGAACCTATAAAACAGGTTTTCTTGACAAAAACAGGACAAGAATGGGGGATGTTATATCTTCACTCTAACAGTCCCTCACCAAGCCATTTAAGCTCATGAAAGTCTATGAGAACTATATATTATGTTCTTTCTGAAGATGCGATTGATGCTCTATTTGAATCATTGACTCCGTGTCTGTGTTAATCAATGGATGTGAGTATGAGCAAATCATTTAGTCTGGATGCAGTGCCACTTTATCATTCCCAACAGTTCACAGGTAGAGCTTCCCAAAATATTAGGTTTGTTGCATTGTCAAAACTTGAAAAGAATATATACAGCAGAATATATAGACAGTCAAGAGGAGAAGGTTAATACCTGCATTACACCTCAAGCAACTCATAGCCCTTCAAAACCCACACCATCTACACCCACACATAGCAACACTAAACCCACATATGCAGAGGCCCTTAACATTAACCTGCCCAAGCAACAAGGACCTCCGAAGCCAAAATGCAAACAAACACCAGTCACAACCAAAGTGACACATAGCTCACAACACCAGTGTGCCACCCAACAACAACCTCTCAGGCAAGACAATATACCCAGCACTTTAGTCATAGGTGACTCCATAGTCAGGCACACTGATATCCCACTCACCAGGCTGAACAAGGAGAAAACTACAGTCAGCTGCTTGTCGGGTGCCAGGATCCACCACATAACGCATGCACTCAAGTCACTCCACAACAAGTACAAATATGACTCTGTCATTGTCCATGCTGGAGTGAATGACTTGAGATGTACCTCCCTGGACTACATGAAAAGAGACATGGAAGAGCTCTTGGATCATGTGACCCAGGCAGGTATGACCCTAGCCCTGAGTAGCATCCTGCCTTCGCCCAGAATGATACCACAGTATAAGGACAAAATGATTGACTTCAACAATTGGCTAAGCTTCTGGTGTCAGTCAAAGGGAATCCAGTATCTGTCTGCCTGGGAAGACATGATCAACAAACCACGATGCTTTGCCAGAGATGGTCTGCACCTGTCACCCCTGGGATTCAGGTTACTGGCTAAAGCTCTTGCCACCCCTATAGTGCCTTTTTTAGGCAAAGTTCAAAGGATAAAACTACCACCATAACAGATACAAGCATGCAAAATCTGAAGGTAATGCTACTCAATGCTAGAAGTCTAAACCTCAAAATGCACTCTCTCGAGGCACTCCTAAAAATGGAGAACATTGATATCTTTGCAGTAACTGAGACCTGGTTCAAGGCTCCAGAGAGCACCCATGCAATACCAGGCTACAATTCTTACCACACTTTTTGGCCACAAAACCAAGACCGAAACACTAAAGGTGGAGGAGTGTCCATATTCACCAAGGATATTCACACCTCCAGGCTAGTTGCCCAACACAATGCATCTGAAATTCTCCAGGTGCAACTAACACTAGGTAAGACTGCAATCCAAATTGTAACTTGCTACAGATCCCCCACCATGCCCCAAGATTCTCACTACACCTTTTTAAACATACTGGAAAATATTAAGATACAAACAAACACCTTAATACTGGGTGATTTCAACTACCCTGCCATTAACTGGGAAAACTACTTGAGTACCTCCTTTTCCCAGCACTTCTTGGAATTCATAAATTCCAACGCCCTGGATCAACTAATCCATTGTCCAACCAGGGGCTCCAATATCCTAGACCTGGTAATTACCAACATGGGAGATAGATGCTCCACACCAGTGGTCACCCCCTCATTGGTCAGGTCTGACCATAGGCAAATCACCCTTGACATCCACATCCCACCCCCACCCCCCAGTAAGGAAACCTCTTTAAAAACTTCTCCAAAGCCAACTTCATGCTACTGAAGTCAGAAATGACAAACTTCACAACACCCATGCAGACGGGATCTGGAAGTTCGACTGCAGAATCCTACACTAAGGCACTGTACGAGCCCATCCACTCATGCATGAATCGTGCCATCCCAAATAGAACCAAGATGCTCTTCTCCAAAAAAAGGAAGCCAATCTGGTGGCCCACTGCTATAAACAAACCAAACAATAGAAGGAAGAAACTGTTGCAGAAAAAAGGAAAATCCCAGGATGCAAAAAACTCCCTCACCAGCCTCAGTAAGAAGCTGAGATGCCTCATAAAATCCTCAAAAGCTAGTTACAAAAACAAAATTGCCAAAGATTCCAAAGACAACCACAAGGCATTCTATAGTTATGTCAAGAATCTAAATGGCAATTCTCAGATCTGCTCTGAGCTACAACAGAATGGCATTAAATATACTGATCCCAAGGATATTGCCAATATCCTGGCAGATCGATTTAGTGTCAACTTTACCCCCTCTCACACCCTAAAGGGCCCATCTCAATACCAAACGATTGCTAAATTCTGATAATCATGGCCACACAGGTAGAAACCGCACACTCCAAAGCTAAAAATACAGCATCCATGGGACCAGATGACATCCCAGGCTGTGTACTACATGAACTACAAAATGAACTGGCACCTCACCTAAGTGTCATGTTTAATCATAGCCTCACCTCAGGCTTTGTGCCCACTGAGTGGTGCACAGCTACAGGTATCCCGCTCCACAAGGGAGGATCCGCCTTGGATCCCAGGAACTACTGTCCCATCAGTCTGACAAGCCTGATCTGCAAGGGCATGGAACACATTATCATGGAACTTATAAACAAAGACATTGGCAATCTTCAAACACTGGACCCCACCCAGTTTGGGTTTGTGAAGGGCCGATCTTGTCTCATGAATCTGATTGACTTCTTCGAATCAGTCTCCAGAGCTGTGGACGAGGGTAAGGCAGTCCACACAGCCTATCTGGACCTTGCCAAGGCCTTCAACACCATCCCCCACTCTGGAATCATAGATAAACTTACTAAGCTGGGCATAAATCCCTATGTCACTCGATGGGTTGCCAACTGGCTCACTGACAGAACCCAGACTGTAAAAGTAGCTGACTCCAAATCCAGCTCCAGACAAGTGACAAGTGAAGTACCTCAGGGTTCAGTCCTGGGACCACTCTTGTTTGGCATCTACTTCTCTGAAGTACAGGCCAACACTAAGGGACTCTGGCTAACAAAGTTTGCAGATGACTGCAAACTGGCAGCCATTACTGAATCCCCAAATGATGTGGATATTCTACAAAAGGACCTTACAAAAACAGATGCCTGGTGCCAGAGCCATGGGCTCAAGCTTAATGCCAAGAAATGTATAGTTATCCACTTTGGAAAAAAAAAATGTACCCCTGAATTACCACATAGGTGGCAGGACACTAAACATCAAAAGTGTGATGAGAGACTTAGGGACACAGGTGGACAGTGGTCTCACTTTCGATAACCACATCACCACAACAGTCAGGAAATCCTTCTATGTGGCACACCTCATCACTAAGGGCTTTTCATCATGAAAAAAGGAGGTCATTGTCCCACTGTACTCATTCCTCATTAGACCCCTTATAGAGTATAATGCCCCATTTGGTATGTACCTCACAAGACATCTGCAACAGCTGGAAAGGCCACAGAAATGCCTCACTAAAAGAATCACAGGCCTAAAGCAGATGCCTTATGCTGACCGTCTAAAAAACTCCAACTATACTCTGTGGCATATCGTCTACTCAAAGGCGATCTCTGCTTAACATACAAGGCCATGTCAAACCCTGAGCTGTTGGACATGCTCCACTTAAAGAAATCCCAATCCCTCAGACCCACATGCTCCAGGGATCTAAACCTTATCATCACAATGAACAAAACATGCTGGGGGGATAGGTTCCTGACCCAGAGACTCCCCATACTCTGGAAAAGACTGCCCATACATGTCAAGCAGAGCACCTCATTGGCCCTCTTCAATAGGAACCTTGATGATTGAATGGGAGATAGGAAATTCACCCCAGGGATCATGTCAGTCACCCTGCTAGACAGGGGCCCAGAGAAGTAAATATTGTGGCAAGAAATATCCATGGTAATTGTTATGGCTAGGCTTGCATAGGCCTTAAGAGCCGATAGCCTAGTACCAACCATAAACCTATGAACCTATAATCTGACATGATCCTCTCAGATCATGGCCAAAATAAACCAGTAATGAAAATTGTGGATTGGATCCTCAAGCTCCATTCTCTGAATGCAGTTTGCACTTTGACAGCTCTAATGCTTTTATGCACACATGGAAGAAATATGCTAACTATGAGATTGTGCTACAGTGAAGAGAAAGGTAATGTTCCTGTTCCGCATTGTATAGCGATGTCTATTACCATTCTCCTCACTGTAGTGTGATCTCAGAGTTAGTATATTTAAATTGCAGGGGGTGTGGAGTGTGCAAGGGGGCTTGTCTTGTTTCTTTTTTTTTATTGGTCCATTTCTTAATTTTGAGATTTCACAACCTCAAAACTGTGGCCTTGATTTTATGAATATCGAGACTGTGACACTTCAAAATTAAGAAGTGGGCCCATATATATATATCCAAAAACAACAAGAGAGGACCACCACGAAGTATAACATGCACAGAATCTATTAGAAATATAAAAATAATATGCGTTTTCATGTGCTACCAGGCATGCTTTATCAGATTTCAAAACCCACTGAATTTCAAGATGTATATATACACCCACTATATCATGAATTAATTAATTAACACATTTAAATAGTCAATAAAGCCATCAATAAACTAGTTAATCCATTGTGACTTTCTAGTTGCCGAATCTTTCAGTTCATACAGTGTCTTCACATCATATGTAAAACTTGTTCACAATCATAAAAAGATAAGCACCCCTTTTCCTATTAATTTATCCAGTTATATTGCTATACTAATTACCTGAGCAATGATAAAAAATCAATGGTAAGTACATACATAACCATAAGATAAAATAAAATAAAATGAAATAAAATAAAATAAAATAAAAACCTCACAATAAACTATGTGAGTGTAATGTATAAAAACCACATAGTAACATGGTTAAAATGTTGCTGTCTGCCATACATCTATCTGCGTGCCGCTAAAGCAGACTTAATACTAACAAACTGATTCAGACCTAGTTCTACATGCGCTCTTAACCTAAAAATCCAACATAATTCAACTGCCTCCAAATGATTCATTCTATCACTACCCCACTTATTATTAATAACCATTTGTAAAACTCTAAACTTAAAGGCATGATCTGTGTAAACTGTGATATGCTTGGCTAATGCATTGAGTTGATTCATTTTCCTGATATCATATATATGGTTGTACATCCTGTCTTTTAACTTTCTGGATGTCATACCTACATAAAATGCCATGCATTTCATGCATGTTGCCAAGTAGACAAGATTCATACTGTTACAAGTCGCATAAAATTTAGGTGTAAATGTATACTCCAGAAAAGGGTGGGTAAAATACTGTCTATCAACAATGTAACTGCACATATTACATCTATTGCAAGGGAAAGTACCTATTCGTGGTAATTCTCTATGTGTCCCTTTTTGTTCTGTGTTTGTCCTTTCTACACAAAGCAACCTTTTAAGCTTCTTGCTGTTCCTATATCTGAACCTTGGTGTTTCTCCTACCAAGCTAGAAATAGAGGGGTCTATAGTCAGAACATCCCAATATATCTACTTCTAAAGCTTGAAGTTTCAAAACTTTGAACTTCAAATGGCCAAGACCAGTAAGATTGAAGTTTTGAAACTTTGAAAACAAAATAAAAAAAATTAAAACAAAGCAGGGGGTGAGGGGGGTGAAGGGAGCCTTCCCCCTGCAAAAATATGCCCCAGGATTTACTAATCTTCCGTGTAAGACTAGATTAGTCTTACATGGAAGCGGCAGTCTAAGAGTATGATGGCAGCGTGCCATGCATATTAATGAGGGCGCTCTGCCTCAACTCTAAAGCTTACACGGAGCGTGGACGAGTGTAGGGGGCGTGTCGGACTGCCGAGCAGTCCAAAAATCCATGCCCCTGCAATGAAGAAACACCGCAATTTAAAGTTACATGAGCGAGTCTGCTCACATGTGCACAATGTAACACTACACTCTCCCATATGTTAAACAACTGACAAAATTAAAAATAGAAAGAGTTTTTTCATTTTTTTTATCTCATCCGATATAGCTGCCTCTAGTTGAACAAGTTTGCCCATTGCTTAGCTACAGTTAGCAGCTTAGACACCAGAAGAGGATAATAAGAAAAATATATGCAAATTAAGCAAAATCACAATAGTTTAGAGGTTAGAGCCTTCGCACATAAGAGGAGGCATTCCTGGTTCGAGTCCCATTACTGCACGATCTGTTTTCTGTTGGAAATCTGTATACAAAAATATTTCCTGACATTTTTTATGTATAAGTTTTGTAAAAAGCATTGAAATGTTAAATGTAGTAGTGAACAAATTTTATATATATATATATATATATATATATATATATATATATATATATATATATGAAGGTGAAATGGTTATGTATTCTGAGGCATGAGTAACCTATTTTAAGCAATATAAAGTACTGCTAAGCACATTTTACCCGTATTGAGCATATTTAAATCCAATTGCTCGTAGCTGCGTGCCATGTTATCCAGCGCAATGTCTTTGCACGTAGCTGTGCACCGCGCTAACCATCACAACCACAATGTATTTGTGTGTAGCTGCGCACAGCGCTAACCAGCGCAACATCGGGCAACATCGAGCAATGTTGAGCAACGTCGAGCAACATTGAGCAATGATGGGCAAAGTCAGGCAAAGTTTAGCAAAGTCGGTTAAACACGGCCACACCTCCTTTACTGTAGCTTAACCAGTCAGGTCTGCCCAGTAGGAAAATAAAAAGCAGTGACAGGGATCAAACTCAGGATACTGTGCACTATAGTCACAGTACTTAACCACTAAGCCATGACAGCATTTCATAAACATGCACTTTCAACAGACATATATCTATCAAAGGAATTTTAAACATTGCCAACATTAGCTAAGCAGGAGTGCCTACAGCTGAGTTTTTCCAAAAGTGGCCAATCACAAGGAATTTGGGAAATGAGGCATATTTAAGCTCCACAGGTGGGAATACTTGCTATAACTGGTTGTAGCTTCCTTCTGCAGTTAGCATGGCCAGTGTTGGAGAAGGCACTCGATTTAGAGTGCAACGCTGGAGAATTGAGGAGTCCAAAGTAATGGTTTGGCTCCTTGTCCACAATCATGAGGAAAGACTCCTGCAGGGCCAGTACCAGGGTTCCCAATATAAAACTGAGGCCTGGAACAGTCTTGCCCGTGATCTTGCCAGTGCCACTGGTGTTCCTTGGACTGGTGAGCAGGTCAGGCACCATTATTCTGACCTGAAGTGATGTACAAAGGATCAATTGGACCAGTGGATCCAGGTGTCCTGTGGGATGCCTAATGTCCCAGTACTGAGTAAATAGCCATTCCATTATATTAAGTAGTTAAGAATTGCTATGCTTGTCTATACTATGGATAGGTATGTCTCAATATCACTGTATTTACTTCACAGCTGCAGGTGTCCGAGCTATGAACCTGCAAGCCCAAGCAGATAGGCTGCAAAGACTGCATCATCAGGCAGGTTAGTAATTACTCTGCATTTACTGTTATATAAAATAAATGAGAGAGCCTTCAGAAAGTCTTTTAACCCAATAATTAAAGGTGTAATAATCCTTTAATAAAAGTATAATTCCTGGAGTGGGTCTGTGTCATTTTCTTTGATATGTTGTTGTACTGTTGCATTCTACAAATAGTAGTGTTGCATTAAGCAGTGTCAACCCACACTTGGGTAGGCCCATATAACGTGGATGAAGGGAGTGCCAGTAGCTTTTATGCATATTTACAGCCCTCAACTATTGATTCATGCCCAGCATGTACAGGTTAATCTGGCACATAAGTAACTTGGTACTGTGTTCCCCAGAAATGTCAGTGTGCTGTCAGAAATGTAGGGAGCTGTTAACATATAACTGATACTTTTACCTGAACATATCTAGATACTTATATGAAAGTAGAGCTGTCAGTGTACCATCTTAGCAGCAGTGTGTGTGAGCAACTCTCAAAATATGTTGCAGTAACATCTGCATCTTGGACAGTTTGTATGTAAGATACAGCTCCTGTATATAATGATCTAGCAAAATCCAATTGCACAATATAATGACATTGGGTAGTGTAATAATACATGTAAGGGACATATAACTGCAGTTAATAGGAATGTAGTGAAAACTAGAAGGATGTATAAGTTGTTAATTGAGCTATCTTTTTCAACCCTACTGTATGTGCATAAAACATGCAATTCCACACCTCAATCGGTATGTCTAATCTCAAAACATTTGTTGGGACATATGTCCTATTGGTTTATAAATATTTGCATTTATTTCTATGCATGTGCCCTGTTAAAATATCACAATATTGATGGTCTGCTGCCATCAATTAAACCTGCATGCTGTTGTAATGTCCACTATTGTTTTATATATGCATGTGTTATTCTTGCTTTTAAACTGTTGAAAATCTGTTGTGTTGGGTTAATGAGAATACTTCTGCATGCTGTTATAACTAATTGGGAATGCTGTTGACTGTTACTAACCCATATATTTATTAAACTCTCCAAAACATAGTTCGTATGGGAAGGCCGATGCCAGCAGACCCACCTGTCCCACCTCAGCTGGCCATGGCACCTGGCACCAACAGATCTAGTGCCCAGCCTGAGACCTCCTCCTCCATTGGCGCTGTGCCACCTTTGGGTGGAAGCACTGCAGGGGATGGGGCTCACCCCCCCCCGTGCAAGCGTGGGCGGAGGAGGGTCACCTATCACCCTTTGAACGATCCGGGCTGTGGTGCGTAGAGAGATTGTGCGTTCTGTTGCAAAACCTCTATGCCAGCATGAGGCCTGCATGGTGCAACTCCCAGGTCAGCCTGCCCCTCCTACACAGCCCCCAACACAGTCACCCTCTGGGCCATGAAGGTGCAGTGGTGACTGCCCATGGATGGGGACCTCAGTCCCACTTTTTCCATCTGGGGGCTCATGGGCTTGCGAGTTCCAAAATCCCTCCCCGTCAAAGGTGTTCACCCACCACGTGTCATATACTGCCCCTGTATGCATCTTGTTTGTCTTGTCTGTTTACCTCCCCAACCTACCTCCCCAAATATACTTACTTCCCCTACCCCACATTTCACTCTCACCTGAAATAAAAGGGCAATCTACTCCCAAAAAAAAATTACGCCCCATACATAGCTGCCCATTTTGCACACATGTCCACTGGACACATGAAATGTTATTTAATTGGCATTACAACATACTTTGTTGTCCTCACCTCTCTCTCAGGGGTTGAAGTATTCATATCTACCTCCAAATTTATTGCATATGCACAGCTGTTGCTGTTGAAGAAATGGGCAGCTATGGACCTTCCCTACACCCGTCCTGCACATCCCAAGCTATTTTCCATGCTGTCTTTCCCTCTTTGTGCCCCTTTTTTACCACTTTCCTATCTCCCCATTTTTTTTTCTTTCAAAGAAATGAGCGTGGGTGTTAGCAGGAGTAAGCACTATTAAGCAGTAGTTAGCGGGTTTGCGCGAGTTTGCGCTTTGCTAAGCAAAGCGCAGCAATGCGCAAACCCATGCAAACCCGCTTACAACTGCTTAAAAGTGCCTTGGTCACTCTGTATGTGAGGGCCCTTGTTCTGCTCAGGAGCAAAATAAAACACCTCTGTAAGTCTCAAACACCAGACCTTGCACACACTACACAACATGAAGTAGCACTAAGCCATGGTAGATGTACATTATGTTGGTGCTTAAATAAATATATCATGCATCAGAATGAGTGAATGTAAAGGAAAAACAGGAATACCATACCACACAACTTGTTTTCTGGATGTTGACCAACAGTTGTTGTGGGATTACATTACATGACTGTGATAAGAGAAGCAGCCATTTTAGCAGGAAATAATGTTACACCATCACTTTATAACCCCACAAAGTATCACAGCAAGACAAACACTGGAATATCTGTTTAGGGCAGAGGCCATACCTCCCAACTGTCCCTAATTTTCAGGGATGTCCCTGATTTTGAAACAAATTGTAGTTCTGTCCCTCTGAATCCCACCGAAAACTACTGACTTTGGCCAGAAAGGTGGTGAATTACATTTAATGAATAATGACAATAATTAAGAGTTAGACATTTCTTTTACTTCAGAAAAGGTGTATTAATTAATATGCTCTGATTCTCTCAATGTCTCAACTTAATAGCACTAATATTTTAAAGGTGTCCCTGATTGTCCCTGACTTTTTCTTGACTTTTCCCTGAGTCTGTCCAAATATGTACCTTATTGGTTGAGAGGTCTAGCAGAGGCAGAAACACAAAGGCATATCAGCCTTTCTGTTGTTACACACTGTGCAAATAGCTTTGGAAGGAGTTTCGGAAGCATACCCTTATGTAGGAATACAACACTGAAATACAAATGGATGTAGCCATATACTGGTAGCAACCAACTGTAAGAATGTCATTGTGCTATTGCTGAAAAGACCTGTGTGGTGCACAGACAAAAATAACAGGCTATTCTCTGGCTATCATGTGGATAGGTCCACAGTTTAGAGTTACGCAGACAGACTATTTGCCTTGATAAACTAACATGTACACAGCAACCCTGTAAGTCCAGCAAGATAAAATCCACACAATAGTACTTATGCAGGGTCTACCAAGGATGTAGGTAAGCATACTCACAGTACTGAAATGTGTCCATTTTTTCTGAGCAGCTTGTGCTAATGTCAACACTAAAAAAGCACAAACTGTTTAGAACTGAGTAAATGAATATTCACAGTATAGCAGTTCACAAACAATTCTTGTGCCACAGGAAAACATCTCAGTTAATAGCTTTGTATGGCAGTTAATTGTAACAGTTGAAAAGAAAGTACATCTTTCCATGTATCTTGGGGTAGCATTTTGAGGGGTGAATACATTTCTACACTGATAAGTGGGTACTGGAAGCAGCAACATTAGGTCTGAGTACAAAATGTAAATCTCTGGCTACACCCCTGGTTTCTGATATAAGAACTATAACAACCTTCTGTCTTAAACAATGATGTCCACAGCAAACAAGGATGATCTCTATCTTGGAAAGCTAAACGGGCCATGCCTGCATGAGTCAGCAATTTATAGTACTGGGTTGCTATGACAGTGATGACTGCAATTAGTACACATCAGGTTGCATGCAATTAGCAAATGGTGGCCACTAATTGGTGCAGAGGCCATCACATGCTCATGTGCAAATTCCTAAAAAAGCAGGCTGCAATCTCTGCCAACAAACTCAATCATTCTATTGCAGAGACTGACAGAGAGAGAGAGACAGAGAAAAGGAAAAATAAATATTATCAAATCATACAAAGGAAAGGTATGTGACACATATGTATTTACTGGCATGTATTACATGTTATTGAATAATAGTCTACATAATGTGAACCATTCATATGTGGCAGCAGTACTTCTTTATGCACAGATGTTCTGCTTAACTACTGCTATGGACAATACTATGTGTACCTGTGGGCAGTGGGACATACCTGTGAAATGTGTAGCTCAGCATTAAATGTCAAAGATCGGATCCATGTTATCTGTGTTCTGTACAGTAGTGTGGCCAATGACTGTTGGAGGGATTAGCGCTGACATTATATAAACATGTGTGTGACAGAACAACACATGCATGATAGTCATATTAAAGTGCAGCTTAGCAGTGACAACTGCTGCAGCAGTCTAGTATGCTTATCTAGCATCTGTTGCCATATATACCCCCCTAATGTTAGTGTGTGTTCAAATGTGACACCTGTTTGTGTTGCAGCAAGGCCCAACAGTTCCACTGTTTTGTGTGGTCCCTGTATTCATCACAGATTACATTTCTCAAGATTAAGGTTGTGTAAGTACTGACACACAGTACTATATATTACACACTGAAAGCTTATCTGGGTTGTCATACCTTTGTGTCCTGTAATTATGTCTGATGTGTGTGTGGGCATGTCTGTAACATGTCCTTTGACATATGTGTGGTAAAACATATAACTGCATGTTTAGCAACATTCATAGTGTACTACAGCAGTATGCAAACTATATTCCCAATTGTGCACATATTTTGGCCACGGGTTTGCCATTAACAAGTTGTGTGGTATAATAGTAATACATTTACTGGACCTTACACTGATTGTGATGGATGATATATTTCTTTACACATCAGCCTGATGTATATCTGCTGTGGCTAGGTGGTACATCGTGTTGCATACAGTGTGCCAGGTACTCTTGTATAGTCATATATAGTGATTTTATTTTGTTGCTGTGCAGAACATGGTTCATTAGATAGAGAGTGAGCAAGACACTTTCAAGCAGTTGTGGGGTGAGCAGTAATAAGTGGCAATTACAGTGTTTCACTCTTGGTTAGCTTATAGGTTGCTATATATGGCAGTTCAGTGATATCTGTACTGTATAATGTTAAATGTGCCATATGACTTGCTCAGACATATTTTTGCATTTATGTCTTCCAGGGATCATGGCCCATCGCACGAACCCCAGGTACAGTAGTGCTGAAGATGATATCATTATTGGCAGTATGATTCAGCACTACCGTCTCATGTTCTCATGAACCAGCCAGGACCAGCAGGAGCGTACTGCAATGTGGCAAGATGTAGTCCACAGGGTCAATGAGATAAGCCTGCATAACTGGACATATGAGCAGGTACACCACCACTGCAGTGATCTTCTCAGACATGTCCATCAGCGTGCTGCTGATGTGTGTAGAAAACAGCTTGCAACAGGAGGTGCTGTTAATATCAACCCCCCTCACCAGAGTGGAGGAGCTGCTCCTGAGCCTGTTGGCACCTGCCCAACAACAACAGCAGCAGCAAACATACACCATGATGGAGGTTGGAGCCACCCAGCAAGCACACATGGAGCATGCAGGTAACATGACATGTCTGTAGACTACTGTTATCTGTATTGGTAGAGCATGCATATATGAGATGGGGAGTGTGTCGTTCAAAGATGTGGAACCTGTTGTTGTGCAATACTGATCATTTGGATCATAATCTGTAGCCCTGTGAATGTAAACTGCTGTTGTACTGTAAGATTGCAAACACACAGTAGCAATGCCACAGTTTTGGCCACTGACAAACTGTCTCATCTCTATGTAGGTCCCTCTGGGGTGACATCAAGGCAGCGGGCAGATGCTGGTGAGTGTGTTCTACATTTATTATTGTAAATAAAAAGTGCATGTCATAGTTAAGGTGTAGGCTATGTACACATGTAACACACCTACCCATAATGCATGCTGTGCATGTTTGGTGTAAGAGCACGCACATATCACTAATGTGATTAGCTGCCTCAAACACATGCAATAGCCAGACCATCTCAAACAAATGTGGCTAGACTGTAGTGACCATTGGATAGGCACAGTTGATACTCAACATACACATAACATACACATCTATGTCATACACAGAGCATTTTAACATGCTACACATAAAGGATTCCCAAACCCTCTGTAAAGACACACTCCAGTATCCAAAATCTCATCCACACATTACACATAATATACCTGAGGGGCAGAGGCCTATCATGGGGCATTTAAACACTCTGCAACACACTACACATTCATGTCAGGGAATGCTCCTTATTGACCTCCTTACAAACTCACGTAACAACTGGTTATGAAATGCTGAAATTAGCCAAGGTAGTACAGTTCTGGCACAGCATGATTAGTGCTGGTTTGGGAAACATTTGTAGCCTTGAGTGACCACCTGATGCTTCATGATGATGGCCTATGGTACTATACCCCATCCATTTATTGCAACCACAGTACTACACATAGCTTTCATTGCTATATACCTTAATGTTGCGTGTGTTCACACATATGCACCTCTAAACAGTATGCATACCAATCACCATTTGCACAATTGACACATATTTGTCTTGTGATGCTACTGAGTGGCTAGGTCATATGACACACACATTGGGTATGTGCAGTGTTTAAATATGTTTTAGCATGCCATGTCATGGATGAGACTGGCATGTCCACAATATGATCTACACTCACCATAAGTACCGTACATTGGGTATGTGGCCGGATGGTATTCCATCAATTATCCATGCACCAGTGATGATGTTGTGTGAATACTCATCATGCATGTTCTAAAAATGTGTCCACAATTATTTGCTAAAGACACAGAGGCTGTAATCAGCATTGGATACCTATCTGACACACAGATACACATCCAGCAATGGTATGTACACTTGTGAGTTATGGTGCACAGTACATTACAGGGTTATGAATAACTGCACTGCAATGTTGTGCTCATGTATGCATTGTGTTCCAGGGGGTGGGCCATCACCTAATAACAAAATACATGCATCAAAGCCATGTATACTGTTATTAACAAGTTCTGACTACACTTGCACTGCATGCTGTTGAACAACACATGTCCTGCATGCTGACATGTGTGATATGACTGTTTTGCACCCCACCATCACCTGCTATTGTGTATGTTCTGTGATTGCTGGTGTTGTGTGTGTCTGCTTTAGGGAGGAGTGTATTTGTGTGTGTGTGCATGTGTGCATGTGCTCATGTGAGCATGTGTGCATGTGTGCATGTGTGCATGTGGTCTGAAGTCATGTTCTGATCTTAAAGTGTGTTTCCTGTTTTCCTCTCACAGGTGCCAAGGTGGGGCTGGTTCAGTACAGCAGGGAACCTGATGTCACTGAGACAGACAGTGATGATGAGGATAGGTGTGTTGAGGCACAGGCAGGTTTGTCAGCGTCTGTTGTTGGGCCACAAATTGACAGTGCACAAGTCTCCACCCCATCCATGCACACAGTCATATTGCCTGTACATCCATCATCACCATTGCCCTTAACTGAGGAACAGTGTACGGTTGGCACTGGCCAGGACAGTGTGGTATCTATGGCACATGTATCAGGACACAGCAGCCATAGCCAGATGTCTGGAATGGTACCACATAGGCAGATGCCCAGGGGTTCTCATCAGAGCACTGCTGGTCATCATGCCCCTGGCAGACATGCCACACCTATTTCTACCAAATGCATGTTCCAGGCTGTCATGGAGGCATAGACACGAATGGTGCAGTACACCAGACAGCGGCTAAGGGCACAGAGGGCTCATTACATCTCTGTAAATGACAGTATCCATGACCTAGAAGGTGCCATATGTAACTACACTGAGGTCATTGATAGACGTTGGGGTGAGACCTTGGATGTCCTCCACAATGTCATGTCCATGTGTCCGGACAGTGCGGGATGGTTGAGACGTTGATATGGAAGTATGCCAGCAACATCACCAGCTGGAGGTCGCCGTGGATGTCCAGCAAGTCACAACCGCTCCAGTAGTGCCAGTACCAGCCCCAGCAATGTGGGGGGGGGCTGTCCATAGCCTGTCCTAGCAGACCACATGCACGTGGCTCTGGCCAATCCAGCAGGGACCTGGATCCAGTGGACATTTGTCAACCTCTTTGGATAGTACCCAATCTGGATTAGTACCTGATACTCTCTGTAGCACCCCTGCCAGGCACATGTTCCATATCCATGGCCAGAGATGGTGATCTGTAAAGCCTGCCAGGTGCAGTCTGTAGCTGTCTCACAAATCCTTGTATATGGCAGCTACATGGTGGAACTGTGTGTATGCAGACACACACACATAAACAAGAAACCTAGGGCAAACACATACCCACACACATTTCATCAACATTGGCCCATAACAGTACTCATGGCCCTCACACACACACACACACACACACACACACACACACACACACACACACACACACACACACACACACACACACTCACACACTCACATGTTGATTGTATGGCTTAGTGTAGACCTCTGGCAAACCAACACACCCTGTGCATATGATGAAACCTGTGCCACCTCCTGTCATCTGTAACACTGAGGCTGGAGCAGGCTAACATGGTGCTGATGCACAGGGTGACTTTAATAAAGTATAGCAATCATTGGATGTGTACCATGTTGTCAGTAGTAAAGTGTAATGATATCCTTGAAGGTGTAGCTGAGCTGGCATGATGCATTAAAGCTCTAATTAGCAATGTTGTATTGTTTTCACCAGTGTTTATTCCAATTGTGTTTTGTTTGCCCATGTGCCACTTGGCTGATGTGTGTAGTTGTGTCAACATGCGTTATACAGTGGACAGTAAGTGTGGGGTGTGTGCAACACAGGTTTGCAGGTGTCCATTTGTGAACATGGTGGAAGTGCACTATCTCCATGTACATGCATATTGGACACATGGAAAGGGTGACATGCCCTGTATTGGCCAGTGTTAACACTCCATATTTTCTATTGGTGGCCAGTATGCATTGTACTACACACATTTTGGAGCTTGAGTACACGTGTGTATATGACATGGGCTGACGCTGTGCTGTGGGTGATGCTGTTTTTGCTATCTGTCATTGGTTTGCATTACTAAGGTTAACACTGTCCCAGCAGCACAATCCTTTAGAAATGCACACTGTTCACCTACAGGGTTGCATGGACCGTGCTATCACAAACACAAGAAATTCTCACTTATACAGTACAAGTGCATTAGTCTCATGGACCCCTGCCATAAACTAAATATATAATAGAAGGTGTGAAGTTGTACCAAACAAGAGTTACATACCAAGAAGGGATAATCTCTCTGGTCAGTATCAATGGGAAAATACAATCCCTCAATAAACATACAAGGCAAGCTTCAAAATACAAAATGGCAAGAAATCCAAAGACAACACTAAAGCTTTCTTTAGTGTTGTGTACAATCTACAGGGAAATCTCAGATCGGGTCACAGTTAATGTAAATGGTCACAAAGTACACTTATCTGACTGATATTACCAATTTCTTGTTAGACAGTTTGAATGCAGATTTCACCACCCTGTTGTTACACAAGGGCCACATCTCCAGACCTGAAGAATTTAAAACCTGACGATTCACAGACACTCTAGTTAGAACATCTCTTTACCAAAGTCCAAACCACAGTGGCAATGGTACTAGACAATGTCCATGGCTGTGTCATACACAAGCTGACATATGAAGTCACCACTCACCTAAACACTCTGTCCAGATGCAGCCTCTATACAAGTTACATACTTGTGGAATGACGCACGGTAATGGTGTTCACAGTCCACAAGGGTTGAGCTACAATGTCTTCTTCTCCTTTCGGATGCTACCATTAGGGGTCGCCACAGTAGATCATCTGTTTCCATTTCTTCCTGCCTTCTGCATCTTGCGCTGTCACACCATCCACTGAACAGGAGGCGTCCCAGGACCAAGACCTGTGGGACGCCACTTGTGATTGGTTTAGAGTCGGACATGGCACCCGCAACTCTGACCATGTGTGTTCTATCCGTGAGCCAGTTGGCCACCCATCTCATGGCATAGGGGTTAATGTTCAAGCTGGTAAGCTTGTCTATGATGCCAGAGTGGGGAATGATGTTGAAGGCCTTAGCTTGGTCCAGGTAGGCTGGGTGGACTACCTTCCCTTCATTTATGGCCTTGGTAACTGTTTCAAAGAAGTCAATTAGGTTTAGGAGGCAGGATCTGCCTTTAACAAAGCTGAATTGGGTAGGGTCCAGTGTCTGGAGGTTCCCAATGTCTCTGTTTATGAGTTGCATGATAATTCACTCCATAGCTTTGCAGACCAGGCTGGTCAGGCTTATAGGGCAATAGTTCCCAGGTTCTGATGTGGCACCACCTTTGTGGAGTGGGATGACTGTTGCTGTACACCATTCTTTTGGTACATAGCCTGTGGTAAGGCTGAGTCTGAACAGTGAATTTAGGTGAGGGTTTAGTTCTTTTTGGAGGTCATGTAAGACGCAGCCTGGGACACCATCCGGTCCCATTGATGCTTTGTTCTTAGCTTTGGAGAGGGCTGTTTTTACCTGCAAGTCCATCATGTCTGGGGCTCTGCATTCTTCTGGGATGGGACAGGAGTCCTTTTGGGGGTGGGGGGGGTGAAGTTTTCACTGAACTTGTCCGCCAGGATGTTGGCAATGTCAGTTGGTTCAGTGTATTTTTTGCCATTTTGCAGTAGCTCAGAGCATATCTGAGAGTTGCCACCTAAATTTTTGATATAGCTAAAGAAGGCTTTGTGGTTATCTTTAGATTCCTTGGCAACTTTTCTTTCGAAAATGGCCTTGGATGATTTTATGAGCGATCATAGTTTCTTGCTAATATTGATCAGTGATGCCTTTCCTTTTTGGAATTTTGCTCTATCATGTAGTAGTTTCCTCCTTCTGTTGTATAGCTTATTTATGGCCAGGGACCACCAGACTGGTTTCCTCTTTTTGGAGGAGTGAGTCTTGGTTTTACTTGAGATAGCTTGATCCATGCATCCCTGTAGATGCTCATAGAATGCACTTGTAAAGGATTCTGCAGATTGGATAGCATTATCCTTTAGCAAGGGGCTTTGAAACTTTCCACTTCGGTCTTGAGAAGTGTGAAGTTTACTTTTGAAAAGTTTTTCACAGTGGCTTTCTTGACTGGGAGTGGGGTCGGGATGTGGATGTCCAGTGTGATTAGTTTATGATCTGATCTTACCAGCGAGGGGTTTACCTCTGGTGTGGAACACTGATCCACCATGTTGGTGATGATCTGGTCCAGTATGTTATCACCTCTAGTGGGCGTGGTGACCAGCTGTTCCAGGGCGTTTGAATTTATAAACTCTAGGAAGTATTGTGCAAAGGAGTTTGTACTTGAGTAATTCTCCCAGTCAATGTTTGGGTAGTTGAAATCTCCTAATATCATGGTGTTTGGTAGGAACTTTATATTTTCCAATGTTCTCAGGAATGCTGACTGTGGGTCCTGAGACAAGGTAGGTGATCTGTAGCAGGCTACAATCTGATAAGCAGCATTACCCACTGTTAGTTGCACTTGGATGGTCTCTGATGCCTCGTGCTGTGCCACTAACCCGGAGGTGTGGGCATCCTTTATGAAAATGGATACACCTCCTCCTTTTGTATTTCGGTCTGGGTTTTGAGGCCGAAGCTCGGAGGGGCTGGGATTTCTTTAAGTGGAGCATGTCCAACAGCTCTGTGTTTGACATAGCTTTGTATGTTAGGCAGAGATCACCTCTGAGTAGGCGATATGCAACAGAGTAAAGCTGGAGTGTTTTGAGACGGTCTGTGTAGGGCATGTATTTGAGGCCAGTAATCCTCTTTGTGAGGTATTTCTACGGCCTTTCCAGTTGTTGTTGATGTCTTGTGAGGTACATACCAAAAGGGGCATTGTACTCTATAATGGATCTAATGAGTGATGAGTAGAGGGGAACAATGACCTCTTTTTTTCTGCATGAGAAACCTTTTGTGATGAGGTGTGCCATGCAGAAGGATTTCCTGACTACTGTGGCGATGTGATTATCAAAGGAGAGATTACTGTCCACCTGTGTCCCAAGGTCTCTTATCACACTTTCAGTGTTAAGTATACTACACCTATGTTGTAGTTCATGGGTACAGAGTTTTTACCAAAGGGGATGACAATGCACTTTTTGGCATTGAGCTTAAGGCCATGGCTTTGACACCAGGCATCTGTCTCAGTGAGGCCCTTTTATAGGATGTCCACATCGTTAGTAGTTTCGATTATGGCTCCTAGTTTGCAGTCATCTGGGAACCTCATTAGCCAAAGACCTTCTGTGTTAGTCTGTACTTAAGGGAAGTAAATACCAAACAGGACAGGACACAGGACTGAACCCTGTGATACTCCACTTGTCACAGGACTGAAGTCAGATTTGGAGTCTGCTACTTTCTCATTGTGGATTCTGTCAGTGAGCCAGTTGGCAACCCATCTTGTGACATAGGGATTTATACCTAGTTTAGTGAGTTTATCTATAATTCCAGAGTGGGGGATGGTGTCAAAAGCCTTGGCAAGATCTAGATAGGCTGTGTGAACCACCTTACCCTTGTCTATGGCTTTGGTGACTGCTTCAAAGAAGTCTATCAGGTTTAGGAGACATGATCTGCCTTTTACAAACCTGAACTGTTTGTAGCCCAGAGTTTGAAGATTACCAATGTCTTTGTTTATGAGTTCCATGATGATACATTCCATGGCCTTGCAGACCAGGCTCATCTGGCTAACAGGGCACTAGTTCCTGGGGTCCGTGGTGGCTTCCCCCTTGTGTAGTGGGATAACCATTGCTGTGCACCATTCAGCAGGCACAAAGCCTGAGGTGAGGCTATGATTGAACATGGTACTTAGGTGTGGTGCCAGTTCATTCTGTTGTTCATGTAGAACACAGCCTGGGATGTTGTCTGGTCCCATGGATGCTGTGTTCCTGGCTTTGGAGAGTGTAATTATTACCTATGCAGCCGTGATGACAACAACTTTGCATTCTTCCAGTATAGAGATGGGCTCTTTCGTGGGTGAGAGGGGGGATAAAGTTAGCACTGATCCTATCTGCCAGGATGTTGGCAATATCAGTTTGGTCTGTATATTTAGTGCCATTATGCTGTAACTCTGAGCACATCTGAGTGTTGCCATTGAGAGTCTTGACATAGCTATAGAATGCTTTGTGGTTGTCTTTAGAATCAGTGGTGATTTTGTTTTCATGACTAGCTTTGGAGGATTTAATCAGGGATTGCAGCTTCTTACTGAGGCTGACCAGGGAGCTCCTCCACTCATGGGATTTTACCCTCTTTTGCAACAGTTTCTTCCTTCTGTTGTACAGTGTGTTTATGGCAGGGGACTACCAGATTGGCTTGCTTTTCTTGGAGGATAGCGTCTTGGTTCTGTTTGGGATAGCACTATCCACACACTCATGTAAGTACTTATAAAGTGCAATTGTGCAGGATTCAGTAGTCATAACTGCATTGTCCATTGGCATGGGTGTCCTGAAGTTCACCACTTCTGTCTTAAGAAGCATGAAGTTGGCTTTGGAGAAATGTTTTAACATGGTTTCCTTAATGAGGGGTGGGGGCAGAATGTGGATATGTAGGGTAATTAGCTTATGGTCAGATCGGACCAATGAAGCATTGACTTCAGGTGTGGAACACCGGTCACTCAGGACAAACCAAACCCCGTGACCAACACAAATAACCACCAAGTGAGCTAATTGCTACTCATTGCCAGAAGTCTCAGTCTCCAAATGCGCACACTCGAGGCACTTCTCAGTATGGAGAATATTGATATCTGTACAGTAACAGAAACGTAGTTCAAGGCTCCAGAGAGCACAACAGCACTACCAGGATTCTACTCATTCCATATCTTCCAGCATCAGAACCTGGATCATAGCACATAGGGTGGGGATGTATCCATATTCATCACGGATACCTACACCTCTCTCTACATCCTCTCTACATGATATGTACCCATAGAATGTTGCACAGCAACGTTCATCCCACTCCACAGGGGTGGGACCACAAAAGACCCTTGGCATTCACAGCCTATGAGCCTGATGAGTCTGATCAGCAAGGCAATGGAGCCAATCATAATGGAAGTCAACAATAAAGACATTGGGAAACTTCACACAATTGACCACACCCGGTTTGGCTTTGTCAAATGCAGATCATGCCTCCTGAACTGGGTGGATTTCTTTGAGACAGTTACCCAGGCTACAGATGATTGAAATGAGCTCCTCACAGCCTACCTATACCTTGCTAAGGCCTTTGACACCATACTCCAGTCAGGTATCATAGATGAACTCACCAACCTGGGCATAAATCCATACATCACAAGATGGATTGCAAACTGGCTCACAGATAGATCCCACAAATTAAGAGTTGTTGGCTACATGTCAGACTCTACACCGGTAACAACTGGTGTCTCCTAGGGTTCAGTCCTGGGGTCTCTCCTGTTTGGTATAGACTTCTCAAAGTACATGCCAACACAGGAGGGTTGTGGTTGACTAATTTTGCTGGGAACCGTAAAGTGTTTGCCATAATAGATTCTCCGGATGACACAAATATTCTCCAGAAGGGACTCTATGAGACAGATGTGTGGTGTTAGAATCATGGCCTCAAGCTCCATGTGAAAGAATGCATAGTAATCCCCTTTGGTGAAAACAAAGTACCCACAAACTACCACATAGGTGTTACCCCCTAAAAACTGACAAGTTAATAAGGGATCTGGGGACACAAGTAGATAGTCATCTTTCCTTTGACAACCATGTTGCAAAAGTAATAAGGAAATCCTATGTGGCCCACCTAATCAACAAAGGGTTTGCATCAGGTTCAAAAGAGGTAGTGGTGGCCCTCTACTCTTAAGTCATTAGACCCATCATTGAGTACAATGCACCATTTTGGATGTACTCGACTAAGCATATCCAGCAGCAGTAGAGACCACTGAGGTACCTCACCAAGAGGATTACTGGCCTCAAACAGCTGTGTTATGCAACACAACTGGTAAAACTAAATCTGTTCTCCGTTGCGTGCCGCCTACTCAGAGGCACACTCTGCCTAGCATACAGAGCCATGTCCAACACATAACTTTTGAACATGCTCCATCTACGGATAACAAAATTGAGTCACACTACACACTCCAGGGATATGAACCTCATCACAACAATGAATACAACATGCCAGTGAGATAGAGTACCATCCCCAACACTTGACTTACTGTGGAACAGAGTCCCAATGTACATCAGATAGAGCCCCTTGCTGACACTCTTCAAAAGGAACCTTGATGAGTGGATGGGAAACAGACAATTCACGCCAGGAATCACATCATCAGCCCCACTAGAAAGGGGCTTAGGGTACTAACTATTAGAACTATGGCTTAGGAGAATACCTAGTGGGGTGGTGAAAGATGCACAACTTGCCTAGGCTAATATATGCCTTTGTGAAGATAGTCTACTTCATACCTATGAACCTATGTGACAGGTACATTTCTACAGATAGTAGATGTGTACTTCATTGTACAGTCATGTTGTACAGCAGGCACATGGACCACATACACTTTAATGCTTACAGACACTGGTGGCTGTTATGTACAGTGGGTTAGATGTGCACCTCATGTCTTTTGTGCCATTGGGATGTGTGCTGAGTGGGACAGTTCTGGATGGCCCCCTGTCATGGTCACCCTCTTACATCCCATCTCTATCCATCCATCTTAGGCTTATTTTTCTGTGTTCCCCCTACATATATATAGGTACATAGGTAGGTAATAGACTATCTGCCTGAAGGCATATATTAGTATGGCCAGAGTGTGCAGCTATCACCACACATGGAGTTAGTTCCCTAGGCCTCTGTGTAGTAGAACTGATGAAGTGATCCATGGTGTGACAGTTCAGTTTCACATACACTCATCAAGACTCCTCTGGAAGAGTGTCAGTGAGGGACTCAGCTAAATGTAGGTTGGGAGCCTGTTCCAAAGCAAGGGAAGTCTGTGCGTTAGTAATGTATCCCTCAAACATGTTCTATTTATTAAAAGTCAAAAATGCCCAAAAACACTATATGTCCCAACACTGAATGAGAATAACTTGAGAGCAAGAAAAATGCTGGGACAAGGCTCCAAAATCCAAAACAGAACATAAAATGATGAAAATAGGGCTTTATTCACAAACACAAGCGCTTTCACATAGCTTCTTCAGGTGTATATTAATCAACTAAAGAGCACACCTTTATATATACAGAAAAGTCACATGTTCACATATCAATTATATTAAAGGTGCAAAGCTATCCTAAGAATACATATTTGAATAAATACATTCTTATTAAAATACATATAAAATATTTAATTATATCTACTTCATAATATATATAAAAATAAATATGAATATATAAAAATGTATGTATAAAATCATCTTCTCAGACCTCTGGTGTAAAGTATGAGTTTCATAGGTATACATTCATTGAGACCATGTCCTATGTTAGATCTCAGCATCACTATCCATCTAGCTTCTATTTCTTCAGTCCTAAGTCTGATATCCCCACCTCTATCACTCTCAAAGGACTTGGATAGCACCTTAAATTGAAATTTATGAAATTCACCCATGCTTTTAACATGCTTAGCCAATGCATTAATCTTGGATCCTTTCTTGATATGATAGAAATGTTCCCTTATTCTCTCTTTTAGAGTGCGATCTGTTTTGCCCACATAGAAATTTTGACAAACGATACGGTGGGCAAGGTAAACAACATGTGAACTCGCACATGTAGCATTGACTCTAATGTCATAGAGCTTACCTGAATCTGGATGCTTAAATGACAAGGATGTATCTATAAAGCTACATTGTCCACACTTACCACAGGGTTTAGTACCGGGCATCAATTTTTCTCCTGCAACTTCTTTAACTCCACAAAGTCTTCTCTGTAAATCCTTTTTATTCCTATATGTAAACTGGGGCTTCAAACCTACTAGGTTAGATATATTAGGTTCAGTCATTAAAACCTCCCAGTGCTTATTAATAATGTCAGTATACATACCGACATCTCTTGTATATGGAATACATACTTTTAGCCTATTATCTTTCAAAAATGTTTGTTTAGAAGTAGGTCTTTAAAAATAAGGTTTAGCTCTAGTGTCTTAACTGTCTAACAACTCCTCATTCTTAGTCACCGTATTATATTGATAGCCTCTCTCCTTTAATTCTGTGGAAGTTTTTAAGCAAGGTATAGATTTTTTAAGGGAGTTATTAATTAAAGCTGGTGTATATAAAGCAAATGAAATTGTTTTGATACAGAAATTAATTACACTTGTTCTATACAATAGTGTTTTTATTTTTAATGGACAAGTATATTAGCAGAAAAATGGTGTAGCAATGGGTAGCTCATGTTCGAATAGCTATGCCAATGCAGTAATGGTTACTTGGGAGACTGAGCATGTATTTAATGGACCCTATAATACTCTAGTGCTATTTAACAGAAGATTTGTTGACAATTGTTTTATTTTGTGGAAAGGCACTGTTGATCAACTTGCTGAGTTTATTGATTATCTGAATCAGACCACTACATTTTTAAAATTTACCTTGAATCATTCAGATATAGGAATCAACTTTGTAGATGTCTTTGTTGAAAGAGACTCAGTTGGCAAGATTACCACCAGGATGTTTAGGAAAGAATGTAGAGTAAATAATTTGTTATCCAGGGACAGTATGCATCCACAATATGTCTTCAATAATGTTGCTCAAAACCAGTTTTATAGAGCCTCCAGGCTAAGTGTTGGAGCCCATGAATATGAGAGACAGATGCTTATAACTACCACAGAATTAAAGGAGAGAGGCTATCAATGTAATATGGTGACTAAGAATGAGGAAGTTGTTAGACAGTTAAGACACACTAGAGCTAAACCTTATTTTTCAAGACCTACTTCTAAACAAACTTTTTTGAAAGATAATAGGCTAAAAGTATGTATTCCATATACAAGAGATGTCGGTATGTATACTGACATTATTAATAAGCACTGGGAGGTTTTAATGACTGAACCTAATATATCTAACCTAGTAGGTTTGAAGCCCCAGTTTACATATAGGAATAAAAAGAATTTACAGAGAAGACTTTGTGGAGTTAAAGAAGTTGCAGGAGAAAAATTG
This sequence comes from Protopterus annectens, assembly GCF_019279795.1. Taxonomy (NCBI): domain Eukaryota; kingdom Metazoa; phylum Chordata; order Ceratodontiformes; family Protopteridae; genus Protopterus; species Protopterus annectens. Next base: position 878,774,754 of record NC_056732.1, read on the forward strand.
ATGCCCGGTACTAAACCCTGTGGTAAATGTGGACAATGTAGCTTTATAGATACATCCTTGTCATTTAAGCATCCAGATTCAGGTAAGCTCTATGACATTAGAGTCAATGCTACATGTGCGAGTTCACATGTTGTTTACCTTGCCCACTGTATTATTTGTCAAAATTTCTATGTGGGCAAAACAGATCGCACTCTAAGAGAGAGAATAAGGGAACATGCCTATCATATCAGGAAAGGATCCAAGATTAATGCATTGGCTAAGCATGTTAAAAGCATGGGCAAATTTTATAAATTTCAATTTAAGGTGCTATCCAAGTCCTTTGAGAGTGATAGAGGTGGGGATATCAGACTTAGGACTGAAGAAATAGAAGCTAGATGGATAGTGATGCTGAGATCTAACATAGGACATGGTCTCAATGAATGTATACCTATTAAACCCATACTTTACACCAGAGGTCTGAGAAGATGATTTTATACATACATTTTTATATATTCATATTTATTTTATATATATTATGAAGTAGATATAATTAAATATTTTATATGTATTTTAATAAGAATGTATTTATTCATATATGTATTCTTAGGATAGCTTTACACCTTTAATATAATTGATATGTGAACATGTGACTTTTTTATATATATAAAGGTGTGCTCTTTAGTTGATTAATATACACCTGAAGAAGCTATGTGAAAGTGCTTGTGTTTGAATAAAGGCCTATTTTCATCATTTTATGTTCTGTTTTGGATTTTGGAGCCTTGTCCCAGCATTTTTCTTGCTCTCATGTTCTATTTATTGTTGTGATGATGATATCCCTAGAGCATGTGGCACAGTGAGCTTGGGTTTACTCCACATAGAGCATGTACATCAGTTCTGCATTGGACATGGACCTGTTTGTTGGCCAGATATCGGCTGAGTAAACAGTATGCAACAGAGTACAGATTGAGTTAACTTCAGTCTTGTTGCATGGGGCAACTGTTTGAGGCCAGGAATCCTCTTGCTGAGGTACTTCAGTGGTGTTTCCAGCTGTTGAAGGTGCCTAGTCAGATTCATCCCAAGTGTGCCGTGATACTCTCTGATGGGTCTGATAACTGATGAGTAGAGGGAACCTCCTTTGACCTACATCCAAAGACCTTTGCAATTTGTTGGAGAACATAGCATGATTTTCTAAACACTTTGTGAATGTGTTTCTGGAAGTAGAGATGACTATCCACATGTGTCCATAGATCCCTTATTATTACCTTCATATTTAGGGTGTTGGTACCTATGTGGTATTTGTATGACTGTAGCTCAAGGCCATAATTTTGACACCACATCTGTCTGACTGAGACTCTTTTTAAGGATGCCTCTGTTGTCCCAAACATCGATTATGACAAACTTTTTTCAGTCAACCACAAACTTTGCTAACCATAACCCTCATGTGTTTGACTGTGTTTCTGAAAAGTATACAACAGACAGGAGGGGTCCCAGGACTGAGCCATGGGGGAGAGCAGTTGTTACTAGCTTACAGTCCAACAGGGAGACAACAGTTCTGACCTTGTGGGATCTATCTGTGCCCCAGTTGGCAATCCATCAGATGACATACGTATTTATGCACAGGTTGTTGATTTTGTGGATATGACATGTGTATGGGATGTTGGAAAAGGGCTTTTCAAGGTCTATGTAGGCCATGTGTAGCTCATTTCATTGATGTATGTCCTGGTTGACAGCCTTGAAAACTGTCTAGCAGGTTTAGGAACCATGATCTGCCCCTGACCAAATCAAAATGGGTAGGGTTGGGTGTTTGTAGGCTCCTAATAGCTGTTTATGAGTTCCATAATGATGGACTCCATGGTCTTGCAGAGCAGGCTTATTAGGCTTATAAGACAATAGTTCCCATGGTCTGTTGTGCAACAACACTTGTGGAGTGTGCCAAACGTTGCTGTAACCCATTCAACGGTGTCATATCCTGTACAGATGGTGAGTCTCAACAGACTGTTCAGGTGCAGGGTCTGTTTGTTTTGGAGTTCACATATGACACAGCCAGGGAAACCATGTCATCCCATAGACACCATGTTTTTAGGTTTGGATAGAGCTGTTTAACCATTGCATATGTGATTTCTGGGTTTTCACAATCTCCAGGTATGGTAATGGGCCCTTTTGTCAGTGAGCGGGGGTAAATATGTATGAACCTGTCTGACAAGATGTTGGCAATGTCAGTCATGTACATGTATTCATTTACACTTTGCTCTGACTCAGAAGATATATGAGTTTACATTGATATTTATGACATAGCGAAATAAAGCTTCATGGTTCTCTATGGACTATTTGGCAATATTTTTGTCAGAACATGGCTTGGATAATGTTAGGAGTGCTCATTGTTTATTGATGATACTGATCAGAGATTTATTGATCTTCTTTGGATTTTCACTTTCTTTGAACAACTTAAGTACTTGTAGTACATAGTTTGATTATGACAGGGTCCAATATATTATATGGGTCTGTTATCATATCACTGTGTGCGCAAGGCAGGATTGGTGAATAGTGATAAGTGTCTGGAGTAAGAACTGCAACTGCCATATCTATGTGTGGCCCACTGCTGTACTCAGACATGGCCGAAGTGTGTGAGCATGCCCAGTATGACCTTTCAGTATGTTGCTGACTGAAATTTGCTAAATTTGTTCAAGTGTGTGAGCATGCCCACTATGGGCATATATACTATATGTGTGTGAAAAATCAATTTGTTTTTTACTTCAGGGCTTACCTTTGTGTTGTACATCGTCAGAAAGCACGCTGTGCCTGCAGGGCTTCCATGAGTCAATTTGCATACACTTATCAACATTTCTACATACAGGGGGGACAGCTATTATTTATACATTTCTACCCGGGGGGGGCACACCTGATTGTTACTGTGGGTGTACATAGGATGAGGGGTACACCTGACACTTATACACATTTGCTAGGCCTGCACTGTTATGTCAGGTACTCCATTTCAGTCTGTACTGTTGCCTATCGTACTGGCTTGAGGCATACCACTGTACTACAGACCTTAGCTTCCAATTGCATGCATATTAGTTTGTGACTTCATAGCCTACCCAACCCACATCACACTGCCTGGCCTGCTGTTATCTGTCTGCATAGGCCTGGGGGGAGGTTACTCATATGCTTCTTCAGAGGGCATGATACAGCATTTGTTTGTGTTTGCATCTGTCTACAATTGTCCTGCTGGCTGTGACTGTTAGGTATGTGACCCCCCCCAACTGGTATGTGTGAGTGACTTAATTTCTGTCTGTGCCAGTGAAATGCTATCATGGCTTAGTGGTTCAGTACTGTGACTATAATGCACAGTATCCTGAGTTCGAGCCCTCTCACTGCTTTTTATTTTTCTGCTGGGCAGACCTGACTGGTTAAGGAATAGTAAAGCAGGTGTGAGCTTGTTTACCCGACTCTGCTCGACTATGCCCGACTTTGCCCAACGTTGCCCGACGTTACACTGGTTAGCATGGTGCGCAGCTATGTGCAATTGGATTGAAATATGCTCAATACTGGTAAAATGTGCTTAGAAGTGCTTTATATTGCTTAAAATAGGGCACTCATGCCACAGGTGGTTCTGCAGGGCTGCCTATGTCGGATGCACATAGTACACTCCCTATACATGTTTGAAAACAGGTAGTGTCAAGTTAGGCATCCCTTTTACTGTATGTGGGAGTCAGAGAGAGGTTTAATTTCCAGGGTTCCTACTGAGTCAGTGTATGTGCTATGCATTACCTCTTTGCCAAGGCCAGGGCATACTGGGCATGCCTCCATCTGCCTACTGGGGCAGGCTCAGGTTGTTCTTCCTCCGAGTCACGCTGTGCCTGTGCAGGCCTTGACAATGGTGGCTGGCTGTTTGGTCCGGCCCCATGCTGTTCCTGCTGCAGCTGTTTCCACAGGATCATATTGTGTAACATGACACACACCATAACAATTTGGGTACATGTAGTTGGTGAGTACTGCAAGGCTCCACCAGATGTGTCCAGGCACCAGAAATGTGACTTGAACATCTCAAACACATGCTCAGTTATGTTTCTTGTTTGTGCATGTGCCTCATTATGGAGTTCTTGTTCAGGTGTGTGTGCATTTCTGATGGGTGTCATCAGCCATGGCTCCAGTGTGTATCCAGCATCCCTGACTAGATGACCATCAGGGATGTCCCCATTGGCAAATCTCTGGTACAGCTGCGTCAGATGCCAGATGTGGGAATTGTGATAGCTTCCAGGGCAGCCAGCACACACATTCATTATTATGCCCTGGGCATCGCACATGACCTGGCAGTTGATGGAGGGGAAGCACTTGCAATTGGTGTAGACCCTACCTCGCTCATGGGGTGGTGCTTTGATGCATATGTGTGTGCAGTCTATTGCACCCACTACCTCAGGGTATTCTGCTATTTGGTGGAAAAGACACATATTGCTGGCCAATGCCTCTCGGGAATATGGGAAATATACGTGGTCATTGACATGTGCTGACATGGCATCCAGGAACTGATGGAGTACCCTGGATGCTGATGCCTGTGAAATCCACATCATATCACCAGTTGATCTTTGGAAGGTACCTGTAGCTAGTATTCTTATGCCAACACATACCTTGGTATCCACTGGGATGGGTTCCCCTCTGTTGGTTCTGTGTGTGAGGCGTGGCCATCACAGCTCAAAAATTTGGTGTAGGAGGTCTCTGTACACCCTATAGCACTCCACTATCTCCAGCTCATGTAGCACCTGGTAGGTTACCCTGGGTCTGTACACTCTTCTTCATCTCCTCACTGTGAGTTGCTCAGCAGCATTCACAACATCATCACCCTCAGCACTTTGCACATGTTGGTTTATGATAGCAAGAGCAGCCCCTAACATTTTGTCTGACTTAAGCTTTTTAAGCTTTCCCTCTTTGTATACTGCAGTGTTGCAGAGTTCTTGGGAAAAAAACAGGGGGGAATGTTGTTTGCAGAGTTTAAGTGCTGGGCTGGGCTGGGCTAGTCTGCTGCCTGTGTAATTGGTTGATTCTGATATATTTCACCTGGCAGCTCTGCTAGTTCTCCTTGGTTAACTTCCTACTATTTCTTTTCCTTCCTTTTGTCTTTCTGTTTCCGCACGGGGCAGCGCCAATCAAACAAGCGCAAACACGCTCTCACACATGCACAGGCATGCACACGAGCACACACGAGCGCACACGCTGTGTGCATGTTTGCAAGAAATTTACGATCTTTTAACAGTGTGCATCTTTGGTTTCAGGTTTTCAAATAGGACAACTGTAGGCATGCCTCTTGCAATCCTGAGCAACTCAGGGCAAACACAAGCCACTGTGCTCCAATTAGCATACAGCCTTTCTGACACACCCACTCATGATGTCACCTTGATTCTACTCTACTACTCACCTACTCCTACTCTTACACTCTTGAAACATGCCTCACATGCTGGGGAAAATTGGGATTTGTGATCCTTATCCTCATTTGCATAGGATTGCCTACTAATGCATGGTTACATCTCTCAGACTGAGCTTCCCCCCCTTAGCAACCATTACTCAGGGGCCATGTTGTCTTCAGCCTGCCATTCACTTGCATGGCAGAATTAGCTTTTTAGTGAAAATGCCTATTTTTGGCTATTTTTAAATTATTTCCTTGTTTTTTAAAGTGCCACATGTTTGTGCGGTGCTGCGCTATGCTTAAAAATTGGAGATCAGGGGGAAAAAGATTTTTATATTTTTAAACATTTATAAATGCCAATGGCCTTATATTTGGCCATTGGCATGCTTCCTCAACTGTATGCATCCTTTATTTGGAGCTGTCATACCTCCGTTTAGCTATTTGCAGAACGGTACTCCATTACGAACGGAGTACATTTCTGCAGATAACACTAATCTTCCACGGATAGGTTAGTGTTTCCTGGATTGCAAATTTACCTCATTTGCATAGCTTGCATAGCTTTCAGAAGCAAATTAGGTAATTTGCATACCATGATGCTGTCTGTGCAAGACTCTCGTGCACGGCCCTGCCGGCTGTTCCTGGATCGCATGGCAGACATATTGCCTGTTTGACGTCTTACACTACTCTACAATTCCATGCAAGCTTTCATAAATCCGGCCCATGGTTTTACATGTTTTCTTTTTTTTAGTTAATTTCTTGGTTTCAAGATTTCACAACCTCGAGATTATGGCCTCGATTTTATGAATCTCGAGAATGTGACATTTCAAAATTAAGAAACGAACCCATATATATACATACATACATATATATATATATATATATATATATATATATATATATATATATATATATATGTGTGTTTATACAGTTTGAGTTTGAAGAGGGTCAATGAGGTTTCTGTCTGACGTGCATGGGAAGTCTAGTCCAGAGACTGGCCAGTCTCTGGGAGACAAACCTGTCTCTAGCAGGGTTTGTTGATGTCGCATCATGCTGCTCAGTACAAATATTACAGTCCTAGGAGACATGGACTTTATTCAAACAAATTTCAAAAACAAAAAGTTAATAGTTTTTGTCTTTGTTGACCTGTCTATATAACTCAACAGACTTACACAATTAAGATTTCATTTGTAAAATATTAAAAGCTTTACTTGATGATCTTGATCACCAACAGCAAAGCATAAAGTGAAATTACTTGCTATCTTTAACACATGGACTTCCCCAAGTCTCAGTGTCTGGCTTTGAGTTTTTAGATATCTGTAAATGATATGATTCCTTCAGGCCATATTGTCATCTTTTACCAGTATGTCACTGTACACTTCGATAGCCAGAAGCAGCCACTCCTACAGTTTTAAGAATGGCCCAGATTGCAATGATTTTATATAGGCATGGCTAGTTGACTTAGTATAATAATAAATGTTAAATGTAATTCACTTTACTTCTCATGTCCACTTCAGCAAATATCAAAATGTCTGATGATAACAAATAATGACTACCCCTTTGAAATTATTAGTTTTCCCCATCACATGACAACAGACCCTGATTAAGACTTCATATATAATATCCATAGCTGCAACACACTATGTAATATGATAAATGTCTAGGTGACTTATATAAACCCAAATAATTTCTCACAAACAATGCAAAGAAGAAATTAACTTTTTTAGCTATGTAACCCCCCGCATATTCTTTAATATTCTATCATCCCTTTTTTAATAAACATTAACATGCACACTACAAGATAGCCAAATTAACGTATACTCTGCATAAAAGCACACACCACTGTATCTCAGCCTATGCTTGGTCAAATGTCAAATGGATGAGAAATAAACTTGTCACGTTCAGTTTTCCTGTGTTAAAATTCCCCATTGTTACTCCTCATAGGAAATCACTGCTATTTCTTTTTGCATGTCAGCAGTGATGCAAACGTGAGAGTTTTTCTATTTGCTCTGAAGTTCTACAATTGTTGGATTAGTATGTAGAAATATGTGTTTTGCCATTGGGAAGTGAGGGAGTAAAGCCCCTCCACATTAGAGGTGTAGGGAGGCTTACCCTGATAAACCATTTTGTTTTTTATTACAGTTAAGCTGAAAATTTCATAGGTTCATAGGTTCATACTAGGCTATCTGCCCTAGGGCATTTATAAGCCTAGCCAGAGTGTGTTTGGCTTTCGCCACCCATTTTAAATTAATTTTGCTATGCCCTTTTTTGAGGTTAGTATACTGTTTATCTGTCTAACAGTGACACAGAAGTGATACCCAGGGTAAACCTACAATCTCCCATCCACTCATCAAGATTCCTCTTGAAGAGAGTCAATGAGTGACTCTGCCTAACCTGGACTGGGATTTTATTCCAGAGTGAAGGGAGCCTCTGGGTTATGAATCTGTCCCTCCAGCATGTCCTATTTATTTCAGTGCTGAGGTTGAAGTCTCTCGAGTACGTAGCTCGATGGGATTTGGATTTTCTGAGGTGCAGCATGTCCATTAATTCCGGGTTGGACATGGCTTTATACGTCAGGCACAGATTGCCTCTGAGCAGGCGGTATGCCACTGAGTAGAGCTGGAGTTTCTATAACTGGGCAACATATGGCATCTGTTTGAGCCCCTTGATCCTTTTGGTCAGGTACTTTTGGGGTCTTTCCAGTTGCTGCAGGTGTCTGGTAAGGTAGATCCCAAAAGGGGCATTGTACTCAATTATGGGCCTGATGAGGGATGAGTAAAGAGGCACGATGGCCTCCCCTGATCTAGAAGCGAATCCCTTCATGATTAGGTGGGCTATATAAAATTTTCTTCTAACCACTTTGGCCACGTGGTTGTCAAATGAGAGATTGCTATCAACTTGGGTCCTCAGGTCCCTAATTACGTCTTCTGTACTTAATGGATTACCACCTATGTGGTAATTAGTGGGCACTTTGTTTTTGCCAAAGGGGATGACTATACACTTTTTGGCATTTGGCTTGAGGCCATGGCTCTGGCACCAGTTGTCTGTTTCTATGAGGCCCTTTTGGAGAATGCCTGTGTCGGCTGGAGAGTCTATTATGGCGCCCAGTTTGCAGTCATCTGCGAACTTGGTCAGCCACAGTCCTTCCGTGTTGACCTGTACCTCCGAGAAATATATACCGAACAAGAGAGGTCCCAGGACTGAGCCTTGTGGGATGCTACTTGTAACTGGTTTGGAGTCTAACATGGCTCCAGCAATTCTAACCATGTGGGTTCTGTCCTTGAGCCAGTTTGCAACCCATCTAGTGACATAGGGGTTTATATTTAAGCTGGTGAACTTATCTATAATGTCCGAGTGGGGTATTGTATCAAAGGCTTTTATGAGATCCAGGTAGGCTGTGTGGACCACCTTCCCCTCGTCAATGGCCTTGGTAACTGTTTCAAAGAAATCGACCAGGTTTAAGAGGCAGGATCTGCCCTTAACAAAGCCAAACTGGGTAGGATCCAGTGTCTGTAGGTCCCCAATATCTTTATTTATGAGGTCCATGATGATCCTTTCCATAGCTTTGCAGACCAAGCTAGTCAGGCTTATGGGGCGATAGTTTCCAGGATCCGTTGAGGCACCACCTTTGTAGAGAGGAACCATGTTGCTGTACGCCACTCTTTGGGTACATATCCTGTAGTAAGGCTGAGATTGAACAGTAGTTTTATGTTTGGGTTTAGCTCTTCTTGGAGTTCATGTAGGATGCAGCCCGGGACACCATCTGGTCCCATTGATGCTGTGTTTTTTGCTTTGGAGAGGGCGGCTCTTACCTGAGCATCTGAGATGTCAGGGGGGCAGCACTCTGCTGGGATAGATATTTGCCCTTTTGGTGGGGGGGGGGGTTCACTGAACCTGTCAGCTAGGATGTTGGCAATGTCTGTGGGTTCGGTGTATTTTTTGTCATTTTGGACTAATTCTGAGCATATCTAGGAATTCCCACCCAGGTTCCTAATATAACTAAAGAAAGCCTTGTGATTATCCTTAGTGTCCTGTGAAATTTTTCTCTCGAAGCTGGCCTTAGACGATTTTATGAGTGCCCGTAGTTTTTTGCTAATACTGATCAGAGATGCCCTCCCTTTTTGGGATTTTGCTCTATCGTGTAGTAACTTCCTCCTTCTATTGTATAGTTTGTTTATGGCTGGGGTCCACCAGACAGGACGTCTGCCTTTGGTGGATTGGGTCTTGGTTTGATTTGGGATTGCAAGATCCATGCATTCCTGAAGGTGTTCATAGAATGCATTTATAAAGGATTCTGCAGTCTGGGCCATATTTTCCACAGGCCCGAGGGCTTTGAAGGATTCCACCTCAGTTTTGAGGAGTGTGAAATTTGCTTTAGAGAAGTTTTTCACTGTGGTTTTCTGGGCAGGGGGTGGGGTCGGGATGTGAATATCCAGTGAGATTAGTTTATGGTCTGATCTTACCAGTGAGGGATACACTTCTGGTCTGGAGCATAGAGTCCCCATGTTGGTGATGATGAGGTCCAGTATGTTTTCCCCTCTTGTGGGAGTGGTAACAAGTTGTTCTATAGCATTTGAGTTTATAAATTCTAGGAACCTTCGGGCTAGGGTGTTGGAGCTGGAGTAATGCTCCCAGTCTATGTTTGGGAATTTGAAGTCGCCCAATATAATGGTGCTTGGAGAGACCTTCATATTTTCCAGTGTTCTCTGGAAGGCCGAGTGGGGTTCCTGGGTTTGGAAGGGTGGTCTGTAGCAGGCTATAAACTGGAAGGCAGTTTTACCCACTGTTAGTTGCACATGGATTTGAGAATTGTGTTTCATGTGGTTAAAGTTACAGATAATTTATATGTTATGTAAACCATGGGAGAAGCCCACTATGTTGCCTATAAAATATTAAATGGTAAAGATTCCAAGATAATAAATTTGGTTAGCACAATAATTTATAACAATGACAACCGCTTATTTCATGCAGTTTTACCCAAGATTTATATGTGATACAGGTTTTGTTCATCCGCCTTTCTTTTTCTTTTTCTCTGTATACAAATATTAACATTATTAGTTCCTTTATTTTACCAATGCCTTCCTATCTAGTAAATGTAGCAATGTTTCTCCTAACAACCTAAAAGATTGTCAGTCTTTAGTCACATTCAAATACATTCTAACAGAGCACACATCTGACCCATATCTGCTAGTGCTGCACAAGATAACTCAACATCGTGCTGACACTTTTATATTGACTTTAAAAGTATATTTGATACATTTTTCTTACTGGTCCTGCATGTCTATACTTTATTATACCTTTAATTCATTTGCTATGTTTATGTGTCCTGATTGTACCTATCATAATAGTCTATGCATGACTCTTCCTTCCCTTATTTTATTCAGTATTACAAACTCCAGTAGTTTTTACTGCTCCCCATTTATAACTGTGATTTGCATTACTTTTCAAACTCAGAGACTAAAAGCATTAATAATGTATTCCTCCACTGCACTAGAGTACTGGGTGTGAAAATTGTGAAGGTAAGATTAACAATAATCAATGAAGTGATCTCTAACAAGAAGATATAGCAAATGTACATACAAAGAAATACACATCAGAATGCTTTAATGATAGCTGGGCTTCCACCCATTTATGTAGTTAGTTAGTTGTTTACTATTTAGTTTTCCATATAGGTAAGCATATTTACCAGGTTAGGGTAGGGCACTAGTCACACTGGATCATTTTCTGACCTAGAACAAGAGCATATATTCACAAGAAAATAACATTTGAAATTTTGTATATTGTAACATAGGCCAGTATTTGCAATTCCACACTAAGGCAATCAGAAGAAAAACATAGATATATTTTATAACTTAAGAAATGAAAAACAATAATAATTTGTGAAACAAACAATATGTAGTGATGTGTGGAATATAAATGTCTTCAAAGAAATGCTTCTACAAATACAAAACTATGCTATTAAGTCTGAGAAGAGCAAAGAGGAGGAAATAGTGGTAATGTGGGAAGAAGTAAGCAGAAGGAGGTGCTCTGTGGATGACGGAGTGAAGTTATAGAAGGGTATGTGGACAATGTGCAGGGAAAAGAAACAAGAGGAACAGTATGCGAGGGAGCAGGCTTAGAGAGAGAAAGTGATAAAAGATACTGTCAGGACTAAGTTATAAAACAGGGAGATGTATTTATGAAAATAGTACAGCAGTGGATGGCTTGAGAGTAAGCCTATATTAGTTGTGCCAGAGATTTAGTGGTGCTATGTTTGGTGGCTGCAAGGAAAGCATTTGCAGTTGGTAGTTTTTAAGATGGTGCTTAAGGATAGCTCTGAATTTGTACAACTTGTTGCTGTCTTGAATATGGTGCATTGGGATTCCCTGAGCTATGGGGCTGCTCCAGGGAGTGCATAAAGAAGGAACACTAGAAAGTCCAAAACTAAGCTGGTTGTGGTTTTGATAAATGTCAGATGTGCAGGAGAAATCTTCTAACTTGAGTAGATTATAAAGAAGTGACGCTAGGAGTAAGTCATGCATTTGTTGCACTGGCAGTACAAGTGTTACAAACATGCAGATTCAATCTTTTTTTTTTTTTTCATTAATGTTACAGTGACAGGGCACAGGAAGAAGTAGGGCTAGACAATATTCAAGTTGTGGGAGAAGTATTCCTTTTCCAGTAAGAGTGTTTCCTTCTGGGAAGATGAAGTGGATTATTCTAATGGCGCATTCAGTTGTTGTTGATAATTGTTTTTTGTCTGGACAGACTGGTCTATGTGGAGGTGAAAGTTCAGTTTTTGGTCAAGTCAAATTCAGAGGTATTTGAAGTTTTTGATTGGTTCAACAGGGTGGTTGTGTTTTGTTAAGAAATGATAGTTGCATTTCTATAGGACTAAACACCATATCTTACAGTTTCATAAATGAATGAATAAATAAGTAAATCAATAAAATAAATCATATTCAACTAACCAAATCCCTGTTAATGTAAAGCAAAATGCTAGTATGTGGACAAATCCCTGCTCAACTACCACATATTGTGCAAGGGATACTCACATTCTTGCCAATCAATTTTCGACCCTTCAGGTTAATTAATATTTAATGCAAAATGATGAGAGATTAGTAATGGAGCATATCAAAATGACATAAGGGTGCTTTTTCTGTTAGATATGGAACATTAGGCTGTTTAAGGCGGATTTTCATTTATTTACCTATTGCTATCCTATAAAGATTTAACAGTAACGCTTGATGTAGGTTTTCATAGGTGAATACTAGGCTATCAGTCTGCAGACTATTACAAGCCTATCCAATAATACCCCATAGTCAGACTCAAACCCTGTGTCTTCTATCTGTGAGATAAAGACCTTAACCATTACACTAATTCCTCTCCCCTCTTGGTACATTCTGCTAATCTCAACTAATTAAAGCATTGGACATTATTCCACATAAAGGAATAACTGACAACTTAAAAGTATTAAATATAAATCCATACACAGACTGGTATTCATAAAACTTTGCCTCATTGTAGTAAGTGAATTTGTGTGAAAAGTGGACACACCAAGGGTGTGTCCTATTTAGAAACACACACTGGCAATGGTAACTGAAGAGCAGCAGAGCTGGGCACAGTATATGCTAATGGACATGTAATGATATGGGAATGAGTAATATTTTAAAACAAGTGGTTGTGTGTATGCAAATAAAGCAAATCAAGATGACAGAGTGATTCATAATCATAATCTTTGTGCCTGAGCTACTCATGCCATAGAACTGAATGCCATGAATTCCTGGTATTTATGTTATGGGAGTTGTAACAAATGCTTAGAATTACCACCACATTAGTTAATATGTATTTCTAACATGCTGTATCTGTAACCATGAATCACTGTAGTGTGTATTGTCACCCTTATAGGCGCTGTATCCAGCTTCACCAAACTTATCATGTACTCTTTGCTGCAAACATTGTTGTCTGATACTGAGCAACTGAGTGGCTAAGGAGACCATGCAGAACACAGTGGACATATGTTGGCCTCATCTCCAACCCTGTGTGATTTGAGTACTCTCTATCACAGTGAAAAACAAAGTGTGTCATTATGTATACTAGGTGAAGTGACTCTCTAGTGATACACTGGGGTATCTCAGGCTTCAGCCACAAAAATAGTGCATCATTTCCTTAATGCCATAATGCAGTATGTTGAGGAACATATGTGGTTTCTACCTACCAGAGAGGAGAGAAAGAACACCATGTGGAACTTCTACGATGATGCTCATTTCCATTAGGTTCTTGGAGCCATAACTTGGACGCACATCAAAATTAAAGCACCACCTGGGGAACTGGAATGGAGGTATGTGATCTGCAAGAGCTATCAATTTGTCAAATCCTAGAAAGTCTATAAAGCACAGTATATAGTGTACAATGTGTATGCAGGATACCAAGGCAGTTTTCATGGTTCTCACATATGGCATAACTATGACTAGTAGCACTATTTTTCAAGGGGCAATTTCCTCCAGGGCCATCTTACTGGTAATGCTGGCTATGCCTTTGAACTCTGGAATATGACACTCATTAAACATCCACAAAATGAGGCAGAGCAGGGTTACTGTTCTGCACATTCACATACCAGGATCATAAATGAATGTGTTTGGGCTTCTGAAGGCATGCTATTACTATCTGGCTTCGTCGGGTGGCATGCCGCAGTATGGTCTTTGCACCTGTGCAAAAATGTATACTGTATGTGCAATGTTACATAATACTAAGGAGGAAGATGCAGCAAGGAGGCAGTTGCAAAAGGAGTACAACACAGAACAGTAGGAGGCAGAGCCAAATGAGGAATCATTGGAGAACTCAGGTGCAGGAGATGACTATGCTAGACAGAGGCTGGTGCAGTATGCAGTGATACTGGCAAAGAGGCAGAAGCTTGCACATAGCTTCTGCCTCTCAGAAAATGTAATGCAGCAGATGCACTGCAATAAAACAAAAGTATGTAAATCATGCCCCAGACTGTGTTTACCCTAGTACAGAATGTCCACACTGTGCAGCAGACATAATCAGCCAAAGCAATGCACAAATTACAGAGCACAGATAACATACTTTGCAGAGGTGGGTTAGGCAGCATATGTGTGATATCATTCACATGGAGATGTATGCATAATGAGTGAGGTATAATTGGAGTGGTTCTTCAGAGGCCAACTGTCAGTACTTGTGTGACTATATATTTGCTGGAACTCAGCCTCAAAAGTAGGATACTGGTTAGATGTTTGAGTGTTGTGCCTCTGTGACCAACATCCATCAGCAGATGTGCCATTGACATGACTGCCACAACCTCAAGGATTTCCTGCTCTGGGTGCAGATACCTTCACAATAAATCTAGCAGTAGATGTGCTAACACTGTATGTTTGTAGTTTACATGATCTGCATTATCATCATTCACAACCACTATGACTATCATCTATAGACATACTGGTAGAACAGCATTGTGAATGGTGCCTTATGCTCAGCAGCTGACCTTCCTAGGGCAGTACACATTCTAGTTGGTGATTATGGGTATTAAAACAATCTCACAAACAGAATATGCCCCCATAGAGCTATTCTGCTACAAATATCCAGAATATCATCAATATGACCTGGCAATGTGATAAACACTTTCACAAATGTGGTGAATTAGTATAGTGTACAGCAGTCATTTTTTTTTTAACACAGAGCTATTACAACACTTGGTTGACTGAGTTGCACAGATGTTCTGAAGCAGAGATGCTTGAGTTTCCCCTTAAGTTTCACAATCCTTCTGCATAGTAATTTTATATATATATATATATATATATATATATATATATATATATATATATATATATTTATCAATTATGTCTTGCATTTCAGTTTTGTTCTATAAACCCTTAAAGGATTTTTGCAGGCTTATATGTGACTAATTAATAAAGCAGTTGCTATATGTGCATAGTAGTTTCATATATTAAGCTGAAAAAGTTGAGACTTGCTTTTCTAAAGGTTACACAGGTATTCTGTGTCATTAAAGTGTTGAGCCTGTTGATAATGCTGCTGTCACATGGCTTTTTCCATGCTTATATCATGCTAATTCAGGTGTCCAGACATGATGGTTACACATATGATGGTCTGATCACAAACGCATTTCTAAATCACTCCATTTTTACATTGGCGTCTATATTACCCAATCAAATGTTTAGGTTAGCGAATACCTAAATGTCGATCTGGTAATATCAAAAAATTAAAATAGTGAATGGCCAATTTAATGTAGGGAATGAATTCCCTCGGCCGCAAAAAAAAAAAAAAAAAAATTAAGCCAAAATGAAGTGGGGGCTTTGTCCCATACACCCCCTAATGTGGGGCCCCTAACTAAGTATACCAACTCCGAAATCGGTCTACAGTGAGGAAAGGGGCAAAATCCGCATAAAGGACAAAGGAATTCTTTCCCTGCATTAAATCGTCCATCCGTGGTTTTTTGCTTTCACTATTACCTGATCAACATTTAGGTATTCACTAGCCTAAACATTTGATCAGGTAATAGGAACCGTTCACATTGTGCATGATGGTTAAACTTCATTCTAATTTATATGCAGCATTGAGCACATGCCCAGGTACCTGCATGCAGCACTGAGCATTCTTGGTTCTGCATATATATCTAGTGTGACATCTATAATTATAGACTGTACATACTGAGAGTAGAGTTACTATAATGTTATTGGTCACTACCACCACATATCAAGAAGCTGGGCTGCCAGGTTTCACATTCCAGACTGCTATGCTCAAACATTGTCATGCACTTCTTGTTTTGAGCTTTTCCACCACAGCCCAAACACACGCACACACACGCACACACACACACACACACACACACACACACACACACACACACACACACACACACACACACGCACATGCACACACACACACACACACACACACACACACACACACATGCACACACACAAACACGCACACGCAAAATACACATATGAGCTGATACCCCATTTTGCAACAGGTGATACATGTTAAAATGGATGTTAATGAATTTTGAAACATTTCTCTATGCAACATGTTATAGGCATTCCTATGGTATCTGTGGGAGGCAATACTGATGAATTCTGAGTTCAAAGTTGGTGTGTTGAGGAAACAAAAATATTCTTCCACATATTGCATCTGAAATACAGGTCAAGGCTCCTGGATTAAGGATTTGAATGCCCTTAGTATAAAGAAGAGGCCTGGAACATCTTGCCCCAAAATGTGTCATATACCACTGGAATCCTCTGTAATGAAGAACCATGTCACCACTATAGTGACCTATTGGGATGAAATCCTATTTCTTGCACCAATGGGAAGTAATTGTAAGGGTATACCTGTGACACCAGGGAAATACTGACAGTCCAGCTGTCTGGAATTTTGTAAATAATTATGTCAATTGAAAATATTAATATGATTTATATAGAAATGTGACACTGCCAGCACAGCTATCTGAAATTTTGTAAATAGTCATGTGTCATTTGTGAATAGTCATATGATTCATATGCTTGTCTTACAAATGTAAGAGAACTATCTGTTATGTGGATATTAAACTACTGATGCAAAAGAATGTGTTGAACTGTATGTTATGTACTGAGCTTCAAGAATGTAATCACAGTTTACCCTGCTGGAAAAGAACAGAAATAGATATACCAGTACAAATGTATGTTTTAATAGTAGAGGTTGGAACATACAGAATTAACTTGCAAAACATCAAGAAAATAAGTTGTAAAGAAACGTGTTTTACAATGTGCTATAAGGAGGTTAGTTAATGTAGTAAGGTGACAGGACATCTAGAGCTAGAAGTTGTTCCTATTGTCTTGAAATAGAAATAATTACTATGTTTCAAATGTAAAGTGTTTTTATTGCTCTGTGACTTCCTAGCAGCTGCACATCTGAGAGATAAGAATTTTTGACACAGAGATGTTGGTTTTTGTTAGCCTGGGAACTGAAGGCAGGTGACAAAGAGTGATGTCATCCAGCTGACCCAGCAGTAATGTTTTGATATTAATTTAGGAACTCTGTCAGAGACTGTGCATTTTGTATTTGTCTTTGGACCTGGAAAGAACCTCTCGTCAGCAATTGTCTTGCTAATAGTAAGTGACTAGGGAAAAGTATTATTTTAGAGATAGATAGGGATATAGTAAGATTAGTTTAGATGTTTTCTGTATTTATTTGAGACAGTCTACAATGTTGTTTTAAAATATTTCATGTGATTCTGAACTCTGCAGTCACTGTGCTTCCATATCACAATATTGTCTTGTTCTTTTATTATTTATTATTAAATATATTTAAACCTTTTAATTGTAGCTGGTTTGTTTAGAGATATTTAAGCTCTTAGAATACTTGCATATGTATTTGGTGACACTGTATAGGCCACTTCAATAGCCTTGCTGTTGGTGACACTTACCATTTGGATAATAGTAATATCACGCAGTAGAATTGGTCACCCTTTGGAAGGGCCTTATAGTAGCTGATAAAGAGCTGGTTGGTGGCAGTGATAACTACCTTTTATTCTGGGCAGAAGGGGGGCATAACTAGTAAACCTGTGCCACCATTCCCCAGGAGTGTCTGTCTGTTTGTATATAAATCAAATCTCAAAGTGTGTATGTGTGTGTGTGTGTGTGTGTGTGTGTGTGTGTGTGTGTGTGTGTGTGTGTGTGTGTTAGCTACTTGAGCAGGGACACAAAGCACTGGTTGGACAGAGAGGGTGCTGAAGGTTTTGGTTTGACCGCTTGGCTGAGATCTTAATGGGAAGTCTTACTGGGGATCTGGAGAGAGAGGGAGAAACCAGCCCCAGGCTGACTGTGATCTCTGTGTGCTCTTAAGGGAAATTGTTCTTTACTGTGTGTGTACTTGTCATGATTCCAATGTGTACGTCCCTCACTGGTGCTAGTGGTGAGGATTGAGGCTTCTTGATTACTGTGCCAGTGCAGGGGCATCACAACACCCACCTTCTGTGTAATATAAGTAATCTCTGTCTTACCCCTACATGCGAACTACCAGCGTTTGTCTTGCAAATGTCTAATCCCCTCCGATTTCTTTCACTTCATCCCTCAAAGTAATTTTAGAGAACATGCAGCTGCACAAGAGAAAGCTGGAGTGCCTCTGAGAGTGCTGGTGTGAGAATACCAGTTATAGGTATTTATGGTTTTTATATTAACAATCTGGTTTATTCTTGCAGCTTTAGTTAGGGCATCCATGGATTTTACACAGAGTTGACACCTACCTGTCTTTATTTATATAGATATTTTCTTTAACTCCTTCTACCAGTCACATATTGGAAGCAAGATCTATAATTGTTTAGTAGGTCCTAGCACTGTATTTGATGAAATTACTATATAATCATCATGTTCACCTTTCTTCATATCCCTGTAAGAATTCACATAAGACTTAAGACATTCCCTTCCCTAATTCCCATACCCCAAGTCTTTATGTCACAGTAACATGATCAGGTAAAGCTGACAGTTCTTAAACCCTGTTCCTTCCTGTTCAACTTATATAATTTTATATAAAACTGCATCCATTTGAGAAAACAAAATTTATGTTTAAGATTTTGAAATGATTTTATCTATGGAATTTAAGTACAACAGAAAGGCCTTTCTGAATTGGCATTAACCACCTAGTTTGGAGATGACACTGCCATTTGGGTACTCCATTACTTATATTTGCAATCCCATTGAGTTGACTCTCTCATGTTATATTTCCTTTCAGCCATCATCACTTGATTATGCCATCTGCATGTTGATTCGCTGTGTAATACTTCCATTGCATGTCTGACTTCTGTAGGTTTACATTTTCTTGAAGTTAATTTGAAACTTATGATCCCATAAAAGATCACTGACAGACCAGCTGTGAATCGATAGAAATTTGAATGTTTTTAACAGTACCAGTGTTAATTTTGAAAATGTCAAATACATATTTAGACTGAGCATTATCCCTGGCACAGCTCTGTAGAGGATGTGAGAATATTTAATTTTAATCCCCTTCCATATCACAATACAGATGGGGACTGCTTATCCAACTTTTTTTTTATTTTTTTCTTAAGCTGGGTAAGGAATTGTGTATTCTTTTGAAGTGTTTTACAATGGTTTTGGTGGCTGCTTTAAGCCAGCAAGCAGCCAGTATAAGTTGCCCTGGAAGGTTAAACATGTATTTTTCTATGTGCGGTCACTCAGAGGTCAGTTCATTTATTTCATTTGTTAGAAAGTATGTGCTGCCATTGTAGGAGTTTGAAAAAGTATGACCTGGACATTATTCATTACTGTTCAGGTGATGCATAGCTGTAAACTATGCCAGCTTTAGAAGATAATCAATCAGAGTGAGGGATACATTATTACTTGGATAATACGAGGCACTGGCGTTATCAGAACTGAGTACCATTTAACCTTGGAAAAATGAAGTTCTAATGGTTAATACAAGATTATGAAAGGTCAGACCTGAAATGATGGTATAATCTATCCTTAGTGGTTATCAGTGTCAACAGTCCCTCAGTCTACTTTTACCTGTGCTGAATGGTATGGATACACTTTTGTCATGACCTGAACATTAACTGCAAAATTAAATAATTTTCATTTCAAGCGCTTTTACCTATATTAGATTATGTCATTTTTTAATTCATTAATTTCTTAAAAAGCAAACCCACTGACAGCAGTGTTGCACAACTTGTTAAGTAACACAGATTGCAATTGGAAACTGCAGGAATCAAAATAATGACCACTGCACAAAGTTAAACAGTAACTCACTACTGCATGAAATTAAACAGTAACACATAATATTCATTCTCTGTGCTTACTGCTGTTTATATATCCTGCTCGCTCTAGAAGAATAACAGCTACATATTAGTTATGCAAAAAGCTACTGGATTGAAATCCTGCAGAAATTAACACATTCTGCAGACAGTTGCTTACATTAAGGTATCAGACACCTGAAGAATCACATCTGGGCTTTCTGACTGCATGGGCAAAGCCAGACATTTACCATGTATACAAGATCATACTATTTAAACAAAGAAAAAAAAAAAAATATATATATATATATGTTACTATGCAATGTGTTAGAATGTGTTATTATGTTTTAAACTGGAATATATATCGTTATATTTTTGCTAAATGTCCCTCTATTTAAGAATTCCTAGTTGGGTAAAAGGATTTGTGTTCCCAAAAACATCATGCATCATTGTAGGAAAGAGAGAACTACATTTGTACAGAGGTGGCTGCATTATTGAAGATGAAGTACAATTGTACAAGTTTTGCCTACACATCATGACTGTTCCCCCTATGCACACACATACACACACACAGATATACATTTAGCTATATGCACACAAACACATATTCTCTTTCCTCTGAGGTACAATGATGTCAGAATATATAAGGATCCAGACAACACTGAAGGAGATCAATGACTGCCAATACTCACTATTGCTTTCTTGCTGTTTTATTTTTGTTGACTCAGGATTACAATAAAGAGACATGTGTGTGTGTGTGTGTGTGTGTGTGTGTGTGTGTGTGTGTGTGTGTGTGTGTGTGTGTGAGTGTAGATAGAGAAATAGATAGATAGATAGATAGATAGATAGATAGATAGATAGATAGATAGATAGATAGATATGTATATATATACTGAACAAGTCACTAAGTCAATTGGCTTGCTTTGGGTAAGTGCAAGCAAAAGGGAGTATGTGGAGAAAACCTAGACATGAGGAAAACATTCAAAACTGCAAACAAGTTGTGACTAGTGTTTAAGACTAAATCTCATATCCAGAACTGTGACTGAGCCCCCATTTTACCTGACTTGATTTTTTGTAAAGAAATCCCTTAATGTCGATTTCAGATCCCTCACATGGGTGTAAGACCCAAAACTGCAAGTCTCAGAACTTTGGAAATTTAGATTTGTTTCAAGCATCTGAAAACAAAATTTTAGAATTTTTCCTTCTATACAATTACTACCACAATAACTCTATTAACTATGGCACTAATTCCAAGATTGTTGTACCTCAGAACAGGGAGAATATTCTGAGAGAATGTCATCATATGAGCATATCAAAACAATCCTGTCTTGATTTGTGATTTGTTGTGAAGTTAACTGGTAAGAGAAGTTTTATTTGAATTTATATTGCATTTGTTATCACTATTTTTAACCGTTTGTAGGTAGGAAGAGACTGCTGATTAACAAGCTTTACTTTGATTTATATTTTGTTGTTTTACCTTTAGTTTCACTTTTGGATGTGAGAAAGGGATAGATTTTGGACAGGCAAGCACTAGCCACCACAAGGGGCTTAGACAGCTATAAATTTACACAGACTGCAAAGAGGAAAATTCTGAGAATATCAAAACAATCCTGTCTTGATTTGTGATTTGTTGTGGAGTTGACTGGCAAGAGAAGTTTTATTTGAATTTATATTGCATTTGTTATCACTGTTTTTAACTGTTTGTAGATAGGAAGGGTCTGTTTTTTAACAAGCTTTACTTTGATTTATATTTTGTTGTTTAACCATTTGTTTCACTTTTGATTGTGAGAAAGGGATATGTTTTGGACAGGCAAGCTCTAGCCACCACAAGGGGCTTAGACAGCTATAAATTTACACAGACTGCAGAGAGGAAAATTCTGAGAATATCAAAACAATCCTGTCGATTTGTTGGGGAGTTGGCTGGTAAGAGAAGTTTTATTTATTATTACTGTTAAAAGGAGGTGCGACTGCGAGCTATAGTGAGCAGAAGCTACTGCACGCATGCGACATAAAGAAATTACAACTTCTGTCTGGCTGGTAGAACTTGTATGTTCAGAACAACTTTATTGTATTTTATTATTTAGTTGTATATTGCTGGTATAAATTTTTGTCATAGAAGTTGATTTAAGTTCCTTTGAATTCTTTGCTACTTTGTGTATTTTTTTCCTTTGCAATATTTTATTCAATTAAAGCTGAATATGGATTCCTTAAATGAGTATGCAATTAATGATTTGCTAATGCACAAGTATCTTGTACAGTGTAATAAATTATATGCATATTTAAAGGTAACAGCTTATAACACTGGTGATCTTTGTTCCTTGTGTCAAAAGTTGAATGATTTGCTTACCATTGTTAGAAGCAAATCTCAACTTGACGATGATTGCACATGTGCAATTGGCATGGCTTGGAGAACTGTTGTATCATATATTAATGACCGGACTAATGAACTAAATAATGTTAGGCATAGAACAGATTTAGGAAATGATGCATCTATTTTCTGCAAAGAACATTCAACTCCTATGAAAGGTGATGAGGCCCCTGAGAAGTATGGAATTGTGGATGCAAGTACTCAGCAATCTGAGGATCTGGTTTGTTTAGAAGGAAACAAAAAAAGAAAGAAAGGAAGAACTTCTCAACAAATAATAAGGAAGAAAAAGAAACTAATAACTGTAAAGGAAAGAGAATATGTAGTAAAAAGGATTCTGCTTTGTTATGTAACACACTGGCAACAGGGAATGAAGATATCTGTCTGTCAGAAAACCCTCAGTCTACAGAAAAAGGCATCACCTTTCCAATGGAAAAGGTAGAAAAAAGATGCAAGGGACAGGTGAAAAGGAAGAAATCAAAACCGAACGTGGAAGTATTGAAGAACATTACTGTAAGAAAAAATAAGAGAAAGACAGATGTTGACTACATGGCTCAAGCTGTGGATTTACAGTGCCAGCTGGATGAGAATTTAATACGCAATGAAAACAGTGGAATTAATAAAACTAATAGTGATGAAGATCTATGCTTCGTAATAATTGATAGAGCTGAAATGACTGTATTAGAAGCTGAATATTCTTCAGAGATGGTCAGCAAAGATGTTCTTGTAACTGGAGATTCAGTTATTAGAGGAACTGATACTTATATTTGCAGAGATGATCATGAACATCGAGTAGTGTTATGCTTGCCAGGAGCAAAAATAGAAGATGTGAAACAAACCCTGGAGCACCTTAATGTAAGGAAGTATGGATCTGTTTTCTTTCATGTTGGTACAAATGATGTCACCAACAAAGATTTTCTGACTTTTAGTCGGGAACTGACAGCTCTCCTAGATAGTATAGCTTGTACTGGTGTTAAGACATATTTTTCACAAATCATCTATAGAAAGGATAGTCAGGTCACTGTGAATGAAAAGATTTTTTGGATAACACCTACATGGAAAAAACGTCCTGTTTTAAAAAATGGAAATGTATAGAGCATCCATGCCTTCTTTGGGCACATGTGTTCAGACAGGATAGTGTGCATTTGTCTAGATCAGGGAAGAGAATTTTTGCAGCAGATATTTTGCAATATTTGACAAACACTAGCCAGTATTTTTGTCAGGTCAAAAATGTAACAGTTCACAGATAGCAACATTTGATGCATCTCTGATGGTTGTTAATGCTAGGAGCATTAATAATAAAGTGTTTTTATTAGAAAATGTGTTACGTTCCCACAAGATTGATGTTGTTATAGCTTGTGAAACATAGTTAAAGAACAATGACTGGAAACCAGTTCTGTCAGGGTATAATTGTTTTTACTATAACAGACATTCTAACAAAAAATCAGGTGTAGGTGTTATGATAGGCATTAAAGATAGCTATGAGACTTGTGATTATTACATGTTCAATGATAATACCTATACTATAGACTGTGTAGGGTAGTGAGACCAGCTATAATATATGGGTTGGAGACAGTGGCATTGACAAAAAGGCAGAAGTCAGAGCTTGACGTGACAGAGTTGAAGATGTTAAGATTTGCACTGGGTGTGATGAGGATGGACAGGATTAGGAATAAGTATATTAGAGGGTCAGCCCAGGTTGGAAGGTTTGGAGACAAAGCCAGAGAGGCAAGATTACATTGGTTTGGACATGTGCTGAGGAGGGATGCAGAGTATATTGGGAAAAAGATGCTACGGATGAAGCTGCCAGGTAACAGGAAAAGAGAAAGGCCTAAGATAAGGTTTATGGATGTGGTGAGATAGGACATGCAGGTGGTTGGTGTGACAGAGCAAGATGCAGAGGACAGGAAGAAATAGAAACAGTTGATCTGCTATGGCGACCCCTAACGGGAACAGCCAAAAGAAGAAGAAGAAGACTGTGTAACTGTGACAATAACGACAACCCTGGAACATATAACAATTTTTGGAGTGTGCAGACCACCAAAGTCAAGTGCAGATGACCTAGAGGAATTCATACATTTCTTACATGAAACACAGGAGGGAAGAATAATATTAGCTGGGGACTTAAATTTACCAGAAACAGACTGGAATAATATTGATTCAACAATGTTAGTAAAGAAATTATTCACAGAGTATATTCAGGAACAACAAATGCTACAAATTGTAAAAAAAAAAAAACTACCAGGGGACGGAATTTACTAGATATTGTTTGTGTTCCTAAAGAAATTACTGTAACTTCAAGTCAAGTTTTACCACCATTGATGTGCAGTGATCATGGGGTCATTAAGGTTAATTTGTTGCTAGATAATTCTGCCAATCTGAAATCTAAGCTAATGCACAGAAGGTTAATTACAGATTACAGGGAAGCAAAAAAGTTGCTATATAAAACTAACTAGAGTGAGGTGTTCAGTGGAAAAACTGCAGATGGAATGTGGAAAGTTTTGAAAGAGAAATTGTTTGAGTGCAAAAAGTAAAAAAAAAATGTTTAACATCAGGATCTAGGCACATAACATCAGGGGGGTATATTTCCATAAGAACAAGATACCCGATTAAGGTGAGAGACAAAAAATATATGAAATGGAAGAAAGGTCGAACTACAACTTTGAAAACTGAAATAAACGAGCTGGACAAACAGATTAAGCATAGTGATAGACAAGATCAAGAAAAATTTTTAGAAAATTTACATAAAGATATTGAGCATAATAGGAAACCTTTTTATAGATACATAAGATGTGGAAGGAGAAAAGATACACAAATTGATAAACTGTGTGCAGATTCTAAAATTTATTCTCAGACACAACAGATTATAGATATATTTACAAAATCTTATGCAAAACAGTTTGGCTCCACAAAAGGGGTGGTAAGTTGTCCTAGTGACATCCAGGTAACCCCAGATACTGGAATCAATTTAGATTATATTGAAAAAGAACTGTGCAAACTGGATCCAAACAAAGCGCAGGGATGAGACAGTATAAGTTACAATGATTTGAGAACACTTAAGCAAGAACTTACACTGCCATTACATCTATTATTCACTTGGTCATATAAATATGGGGAGATTTCACAAGATTGGAGACATGCACTTATTAAACCTGTCTTTAAGGGAAAGGGGAGGAGGACAAACCCAGAATTATATAGACCCTTAAGTCTACTTTCATGTTGTGGAAAAATAATAGAGAAGGTACTACTGGATAAGTTATTGTCAGAACTGGGATGGTTGGGACTTGAAACCATATATCAGCATGCATATGTTGAAAATAGATCTATTACCACCTGTAACATGATGTTCTGTAACAATATAATAACAGCTATGAATGAAAAAATTGTGCTGTGATATGATTTATATAGATTTAACTTCAGCATTTGACAGGGTCATGCACAAAACACTGATCAATAAATTAGTACAACTAGGTATCGATGTACTGTTGATAAAATGGATAGCTGCTTGGCTTACAAATAGGACATGGCAAGTATCACATACCAACTGGACAGGTGAAATCCTTGGTTACAGTCAAGGTGTCCCACATGGCTCTGTACTAGGCCCTTACTTGTTTAGATTGTATCTTTCAGACCTTACTTTTTCATCTGAGGTGTTCTACAGTCTATATGCTGACGACCTGAAATTGGGTAGACTGATTACAAGTGTTATAGATAAGGCATGTCAGCAAAATAATTTGACTAAATTTACCATTTGGGCACAGGAGAATAATATGTTGATAAATACATCAAAAACTAAGCATATGAGATTTGGGAGACATAAACTGAAAGGTGAATATTTAATACAGCACACAGTGATTGAAACTGTAGACTCATTTAAGGACCTGGGTATATGGGTAGATTCAGCTATGAGTTTTTCTAATCATATCAGCCAATTGGCTAATGATGGTTATAGATCTATAGGTTGTATAAAAAAAAATATAAGGTCTAGGAAATCAAACATAATGAAGTGATTGTTTGTTAGCTACATTAGACCCAAACTTGAGTATGCAATAACAGTATGGAAACCCTATAGGAAACAAGCATGAATAAACTGGAAAGAGTACAGCGGAAATATACTAAGGGCATCCATGAATGTGAAAATCTAAGTTATTATGAAAGACTAAAATATCAGAATTTGTACAGTGTCTCTAATAGATATTTAAGAGATCTTATTCAGGTATATAAGGCATTTAGGGACAGCTACCGCTGGGAATGTTTGGGATTATCAAAAAGTACTAGAGAATCGTCAGATAACCTATGTAGAAGATTCTATAGAAATGAGAAGTGTACTAATAGGCCATCTGACAGAGTAGCCAATGCTTGAAACAGACTACCAAATTACATTAAAGCAAGTATTAATCTAGATATTTTCAAGAACAGCCTGGACATTAATTATGGGAACAAGTGTTTTGGCATATTGGCAAGCTAGAAGGGCTTTAATGCCCGTGTTTGAAACATTTGTATGTATGTATGTATATATCATATACAAGTCACGCAAGTTCACCTTGATGAGATCTCAACTCACAGAGTTCAATTTATCAGGACGTTATCCTGACCAAAAATTCTAAAGTAAGTGTTTATTGTATGGGGGCCTTTCCACCATACCAAAAAAAAAAAAAAAAAAAAAATATATATATATATATATATATATATATATATATATATGTGTGTGTGTGTGTGTGTGTGTGTGTCTGTGTCTGTGTGTGTTTGTGTGTGCAAATATGTACAGGATACATGTGTGTCCATGTGTGTAAATATGTACAGTATGCATGTGGGTACGTCTGTATGCACTTTAAGTAATGCTGACTGGTTGTACAACTTGTTCAGTGATACAGATTGCAGGTGGAGAAGATAGGAAGAGTTGCAAAAACAAAACTGGAATCACTGCCAAACTGCAAACATAGAGTTTAATATCGGCAGATGCAACTGCGCAGTTCAACATCAAGCAGCTGAATTCAAGCAAAAGGAAATGTATACACTTTACAATCAATGAGATGTAGGGAACCTGAGATGCTACAACCTTGGATGCAGTGTATATATCAATATATTTGCCAGTTTTGAAACAACTGTCTTCTATTTCTTGGATCAAAGTCACGATCCTGCCAAGTTCAAAAGGTACCCATGGATTTCAGTTCTCCTCTTCATTACTGCTTAATTATGCTATGTGTTGTTCTCCTCTCCTACTGACTTCCCCTTTAACACAGCTGGCATGAGAATCAATTCTTTTCTATCACAAAGCAATAAGTAAATTAATTTTTTTATCCATAGAACTCAGACGCTACTCTCTCCAACCTTATTGTGCATTTTCAGAATTTACTGCAAACAAAGATTTGTAAAGTGCAACTATTTGTAGCACATCTGCTACTTTCTATTTTGTTGTCTCTGTCTCCCTCTAGATAAGTAACCTTACTTAGGCTTAGGCTGTCCATCGCCATACATTCATGAACAACCTTTGGAGCTTTTTTACTTAGCCTGAACTCAGCAACTTTCTCATACAAACTTCTATGGACATAATTCAGAATTTGTATTACTGTTGGGCGGAACACTCCCATAGGAAATGAAAGTAGTCCTAATGGGGTACAAAAAAAAAGCTGACAGAGTTGTTGCTGTGTGCATAGAAAATCAATTTCTTCCATTTATTGCAGTAAAGAAAACATGGTAGACTAGGCACTGCAACTGAAATGTGACCGTAGCAGGGTAAAATGGTTATATGATGGTGGGGAAAATAGAAAGGAGTGGAGTGTACCCAAAGTTTATTAGATTATGTAAAGGCATACAGGTGTTTCACACCCTTGTATGGGTCTTGTAGATGAGGGTTTGCTTTCAATGAAATCACAGTTTGGGTACTTGGTGTTTAGACATCTTTCTTGTCAGGTTCCCCATGTGAATACAAAGACTCTTTGGTTCACCATTCATCAGAAACTATATAGCAAAAATAATGAGCTGAAAAACCCTAAAGAAAACACACACACAATATTTTTTGCAGGAGGTTTAAGCCCTTTGCACACCCCTATAAAATCATGTATACCAACTCAATGGTCGCACCCCCGAAAAATGTACCACCAGCTTGCACAATACTGCACATTATAGTGAAACTTAACATATTACAATTCTCACACTAAAGCCACTCTAGGAATGTAACAGTGCAAGCACATAGGTAATCCTTTTTTTTTGGCACACCACAACTAAACTTGTGTGACATCTGCCAAGTATCACAGAATCCTTTAAAGAATGGAATGCAGCAAGACTGAACAGCAGAAACAGCAGTATCATATGCATAAATGATATCTACATACCTGTTCTCATATAGAGGATAAAAAAGTGACAGAAGTGAGGGCTGCTGATGATGAAAAACATCTATGTGCCATAAAATAACTGAAGCACCATGACAGCAGCCAAGTCCAAAAGTAATACAATGGCACTTGGCATGTCACAAGAGGCAATTATATTTAGATATTCCCTGTTTTATGTAAAAAGGAAAATGAATGTATTAAGCTAAGAACAAATAACAGTAATCCAGAATTTAACTGTTTGTCCTAATTGAAAGACTTATTAGACAAAAATTGTTAAGATATGTGGTGCTGAAAAAGTATTGTTAATTGTAATTCAAAATGAGTGTATTTAATCTGTATATTCATTGTTTAATTTGCTTTTCTTTTCATTATAAATAATTGTTGGGAAATAATTAAAAGAGGCAGTAAAGGTTATAACTATTTTCAACAGAAAAAACATACAGTGGCCACATTGAAAAGGGAGACAAATGGGACACTTGCAGTGGTTCCTCCTGTCTTATGCGGTTCACCTGTACCTACCCTGGAAACTAGCTTTGAGAGGAGACATGTATTAAAAAATGTAAGCCTGTTTTTTTCCTCACTTCCCCGTATCTTTAAATGGTCACACACTCTTATGCTTCACAATATGAATTACTGATTTCTGATTGCAGAAAGGCAAAAGATTTTCCTTTGCCATAAAACAATGACTTAGATGCTGAATCTCAAATGTTAACATGGCCAGCAATAGCATCATGAGGTATTTCAATACAGTAGTGGCTATATATTTACATATTAGTGTATTAGTACAGAATAAAGCAGACACTCTTGCTTTTTAAGCCTCAGTCATAGCATCACTCCAGCAATGATATATTGCTAACAAGACCAGCATCACTTAATTTCCCCACTGGTTTGTAAACAATAAGCATTATTCATGCCTAGAGCAGGCATGGTACATACCTTTATAAAGTTAGACGGTAATGTTTGAATACAGGTAAAGCTTTCAGTTATTTTATATAAAAATGTGTGAGAGAAATGATTCCAAAGTACCTGTATAGGCAATATTTAACTAGGAACTGCAGGTACTGGAAGGAGTTCATTCTATCAACAGGGATATATTTGCATTTTAATACTCATATTTTTGCTGTACATTCACTGACGTAACTAACAGTAAGAGGCTGAGACATCAGCTGACAACCAGGATATAATAATTTAATTTCTAGTGACTTACTATTGATTGCACACAAATTGTAAGCTTTCCTGTGGCACTGCAACTTGCTTACAGTACGAGAAACAAGCTGTTAAGATTTGTACTTGAACTTTTTCTTACGCTTTAAAAAGATTTTTTTTTTATGGAAGTGATACTAAATTGTTATGGATATACTTTTTGTAACTATTGCAACATTGTGTACAGCAGGTGTATTCATTCTGCTTCCCAAAAACATCCGACATGGAATACTGTGTCTTCCGATCTTCAGTGGACATTATTTCATGCGGTTAGTAAAACTGCTGAACTTCCAATTCATCACCTGTTAGTTTACAGGCCTTGCAACAACTGGATGGGTGCTTTTGTTGATCTTTGCTTTTTCATCAACACTTAGTTTTTTGTAGTACTTTCAGGAACATAGGAGCAATATTAGACAAGAGATCATGAGAACATTAAGATGCTTAAGCATATTAAGCCAACAAACTTAATACTGCACGTTTCGCTTTTCAAACACTTAATAGTGCTCCCCTTCCAAATTTAGCAGGGCAGTACGTGACACTTCTGGTGTAAATGTCTGTCTACCCATTCAATTATCAAGAGTAACCTTAAAGCAAATTAAAGTAGTAATGTGATCTGTAATGCTAAGGAATCTATCACTCCAGTGTGTTTTGTTGATTTTTCAGTGTAGATTTAGGTCACTAGTGTGATTGTTTGTAGGGCCACTGGTTTAGCAAAGATACAGGCTACCCAATAGGACTGCGTCATTCATAGCTTGAAAAATGAGACATGGATCACCTCAGAGCAGTCTGTTCTGTAGGTTATTGAGTACAAGGAGAATTTTCCTAATGTATCTGGATAGTTGAATGATGTAAGGTCTTTAGTTTTCTTGATATGGTAACTTTGGTGCCTTTCTATTTAAGTGATATGCTACAGTTTATACAGGCAAAGGAAGCATTGTATTGAGTGATGGGTCTGAAGAGGGAGGAGTTCAGTGGCAGGAACACTTGTTTGCATCTTGTAGATATTTCCTTGGATATTTATTTGGTCAGACATAAGGATTTGATGGCTATGGTGGAAACATGATGATCAAATGAGAGAGAATTGGTCACATAAGTAGGCAGGTTTTTTTATGAATATGTCTGTCTGAAATGGAGTACCATTTGTCCTGGTCCAATTCAATAAACACATAACACCGAATGACATTTGACGACCTTTATTAAACTTCGATAACATGATTGTTAACCAATAGTTATTAATTTCAACCAAAATATGACACAGGTGATAATAACATCCATGAAAGAAAATATAAAATAAATAACCATAAGGGCAGCGTAACCACTCACCCTTGAATAAGCAGCATTCCCCACTTGCTCACTTATCCTTGCACTAACAAGGCAGTGTTACACTGCTCACCTTCAATCTATTGAACTACACCACTAACCAAATAAGCAGCTCTGCTTACTTATTAACTTATCCAACAGAGCAACCACTCACTTTCCTTCCCAACTTATTGAATTGCACCTCCAACACCAAGAGGGGAACAGAAAAGGGCAAGCCTGCCCCTCTTCTACATCCACCAGCCTGACCAGGCTGTTCCCCTTCTCACCGACCAGCTTCCAGCAATCTAATCACCAGTACGGCACTAGGTCAAACATCATTCAGTGTACCCAATCCTCCCTAACCAGTCTGGATCAAAGTCATTACCTCTTAACCCTATACATAACTAACAAAAACAGCCAAGTAGCTAACAGCTGAAAACAACCACTGACCCCTCTCCTATGCTAAGGTAGCAAACCATAACCTCATTCTATCATAACTACTGCCTATGAACTAATTAAACCATACCACCCAACTAATGAAAGCCTTGCAGTGATACCAAGAGCATTACCAGCCACTGAATCCACTACTAGGCCCACTGCTATTGAAGCCATGCTGAGGCAATTGCATACCACCATGTCACACTGCAACCCCATTTTATCACCCATTTAAAAGAAAAACATTTTTTTTTGCTATCCAATGAATGTAATACCCTTCTTAAATCTCTTTAAATTCCATTTAATAAAATGCTGCTATCACACCAACTACCCATTATAAACAATAAGACACGTAAACCACCATCATGAGCAGAAGCAGTACGATCCTAAAAACACCACCAACAATAGACCAAGCTAGGCAAAGCTAACCAACACAATATACCAACAAATTAAAGAATGCCCGATGCCACCCAGTCACACAAGGTCTGTGCCACACTATTACCATCCAGAATATAGTGAATCAACACAACCCAGTCTCACCTGAAACTGCAGTAACTCAATGCTAAATCCTCCCATCAAAACCCCCCATCTATCTTGCAAGCCTAATTTATGCAGTGCAACCCGCTAATCCCCTACCCCTGATGTCTGCAACAATATCTGACCCATTCCAAAGAAGACCCCAGCTAGCCAAAAACAGTGTAAAATTCAACCCTAATGCTCCCCATACAAGATCAAACCAAAACAAGACAGTACCTTCTGACTGCAGGGAAAAACAAAACACAACAAAGCAACAATTCCATATTAAGCTGCACTGCTGGCATCCCGTGATCTCCTTTCATACTGCTCCATCAGCCGAAACCCTTCTCAGTTTCTTCTCTCAGCTTCATTTCTCACCTGTCAAGTTCACATTTCTTCTGTCCCCAAGTAATATGAACTCTACATGTCCTCATCTGCACTAATAGTGATCTGTAAAATAAAAGACTGTAAATACTCCACACATGCATAATCTAAATTCTTACTGACCATTATACACCACAAAGGGCATTTCTCATGCATCCACTGCATAAAATGCAGACACTACCAGATGCAAAACAACCCTAAAAATTAGTGTATTACCAAAGATCCCCATAATATTACCTCCCAACTCCCATAGTAATGGTACAACAGATACCACTGTGAAATAAAACAAGGTCTCATTTTATAGATAAAATTATCACTCTTGTACTAATGCAGGAGGTCTCAACAAAATTAATGATTAGACAAAGAAAATTAAAACCATCCACAATCCTGCTATATCACCATTAAAAAAAAGAGATAAAAATTGCCCATACTGCCCCAACTATGTGCCCTTAGGACAAGGACAACATTCACCCTTGTCAGTCTTAACAAGAACAACATGCACTGCACTCTGGATTGTGAAATCTCACTTACCTGAACACGGCTAGATTATGAAAAACCTTAGAACCATTAATCTGGAAACCACACTAAGTAAAGAATAACTTAAACTTATCATCATGCTGTTTATCACCTCAACCTGGCCTCCCCCTGCAGCATACCCTATCTTCCAAATAAAATTGCACAATAACCATAACTGAAACATTGATAAATAACCAGATTAAGGGCCCTAAACCATTAACCTAGTAACTTCCTATGCCTATGATGGCTGCGCATCCATCCCACCTGCTTGATCCCCCAGACTCCTCATAAACTTCCCCAACCCTGCTTAACCCAGCCCCGAGATACACTCTCTTCTCTTGCTGACACATTACCCAAACTGCACCATATACAACATACATACCGTAAAGAAACATGAGTAAAAGCTTCCCTGTGAACTCCTTGTACACCCCTCCAACCACTGAAACATCCAGCCCATCAGACTCAATTACATCTAACAACTTCCAGCAGGCCTGCAACTGTTACTTACTTCATGCTCCCCCACTTGAGCACCTTTGTGCACCAGTGTATTAGTGGAGACAGCCACCGGTACCTGCACTTCCACAGCTGACCCACTTCCTTCAGGTCACTGACTGATGTCCAAACTGCTCTTCCCTACCTGCAAAGAAAACAAATTAAACACATTGCTGTCATGAAATTGCAAAATGTCTTGGTATCCATCTCAAACCACCCAATTAAGGAGCTACCAGTCAGATATTCATCCCCAAAATAACAAGAAGATTCACAGCAACAAGCACGTTCAATTAGTCAAGCTGCAACATAAATCCCCTTCAAATCCCCCACATTCTGCAATAGGGTTAGGCACCATACAAATTAAAGATGGGAATCAACCCCCCCCCTACCCTGTGTATACACAGCAAACCAACTACTATGCCCACCCCTTACTGTCTGCTATAACTAGCTGTCTGATCTGGGAACTATACTCAGATATTATGGTCTTCCTTAATAACTTACATTTTCACATCCATAGATACCCTAGGTATATTTTCATTGTACTCTTTCCCATTTAATCATGCTTGCTTTGTTATAGGGTTTCCATATTGTTAATCTATACTCAAGTTTGGGTCTAATGTAACTAATAAACAATGATGTTATTATTTTCATTACCTAACTTTATACATCTATTTATACTGCCTATAGTTCTATAATTATCATTAACCAATTGCTTGATATGACTATAAAAACTCATAGTTGAATCTACCCATATACCCAGTTCCTTAAATGAGTCTACAGTTTCAATTACTGTGGGCTGTATTAAATACTCATCTTTCAATTTATGCCTACTAAACCTCATATGCTTAGTTTTTAGTAAATAACATATATGCTTAGTTTTTTGATGTATTTATCAGCATATTATTCTCCTGTGTCCAGGACCTAAAGCAAAAAAAAACAGATAAAACCATCAATAGAGGGGGTATGAAGGCCCCCAAAATGTGGACACTTCAGTATTGCTGTTAAGAGCTTAAAAATTGATAGAATAACAGATATTGCCTTAACATGAATTTTCTGAAGGGGATAAAATCTGAAACCCAAATGACTATCAAAAAGTGAGCCCTTAGTAAGTGCTCCCCCTTTCCATATCCTGCCGATGGAAGAAAAACAATCCTGGTGAAGAAAATTAAACCATTCCATCCCTTCCCTAGTTTCCTCTCAGAAATACCTCACCAAAATACTGCTAAATACAGCCAAGACTCCTTCCTCTCACCTGTCTAACATCTTACGAATACCCTCTTCCCGGAACCATCCAACTAAGAAATATGCCCCAAATAAAACATAACCCCGAACATAGAAGAAACCCATACCATTAAGAACTATGCCACATGCTAATCCCTTAGCAAATTTGGCAGGGAAAGCCTATCTGAAATCCACCCACTCTAGACCACAAATGATCTGCATGAATGCCCCATACCTCTAACCAGTACTTAGCAGAAGACAACCCTACTCAGAGCTACTCACCAAACTGGGACCAATGAAAACCGAATCATGGACAAACTCAAGCTAGTTAAAGTCATCAGGGATAGATTTAAAATATTGCACTTACAGCTAGAGAGTGGTTAAAATAACAATAAATGTGCCACCAAGCCTCCAAGTAGTGACTGCAGTCATGAGTCCCCGCCTCTTAGAGCAAGAAATTTGGACAAAACCATAAAATATTAATCATTGGGCTTGCCAACTTAACAGGTCACTAAATCAGCAGACTTGCATTACTGTGAATCTTCGGAAGGGTATGGAGTCTAACATCAGTCTAAGAAGTTCCCAATATGTAAAGCCAGCCAAGCATCTGAAGCAATACATACGTCTCAATCCTCAAACAACCCTCTAAACCTAATCCCCTCAGACAATATCCACTTCACCCAGAGCACAGTATCAACTGAAGAAAAGAAAGATTATTTTAATACTCACACTCCATTTACTCCCCCATACCAACCTTGTTAACCCGAGGCCTATCTGTACCAAAGTACCTATTGGTTGTCTTGGACATAATACTTGCCTTGGCAAGTTCACTCCAAAAATGTGAATCCTACCTCAGTTACACTTGAAAAAAACCCTTAAGCCCCTCCCTACGTTTACCTCATTTCCTCCTAAACATCACTCCATCCCATTTAACCCTATCCTCCCCTTATTCTCTTCATTCCTGCTACTCTATTTATCTATCCCCACTAGAAGATGTCCCAGGACAAAATGGTCTGTCCCAAACCTCATTTATAACATATGAGATGGGAATAGTTTTTTTGGCCAAATCCTACTATGCTGCACTTTTTTGCATTTCACATGAGACTGCATTCACTACCCAAAGTTATGTATGTATTCTTCTGCTTTCTGGAACAGTTTAGTAACAATAGATAGTGCTTAACATACCCAGCTTGCAGTCATCTTCAAACGTGGTCATCCACACACATAGAATATTGAACCTGATATCCACAAAATAAATGGCAAACATGAGAAGGCCCAGCACTGATCTCTATGGTATCACACTCGTTACAATTTTACTCTTAAAAATGGTACTTTTACTACCTGGAATCAGTTGGATAGCTGATTTTTAATCAAGTGGACACCATGGGGGTTTGCATTCAGTCTGACTGTTTTTTTAACAACAGCAGTATGGGGGGAATAGAGTCAATCATGGTAAGCAGTGTACAGTGAGTGGTAACTGTCCCCAGCATCTGTAATTTACAGGGATAGGGAGGGCAACAATTGTGGGCAGGTGGGGTAAAATTAGCAGTACATCTGTCTGTTAATATATTGACTTAATCCTTGGGATTGGAATATTTGATTTCACTATGGATGAGCGCAGTGCATTGTTGCATAATATGTCTGAATTTCCTCGCATAACTGGCAAAAGATACGTAGTTTTGTTTCCTGTCTGTAGTGATCTTAAAGTCATCGGGCAGGATTCAGGAAGGCTTACACGGAGTTTAAGAGTAGTGTAAGCTTCCGTGTAAGCCTCCCGATTCAGGAACAGCCCAAACCTCCGTGTAAGAGACAGCTAACACGTCACTTACATGGACTGGGCGTGGAAATGCTCAATACCTCATTTGCAGCTGAAAGATATGCAAATGAGGTATTTGAGCGATCCAAGAAGCCCAAACCAGTCCGTGTAACGGACGTGTTAGCTGCAGAAATGTACTCAGCTGACAACTGAGTACATTTCTGCAAAAATGAAAACGGAGCTATGTCAGCTCCAAATAAAGGGTGCATATGTTTCATTAAGCATGCCAATGGCCAAATATGTGGCCATTGGCATGAAAAAGTGTTGCAAAAATATTTTAAACAACTTTTTTTTTTTTTCATGGGATTATGATGTGTAACTGCAGCGCACACCCGCGCAAACGAGGTGCGCTATCTAAAACTGAAAACCAAAGCTTATAAGCCCACAATTGTGGGATTTATGTATTACATGGAATGTCAATGGAGGGACTTGCAGACCAAAAACAATATGGCCTCCGTTTAGTGGTTGTCAAGGGGGGGAAGCTCCGTGTAAGACATGTAACTAAGCATTACTAGGTAAATGAGGGTTACAATACTGAATCACACTGCCACATAGGTAATGAGCACTGTCTGAGTAGTGTAAGAGTTATAGAAGGGGGAGGAACAGAGTAAGAGGTAGGTGACATCACGGGGGGGAAGGATAGAAATAAATGTATCAGATTGGAGGGCAATGTAAGGTGACAGATGACAGACAGACATCAGGGAGAGAGGTGTGTCCCAACAGAACACTAGAAAAGTCAAGAAACAGAGGGTGCACACTATCCCTACACTCAAACTTTCTTGATATACGTGCATGCGCACGTGTGCGCATGTGTATGGCAGGTTCAACATGTGGGAGCGTGTTGCAAACCGTTTACAGCGGTTTGCGCGGGCGTGCATGTGTGTAAGGCTGTGCGCGCGTCTTACCGTGAATCAGCCAAGTTCACACCGTGTAAGGATGTGTGCGCGCGTGTAACACCGTGTAAGGATGTGTGCACGCGTTTAAGCAACTGTGAGCATGCTTAAGCTGGTGTGCACATTGCTCCCCCTGAGGAAACAGAGAGGAAACAGGAAACAACCAAAATACAGGAAAACTGCCAGAGGATACTGCTGGAGTTAATTGGTGGAAACAATTGGAAGCAGGCAATTACACAGGCAGACTAGAAGCCCAACCCAGCACTTAAAACACTGCAAAGAGCAGTGCAGGGTGTTTCTCACAAGAGATACTGCAAGAAAGTAAGCTATCAGAATTGAAAACTGAAAAAAGCTGAACTCAGAGCAGAAATGCTAGGGGCTGCCATAGCTGTTATAATCAGGCATAGGCGAATTGCTGAGGGCGGTGACAATGCAGATGCTGACAGCCAACCCAGAGTGAGGAGAAGGAGAAGAGTATACAGGCCCAGGGTCACCTACCATGGGTTACATGAGCTGGAGATAGTAGAGCGCTACAGAGTGGACAGAGACCTTCTGCAGCAAATTGTTGAGCTGTGCAGACCACGCCTCACACACAGAACCAACAGAGGGGAACCCATCCCAGTGGAAATCAAGGTATGTGTTGGCCTAAGAATACTAGCAACAGGTACCTTCCAGCAACCAACTGGTGATATGATGGGGATATCACAGGCATCAGCCTCCAGGGTACTGCACCAGTTCCTGGATGCCATGTCAGCACATGTTGGTGATCATGTATATTTCCCCAATGCCCGTGAGGTTGTGGCCAGCAATATGCGTCTCTTCCAGCAAATAGCGGGATACCCTGAGGTATTGGGTGCAATAGACTGCACGCACATACGCATCAAAGCACCAGCCGGTGAGCGGGGTAGAGCCTACATGAACCGCAAGGGCTTCCCCTCCATCAACTGCCAGGTCATGTGTGATGCCCAGGGCATAATAATGAATGTGTGTGCTGGCTGCCCTGGGAGCTACCACGATTCCCACATCTGGCATCTGACGCAGCTGTACCAATCATTTGCCAGTGGGGACTTCCCACATGGACACCTAGTGGGGGATGCAGGTTACGCACTTGAGCACTGGCTGATGACACCCATCAGAAATGCACACATACCTGAACAGGAACGCCATAATGAGGCACATGCACAAACACGTAATGTCATAGAGCGTGTGTTTGGGCTGCTCAAGTCACAGTTCCGGTGTCTGGGCACATCTGGTGGAGCCTTGCAGTACACACCAACTACATGTACCCAAATGATCATGATATGTGCTATGCTACATAATATGATCCTGCGGAAACAGCTGCAGCAGGACCAGCATAGGGCTGGGCCAAAGATACCCCCAGCATTGCCAAGGCCACCACAGGCAGAGGGTGACTCGGAGGAGGAACTACCTGACCTTGCTTCAGTAGGCAGAAGGAGGCGTGCCCAGTATGCCCTGGCCTTGGCAAAGAGGCAATGCATAGCACATACACTTGGTCAGTAGGAACACTGGGACTGATACCTGCTCTGACTCACTCATATAGTAACAGGGATGCCTAACATGACACAACCTGCTTCCAAACATGTACAGGGAGTGTAGTATGTGCATCCGACAGAGGCAGCCCTGCAGCACCACCCGAGGCATGAATGCCATGTGTCAAGTAATGTAACACCACGTACCATATGCACACCTGAGGACCCTGACTAACATCCACCCTCACCCATCACAAACCACAAAAACACAAACCCACATTCATAGGTACCACAAGGGATAGGAACCTAGATGTAATGCTACCCAATGCCAGAAGTATAAACAGCAAGATGTATGCAGTGTAACCGCACACAGTATAGAGGATGTAGATATCAGTGCTGTAATAGACAACTGGGTCAAAGCCCACACCAGCACCCTAACACTACCAGGTCACACCTCATACAGGGATGTACATGTGCAAAAACATGGAACAAGCTACAAAATGAGGGTGACTAGCAATAATTGTCATGGATAACCACACCCCCATGTTGGTACCACAACAAGAAGCAACATGGATTAGCCATGGTCAAATACCAATTGCTAAAACTGCTTACTACTAAATAGCTTGCTGCAGACCACTGTCCTAATAGCAGGAACTGCACCAGGCCTATGTTCATAGGTTCATAGGTTCATACTAGGCTATCTGCCCTAGGGCATATATAAGCCTAGCCCAGAGTTTTGTAGCTTCCGCCACCCCTTCAGTTCTAAGGATAATATGCCCATTATTTTGCTGTGCCTCTGTCAAGCAGTGACACTGAGGTTATCCCTGGGGTATACCTGCAATCTCCCATCCATTGGTCATGATTTCTCTCGAACAAAGCCAGCAAGGTGCCCAGCCTCACATGTACCAGGATGATGTTCCACAG
The DNA here is from genome assembly GCF_019279795.1 of Protopterus annectens. NCBI lineage: Eukaryota > Metazoa > Chordata > Ceratodontiformes > Protopteridae > Protopterus > Protopterus annectens. Next base: position 878,814,751 of record NC_056732.1, read on the forward strand.
CATAGGGAGTCTCTCGGTGATGAATCTGTCCCTCCAGCACGCCCTATTAATAGCTGTGTTGAGGTTTAAGTCTCCTGCCCTTGTAGATCTGATGGAGTTAGAGGTTTTGAGGTGAAGCATGTCTATTAATTCCAGGTTGGACATGGCCTAGTATGTCGGGCACAGGCCACCTCTTAGCAGATGGTAGGCGACTGAATAGAGCTGGGGTTCCTGCAGTCAGGCAGCATAAGACATACATTTGAGACCTTTTATCCTTCTGGTGAGCAATGTTTGGGGCCTGTCCAATTGCTGCAGGTGTCGGGTCAGAAACATTCCGAATGGGGCATTATACTCAATCATTGGTCTGATGAGTGATGAGTACAGGGGAACAATGACCTCCCTTGATCTAGATGTGAATCCCTGCATGATGAGGTGGGCAGTGTAGAAGGTCTTCCTAACTACTTTGGCAACGTGAGTGTCAAACGAAAGGTTACTGTCAAACGAAAGGTTACTGTCAACCTGGGTGGCCAGATCCCTGATAACCTCTCCTGTGCTTAGAGGAGTAACACCTATATGGGAACTAGGGGTAACCTTGTTCTTCCCAAAGGGTATGTCTATGCATTGTTTAGCGTTTAACTTTAGGCCATGGCTCTGGCACCAGTTATCCATTTCTATGAGACCCATCTGAAGGATGTCTGTGTCAGATGGGTTGTCAACTATGGTTCCCAGTTAGCAGTCATCTGCAAACTTTGTCAGCCATAATCCTCCTGTGTTTGCTTGTACTTCTGAAAAGTAGATGCCGAACAAAAGTGGGCCCAGGACTGAGCACTGTGGACACCACTTGTGACAGGCTTGGAGTGTGACATGGCACCAGCAACCTTGACCGTGTGGGTGCTGTCACTTACCAGTTTGTAACCCATCTTGTGACTTATGGGTCTACATTTAAGCTGGTGAGTTTGTCAATGATACCCGAGTGGGGTATTGTATCGAAAGCCTTTGCCAGGTCAAGGTAGGCTGTTTGGACTGCTTTGCCCTCATCAATGGCCTTGGTGACCATTCTGAAAAAGTCAACCAAGTTTAAAAGGCAGGATCGCCCTTGACAAAGCCAAACTGGGTTGGATCCAAAGTCTGCAAGTCCCCTATGTCTTCATTTATGAGTTCCATTATGATCCTCTCCATAGCTTTGCAGACCAGGCTTGTCAAGCTGATGGGATGGTAGTGTCCGGGGTCGGTGGAGGCACCACCTTTGTGAAGTGGGACCACCGTTGCCATACGCCACTCCTTGGGTACGTATCCTGAGGTGAGGCCAAGATTAAACAGCTGCCCTAACTGCGGGTTCAATTCCTCATTGAGTTCGTGGAGCCCACAACCAGGGACACCATCCAGTCCCATGGATGCTGTGTTTCACGCCTTGGATAGAGCAGTTCTCACCTGAGCATTTGAGATGTTTGGGGGGGCTACAGTCCCCCAGTATAGATATCCCTCCCTTTGGGGGGGGGGGGAAGAAATATGCACTGAACCTGTCAGCCAGTATGTTGCCAATGTCTGTAGGTTCAGTGATCTTTACATCATTATGAACTAATCCTGAGCATATCTGGAAGTCACCTCCCAGGTTTCCAACATAGCTAAAAAAGGCCTCATGATTGCCTTCTGAGTCCTTAGTGAGTTTTCTCTCAAAATGTGCCCTGGATGATTTTATGGGAGATCTCAGTTCTTTACTCATAATGAGCAGGGGTGTCTTCCCTTCTACGGAATTTGCTCTATCTTGTAGTAGCTCCTTCCTTCTGATGTAGAGCATGTTTATGGCTGGGGTCCACCAGACTGCATGCATGCCTTTGGTACAAAGAGTCTTTGTTTTGTGTGGGATTGCCTGATCCATGCAGTCCTGGAGGTGCTGGTAGAAGGCATTTGTAAGTGATTCAGCGGCTTGGGTAATGGTTTCCACTGGCTTGGGGCCCTTGAAAGAGACCACGCCAGTCTTTAGAAGTGTGAAGTTGGCTTCAGAGAAGTTCTTCACTGTGGTCTTCTTTATCTGGGGTGGGGGCGGGATGTGGACTTCCAGTGAGATTAGTCTATGATTTGATCTCGCCAATGATGGGTATACTTCTGGTGTTGAACATTGTGACCCCATGTTCGTGATGATGTGATCTAGTATGTTGTCTCCTCTTGTGGGGATGGTGACTAGTTGTTCCATGGCATTTGAGGTTATGAACTCTAGGAACCTTTGGTCTAGAGTGTTGGGGCTTGATTAGTGATCCCAGTCTATATTTGGATAGTTGAAATCACCCAGTATGATGGTGTTTGGAGATACATTTATCCCCTCCAGTGTTTTCAGGAAAGCTGTGTGAGGTTCCTGAGTTTGAGAGGGTGGCCTGTAACCTGCTACAAACTGCCGAGCAGTCTTGCCTATGGTTAATTGCACCTGGATGGTCTCTGATGCATCGTGTGTTGCCAACAACCTTGAGGTGAGGGTGTCCTTGATGAATATGGACACCCACCGTCCTTTCTTGGTGTCGTCCGGATTTTGGGTCCGGAACGCATGATATGAGGTAACACCTGATACTGCTGGGGTGCTGTCAGGAGCCTTGAACCAGGTTACAGTCACAGCACAGACATCGATGTTCCCCCTACTGAGAAGGGCTTCGAGTGCATGCATCTTGAGGTTGAGACGTCTGGCATTGAGCAGCATTACCCTTAGTTTATTTCCTTTTTTGTGTTCTAGGGTGGTAGGTTCAGAATCCGAGCCTTGCCTAAAAAAGGCACAATGGGGGTTGCAAGAGCCTTAGCCAAATTCCGGAAGCCCAGGGGTGACAGGTGCAAGCCGTCCCCTGCGAATCAGCGTGGCTTGTCCAGCATGTCATCTCAGGCAGACGGACATTGGATCCCCTTTGAATGACACCATAGATTAAACCAATTATTACAGCTGATCATCTTGTCTCTGTATTGTGGCATCATTCTTGGTGAAGGTAGGATACTGCTCAAGGTCAGGGTCATACCTGCCTGGGCTACATAAGCAGAGAGCTCCTCTATGTCTCTTTTCATGTAGTCCAGGGAGGTACATCTCAGGTCGTTCACACCAGCATGGACAATGACTGAGTCATACTTGTACTTGCAGTTGAGTGACCTGAGTGCTTGCATTATGTGGTGGATTCCAGCGCCCGATAAGCAGCTTACTGTGACCGTCTCCTTACTCAATCTGGTGAGCGGGACGTCAGTGTGTCTGACTATGGAGTCACCTATGACGAGTGTGTCTGGCATTGTGTTTGGCCTTAAGGGCTGTGAATGTTTGGCACACTGACTCTGTGGTCTATGTGTTGCATGTGCTGTGCCCTGTGGAGGCAGTTGTTTGGGTGTCTGCTGTGGTGGCCTCTGCTGGTATGGTAGATCTGTGATCAGAGCCTCTGAGTATGTCTTTGTGTGTTTATGTGCATGATTTGAAATTGTGATAGTGCTATGTGAGACTGGGTTTGTGGTGTGTGTGTGGTCACCTTCTCCTCCTCTCTGGTCCTGCCAGTCCTATGTTGAGAGAGCTCAGCCTCCAGGTTGGCTATATAGTTGCATCTCTTGCATGCATTTGTGTTTTGTGGGAGAAGGAGAGGGTTGTCTGTGTACATGCGTCAATTGTAACATTGCCTCAATATTCCCAGGTTCACCAGCTGAGCAGGAGAGGACACTAGCAACTGATCCCTTGACATGCTAGAAGGAATAGACAACAAACTGTTGGAAGACAGGAAGATATCAAGCCCCCCATACCACATTATATCGCTTGACTGACAATACCTACACATACACCATAGTGTCATAGTTTCATAGTTTACTACTAGGCTATCTGCCCTAGTGCATTTATAAGCCTAGCCATAGTGATGTGGTTATTGCCACCCCTTATAGTGGTAATACGTGTACAGAATAGATTCCAAATATCGTGCCTCTCACTTAGTAGTGACACATTATGGCCCCCGTACATAATTGAATACCTTGACTGTGCCTCTGTCTAGTAGTGACACAGGGAGGACCCCTGGGGTAAAACTACAATCCCACATCCAGTTGTCCAGACTTCTCTTGAAGAGAGTCAGTGAGGGACTCTGTCTAACATGAACTGGGATACTCTGCTAGAGTGTGGGATGCCTGTGAGTTATGACTCTGTCCACCAGCATGTCCTATACATGTATGTGCTGAGGTTCAAATCTTCAGCTCCCATGGTTCTGGTGGATTTGGATTGCTTGCAGTGGAGCATGTCCACCACATCCTGATTGGACATGGTCTTGTATGTCAGGCATAGGTCACCTGTAAGTATGTGGTATGCCACTGAATAAAGCTGGATTTCCTTTAGTCTGGAAGCATATGACATGTGTTGTAGACCCCTGATCACCTTGGTAAGGTACTTTTGGGGTCTCTCCAGCTGTTGCAAGTGCTGGGTGAGGTACATACCAAATGGGGCTTTGTATTCAATCATGGGCCTGATAAGGGAGAAGTATAGTGGTACAATGACCTCCTGTGATCTGGATGGAAAACCCTTCATGATAAGGTGGGCAAGATAGAAAGTCTTTCAAACCACTTTGGCAACATGGGTGTCAAATGAGATGTCACTATCTACATGTGTCCGCAGGTGTCTGATTTGCATTCTGTGCTCAGTGGGTTGCTGTCTATGTATTGATTTGTGTGTACTTTGTTCCTCCCAAAGGGGATGACCACACATCAGTTGCAGTCAGTTTCAGGCCATGATTCCGGCACCAGCTATCTGTCTTTGTGACGGCATTCTGTAGGATGTGTGTGCTGGCTGATGTATTCATGTATGGTGCCTAGGTTGCAGTCATCTGCAAACTTTGTCAGCCACAACCCTCCTATGTTTGCTTTCACATCTGAAAAGTAAATGCCAAATAAGACAGGTCCCAGGACAGATCTTTGTGGGACACCACGTGTGACTGGCTTTGAATCTGACAAGGCACCTGCAATGTCGACTTCATGGGTTTTGTTTCCTAGCCATTTTGCAAACTATCCTGTGACATATGATTTGATATTTCAGCTGTTGAGCTTGTCTATGATGCCTGAGTGGGGTATTGTGTCAAAGGCCCTAGCCAAGTGCAGGTAGGCTGTGTGGACCACGTAGCCCTCATCAATGGCCCTACTGACAGTATCAAAATAGTCAACTATGTGCAAAATGCAGGATCTGCCCTGTACAAAGCTGAACTGGGTGGGATCAAGGGTCTGTAGGTCACCAATGTCTCTGTTTAAGAGCTCCATAATGACTCTTTCCATAGCTTTGCAGACAAGGCTGGTTAAGCTTGTGTGGTGGTAGTCCCCAGGGTCTGTGGAGGCATCTCCTTTGTGGAGTGGGACCACTGTTGCTGTACACCAGTGTTCAGGTACATATCCTGTAGCAAGGCTAAAGTTTAATAGCATTTGTATATACAGGTTTAGCTCCTTCTTGAGTTCACATAGCATGCAACTGGGGATACCATCAGGTCCCATTGATGCTGTGTTCTTGTCTTTGCTGAGTGCGGCTCTCACATGGACATCTGAGATGACAGTGAGGTTACATTTATCTGTGATAACTATCTTCTGTTGGGTGTGAGGGAGGGGGAAAATTGCACTGAACCTGTCTGCCAGAATGTTGCCAATATCTGTCAGGTCACTGAAATATATGTTGTTGTGTACCAACTCAGAGCATATCTGAGGGTTCCCACCCAGGTGTCTGACATAACTGAAGAAGGCAGTGTGGTTATCTCTATCGTCTTTGGTGTTTACGTCTCAAAGTTGACCTTGGATGTCTTTATGAGAGAATGTAGCTTTTTACTAGTGCTGCTCACAGCCGCCTTCCCTTTAGGAGGTGTAGCTCTGTCTTGCATTAGTATCCTTCATCTGTTATACAGTTTGTTTATGGCTGGGGTCCACCAGACAGGCCACATTCCCTTGGTGGAGAGGGTCATGTTTCTATTAGTGATTGCATGGTCCATGCTATCTTAGAGATGTCTGTAGAAAGTGTCTGTGAAGGAGTCACCATTGTGTGTTGTGGTTTCCACTGGCCCAGTGGGCTTAACGGATACCATCTCAGTCCAAAGAAGTGTGAAGTCAGCTTTTGAGGTGTTTGACACTATACTCTTTGTATTATACTAGCACTGACACAAGTGTAGACAATTTCCCAGAATCCATCAAACAAAATGGACATGCAAAATGTAACACTTCCACAAGAGGGGTAAGCATACTGGATGTGATAATCAGAAATATGTGTACTGGATGTCAAGATGAGAAGTGTAACCCTCACTGGTAAGACCAGACCATAGAGTAATCACATTGTAGTTACACATCACGACCCCAGTCCCTGGCCAGACTACCACAGTGAAACACATGTGTAAAGCATAGCTTGCACCCCTACAAACCAATGTGGAATCCATGAAAAGCCCTGTGCAGGTCCAGAATATGGGACACACTGCAGAACATGTTATACAGGCATACCAGGAACACAGCCAAGAGTGCTTGGAGTCTGCAATCACAAACAACAAGACACAATGCCATACACCCAGGCATCTGGCATGCTGGACACCATAAATTACTAAACCATTGAAGAGAATGAGGAAGCTACCACATGATAGATCTAACATGAAAAGTGAAGTAATCAGTGATCACTAGTATGGCAATAAAATGTGTCCACACATACACTCCACTAAGGCCAGGCAAAACAAGTAGAATCTGTGAATCCAGTGGCAATGTGACACCTGTCCCAAGTACACACACAACAACAACTCACCCCAATAAATACAAATGTATGTGATAGACGCAACCAGGTAGCCAAACCGGGGCCTGAGCACCCCAAAATCAGTACTGTCAAAACTAGTCAGGAGGACAAGGTAACCACATACACCACAAACCCAGTCCCACATAGACCTACAATGACTGTAAACCAAACACATAAACACAAAAACATTCCCATAGGCCCTAATTACAAACACACAACACCAACACAAGCCTCCAAAGCAGACACCCAATAAAACAAACTCCAGACATAGCACATGTAACACATAGTACACCAAGCTGGTGTGCCAAACAGTCACAGGACAGAAGGAGAAACAACATGCCTGATACAGTTGTAATATGTGACTCCATAGTGAGACATGCTGCTGTCCCAGGGATGGCTTGCACCTGTTACCCATGAGCATCTGGATATTGCCTAAGGCTTTTGCAAACTACAGAGATCCTCCCATAGGCAAGGCCGAAAAGAGCAACCCACCACCATTGAAAACAAAACTGGAAAGAAACAGAAGGGTAATGCTGATCAATGCCAGATGTGTAAACCTCAATATGCATGCTCCTGAGGCCCTCCCCAGTATGGAGAACATTGATGTCTGTCCAGTGATACACACCTGCTGCAAGCCTCGTGACAGCACACCAGCACTACCAGGTAATACCACATATCATGTGTTGTGGCCACAAAACCTGTAACAAAACATAAAAGGAGGGTGAGTATCCATATTCAGCACAGACAGCCATACGTCCAGTTAACTGACAATGCCTATGTCATTGCAGTCCACCCATGTGCAACTACCTGTACGCAAGACTACTGTACAGTCTGTAGCATGCTATAGACCACACTCTCACACACAGGAACCCCACCCTACTGTCCTGAAGACAGTGGACAGGATGAATGTACCACCAAATACAAAACAAGGTACACACAAATTACCACATAGGTGGTAAACCATTATGTGTGGAAGGAGTAATCAGGGACCTAGTGACACAAGTGGACAGTCACCTGTCATGTGACAGCCACATCGCCAATTTGTCTAGGAAGACTGTCTATATTGGACACTGTATCATGAAAGGATTCACATCTACATCAACAAAGGTCATTGTGTCCCTACACTGTTCCCCTATCAGACCATATTGTAATACAATGCCTCATTTGGGATGTACATTACCTGGCACCTGCAGCAGTTAGAAAGACCTCAAAGGTACCTCAGCAAGAGTCAGAAAGGGTCTCAACTATATCTCATATGCCGCATGGCTGTAGACACCACAGCGGAATGCAGTCACATACTGCCAGCACAGAGGCATTGTATGTCTGTTGTACAAGTCCATGTCCAACACAGAAGTAATGGACATGCTCCACCCCAGAAAACTCAAAGCCATCGGAGCTGTGTGAGTCAGAGATGTCAACCTTAACACATAATCAAATAGGATGTGCTGGAGGGACAGATACCTAACCCTGAGTCTCTCCACACCCTGGAACAGAATACCACTACATGTTAGGCAGAGCCCCTCACTGACACTCTTCAACAGGAAGTTAGCAAAATGGATGGATAATTGTAGATGTACACTGGGGGTCTTTACTGTGTCATGTCCAGGCAGAGGCACAGCTAAGTAAATCATAAGTGGCCGTAATATTCACATAGCAAGGGGTGGCAAAAGCCACACGCACTGTGGCTATGCTTACAAATGCCCTAGGGTGGACAGCCTAGTATGAACCCATGAACCTACTATGATACAAATTGTACGGAACACTAAGGATAACTCCAAGGCTGCTGCAACTGAAGGTAGTAAGCGTGTTGTGAATTCTTGGATATGCTCTGGATCACACAGATATTACAAACAACATACCAAACACACACACGTATTGCCAACATACATCCTGACAGGTGCAGTGCAAACCCCCCCCCCTCATAATGCCAAATAACTTTCCCAGCAGATCGCTGCCTCCCTGACATTATGTCAGCCTTACAACAGGATATGTACCCAAAGAGCAGTGTACAACAACAGTGGGTGTTCTCAAGAAAGGTGTCGCCTGAATGGATACTAAAAACAGCCACCACAGATTCCTGAGAAGCTTGGTCTGCACAGCTATGGTAAGGATCAGCATGTACCGCAGTCATAACGATATTGGGGATCTATTGACACCCGACCCTAGCCAGTGTGGGTTTATGAAGTGCAGACCCTGCCCCTAAACATGTGTGACTCAGTTGAAACAGTGATTGAGGTCACTGATGAGGGCAATGTGGTCCACACAGTGTAGCTGGACCTTGCAAAGCCTTCCACACAATACCCTACGTGTGCAATATAGATATGCTCACCAGCTTAAATATACACCCCAATGTCACTAGAGGGGTTGCAAACCAGACCAACGACAGAACTGACATGGCCAGACATGCTGTAGCCATGTCAGTCTACAAACCACATATAACAGGTATCCCGCAAAGCTTGGTCCTGGGACCTTTCCCGTCTGGTATATATGCCCCATAGGTACAGGCCAACATGTAAGGGCTGTGCCTGAACATGTTTGCAGAGGACTACAAACCGCATAACATATCTGACACTCCAGCTGACACAAGCATCCCACAAAAGGGCCACATAGAAACAGACAACCGGTGCCATAGCCATGTCAGCATGTGAAATGGAGACAACTGTATAGTCAACCTCTGTGGATATACAGTAAGTGACCACCAATTACCACATAGGTGTTAACCCATTACATACATCACATGTAATGACGGACCTGGGTACACAAGGGGATAGATATCCTGCATAGGACAAACATGTGGCTGTAGTGTTAACAGAAACAATCCATATACCAACCTAATCATGAAGGTTATGACATCTAGATAAGGGGAGGTCATTGTGGTTCTGCAGTTATCCTTCATCAGCGTTACAAATGACCACAACAGCCCCTGTGGGGTGTACCTCAGCAGACACCTCCATCAACTGTAAAGTCCACAACAGTACCTCACCAGGAGTATCAAAGAGCTTGAACACATGTAATGTGTTGCCTGATTAAACAGAGTGCAACTCCACACACTGCCATGCTGGCCACCCAGACGCAAGCTGTGCCTGATGTAGAAAGCCATGTCCAAGCTGGAATCAATGAAAATGCTGCACCTTGTACAATCTGAATGGCAGTGAGCTATGCACATGAGGGACCTGAACCCCAGAACTGACATACATAGGACAAGCTGTACTGCATTATCCATAACACAGAAGCCACCCCCACGCATGAGTAAACTACCAGTACAGGTTATCCATAGAGTCACTCATTGATTCTCCTCAACAGGAATCTTAATGAGTGGATGGGAGACGGTAGGTTTACCCTGGGTATCAATGTTATGTCACAGGTAGACAGAGGCACAGTATACTACACAAGACATATGTCATGGCAAACTACACTTACAATGTGTCGAAGGACAAACACACTCTCTGACTAGCATTAGAAATGGCCTAGGGCACATCGGTAGTGTTTGCCAATGTACACCTATGTTGTGGAATACACTACTGATGTTGGATGAGGCTGTTGTAAGTAGTTCATATCCGAACATAATGCAACATGGTCAGATAGGTTCATAGGTTCATACTAGGCTATCTGCCCTAAGGCAGTTATAAGCCCAGCCCAGAATTTTGTGGCGTACGCCACCCCTTATATGGAAACAATACTGTGCCCATTAGTTTGTCGTGCCTCTGTCCAGCAGTGGCACAGAGACGGTCCCCGGAGTAAACCTATGATCTCCCATCCACAGGTAAAGATTCCCCTTGAACAGAGCCAGTGAGGTGCTCTGCCTCACATGGACCGGGATTGTATTCCACAGCATAGGGAGTCTCTGAGTGATAAATCTATCCCTCCAATATGTCCTACTTATATCCCTGCTAAGGTTTAAGTCACTTGCCCTAGTGGTTCTGGTGGATTTGGCGATTTTGAGGTGGAGCATGTCCATTACTTCCTGGTTGGACATGGCCTTGCATGTCAGGCACATGTCTCCTCTGAGCAGACGGTATGTGACTGAATAGAGCTGGAGTGTCTTCAATCTGGCAGCATATGACAGATGTTGGAGACCCTTTATCCTTTTGGTGGGGGACTTTTGGGGGTTCTCCAATTGCTGCAGATGTCAGGTGAGATACATCCAGAATGGGGCATTGTACTCGATCATTGGTCTGATAAGTGAAGAGTACAGGGAAACAATGACCCCACTAGATCTGGATGTGAATCCCTTCCTGATCAGGTGGCAATGTAGAAGGTCTTTCTAGCCACGTTAGCAACGTGAGTGTCAGGAGAAAGGCCACTGTCAACCTGGGTCCCCAGGTCCATGATAACCTCCTCTGTGCTTACAGGATTGCCACCTATATGGTAGCTTGGGGTTACCTTGTTTTTCCCGCAGGGTATGACTATACATGTTTTGGCATTTAACGTCAGGCCATGGCTCTGGCACCAGCTATCAGTGTCTGTGAGTCCCTTTTGAAGGATATCCATGTCTGATGCACTGTCCACTATGGCGCTCAGTTTGCAGTCATCTGCAAACCTTGTCAGCCAAAGTCCTCCCATGTTGGCCTGTACCTCTGAGAAGTAGATGACGAACAATAGGGGGCCAAGGACTGAGCCCTGTGGGACACCACTTGTGACCAGCTTGGAGTCTGACATAGCACCAGCAACTCTAACCCTGTGGGTCCTGTACTTAAGCCAGTTTGCAACCCATCTTGTGACATATGAGTTTACATTTAGGTTGGTAGATCCTTCTACAATACCCGAGTGGGGTATTGTGTCGAAAGCCTTTGCAAGGTCAAGGTAGGCTGTATGGACTGCCCTTCCCTCAGCAATGGCCTTAGTGACTGTTTTGAAGAAGTCGACCAAGTTCAAAAGGCATGATCTGCCCTTGACCAAGCCAAACTGGGACGGGTCCAATGTCTGCATGTCCCCTATATCTTTGTTTATGAGCTCCATTATGATCCTCTCCATAGCTTTGCAGACTAGACTTGTTAAGCTTATGGGGTGGTAATTACCAGGGTCCTTAGAGGCACCGCCTTTGTGCAGATGTGCACAACTGGACCCTAACCAGGCTGTTGTGCACACTATGGAAATGTAAAGCAGTGATAGGACTAAAGCCCAGGATACTGACCACCACAGTGAAAGTACTGAACCACTACACTATACAGTACTACAGTGTTAGGTCAGTATGAACGGATGTTGACAATTGTGCGCAAAGCATCCCATGCAAAACCTGCAGGCACAGTATAATCCCTGTTGTGTTCACACAAAAAGCATTTGGACAGTAACTACACAACATGCCACAGAACACACAACCATAAACTGGAGATATTTGTTGAAGGTCACACTCATCCACAAATGTGATGGGCTGCAGAGTTCAACATATGGAAAGCTCACACTGGGCATGCTCACACACTTAGATAAATGAGACATCTTTCACACAACATGCCATGGGAAGGCTGAACTGGGCATGCTCACACACTTAGTCCAAATGTTCCTCTTAGCAACTGTGAAAACACACCAGAGGATGCTCATTCCCCTTTCTAGACACTGATCATGTCAGCACCCTATAAGTATATCAGGAGAAAAGGAATCTTAGCAACTGTGAAAACACACCAGAGGATGCTCATTCCCCTTTCTAGACACTGATCATGTCAGCACCCTATAAGTATATCAGGAGAAAAGGAATCTCCCAGTAATATGAATAGCGCACTCTGCTAATGTGTCCGTCTCTACTGTCATAACATAGTTAGGTAGGGGTTTGAATCCGGCAAGTGTGTGTGTATAAAAGGAGCATACCTTTTGGCAACTGTGAAAACACACCACAGGATGCTCATTCCCCTTTCTAAACTCTGATGATGTCAGCACCCTATAAGTATATCAGGAGAAAAGAAATCTCCCAGTAATCCGACTAGCACGCTCTGGTAATGCGTCCTTCTCTAGTGTCATAGTATCGTTAGGTAGGGGTTTAAATCCAGCAAGTGGCAAGTATGTGTGAAAGGGAGTAAGTGTGTATGAAAAGAACATCCCTTTTGGCAACTGTGAAAACACACCACAGGATGCCCATTCCCCTTTCTAAACTCTGATGATGTCAGCACCCTATAAGTATATCAGGAGAAAAGAAAGCTCCCAGTAATCCGACTAGCACGCTCTGCTAATGCGTCCTTTTCTAGTGTCATAGCATAGTTAGGTAGGGGTTTGAATCCAGCAAGTGTGTATGAAGGGGGCTAAGTAAGTGTGTATGGAAGGAACATCCTTTTTGGCAACTGTGAAACACACCACAGGATGCCCATTCCCCTTTCTAAACACCGATGATGTCAGCACCCTATAAGTATATCAGGGGAAAAGAAATCTCCAAGTAATGCGAATAGCACACTCCGCTAATGTGTCCGTCTCTAGTGTCATAACATAGCTAGGTAGGGGATTGAATCCAGCAAGTGGCGAGTGTATGTGAAGCGGGGTAAGTGTATATGAAAGGAACTTCCCTTTTGGCAAATGTGAAAACACACCACAGGATGCCCATTCCCCTTTCTAAACACCAATGATGTCAGCACCCTATAACTATATCAGGGGAAAAGAAATCACCCAGTAATGCGAATAGCGTGCTCTGCTAATGCGGCTGTTTCTAGTGTCATAACATAACTAGGTAGGGGTTTGAATCCAGCAAGTGTGTGTGTATGAAAAAAATATCCCTTTTGGCAACTGGGAAAACACACTACAGGATGCACATACCCCTTTCTAAACGATATCACAAATATTTATGGCTTTTGATTACAGACATGCCACGTGTGTTTTGCCCGCACAGAATGCCCATATGTGCGGGTTGTCTTTCACAATAATGCATGACATTGATTAAACCAGTTATGGCAATGCACGCATGATGTATGTGTGTGCCAAATACACATATGTACCTGTGACCTTCAATAGTTACCATGTGTGATGCCTGCCATATGTGAATACATGGTATTTGCACAGGGTAACATTATGACTGTGGTCTTCTGTGCAGGTGCTGCATGTGGGATGTGTATATACAGTGTGAGATGTAGATGCTATCAGCCTAGTAGTGAGGGATACACACCTGGTGTGGGGCATATAGTCTACCTTTTGTTGATGAACAGGTGCTGCATGTTTTCACCTGTTGTGGGAGTGGTAAGACATTGTTCCATAGCAATGCAGTGACTGCATGCTAAGAACAGTTCATCTAGGGTGTTGTAGCTACTGTAATTCATTAGCATTCAGTAATATGTCAGAATCCCTGGTGAGGGTCTGATGCCAACCAAGGTCAGGGTTCTACCAGCCTGTGTCACTTGCTCAGTGATCCCTTCCATGTTCCCTATCATGTATCCCAGTGAGGGACATCCCACATCAGCTGTGGTGGCATGGACAATGAGTCATATGTGTCCATGCATCTGACTGACCTGTATGCTTGTGTTATGTGGTGGACCATAGTGCCCCATGAGCATATCACTGTGACCTCCACCTTGTCCAGCCTGGTGAGCATGTCCTCACTGTACTGGACAATAAAAGTACCTAACACAACTGCAGCAGTAGTGTTGTATAGCTGTACAGACTGTGCTTGTTTGGCACACAGGATTTGTGTGCTATGTGTTATGCATGCTGTGTGCAGGCCTAATGTATGCCTGTGTGCCAGCTGCAGAGGTGTCTGCCAGTCATACAGGATGCCATCCTTAGGCTCCATGAATGGCCCGGTGTGTTTCCATGCTTGTATTGCTGTCAGTGTAGGTCCACATCAGACTGGTATTGCAGTCACTGTAGTATTTCATGCCACCTGACAGGTTATGCCAGTACTGGGTTCAGAGTGCTTAGTCCACAGTTTGGCCATGTGTTTCCATCTCATACATGTGTTGTACATCCATGGGTAGGGGATAGGGTTGACTGTGTACATGTGGCAGCTGTGACATTACTACATGACTCACATATTCCACAACTGTACCATAGAGGTGACTGACAACTGACATTTGCACATGCTACCATAGTATTGAGATTGCATTGGTGATTAACAGCACATAGGGCCAATGGTGAACAAGATACATAGGTCCATAGGTTCATACAAGGATATCTGCCCAGGGCATTTATACACCTAGCCAGAATGTGTGTGGCTTTCACCATGCATTGTAAATCTATCTTGCTATGCCCTTTTCCAAGGTTAGTATACTGTGCCTCTGTCTAACAGTGACACATAAGTGATACTCAGGGTAACCCTACAATGTCACATCCAGTCATTAATATCACTTTTGAAGATAGTCACTGAGTGACTCTGCCTAACCTCTATTGGAATAATATTCCAGAATGAAGGGATCCTCTGAGTTATGAATGTGCCCCTCCAGCATGTCCTATGTATATCACTCCTGAGGTTCAAGTCTTTCCAGCGTGTATCCTGATGGGATCTGGATATTCTGAGGTGCAGCATGGCCATTAAGTCAGGGTTTGACATGGCTTTATATGTCAGGGACAGATTGCCTATGAAGAGGCAGTATGCCACTGAGTAGAGCTGCTGTTTCTTTAACCAGTCAGTATGTGGCATCTGTTTGAGCCCTTTGATCCTCTTGTCGAGGTACGTATGTGGTCTTTCCAGTTGCTGCAGGTGTCTGGTAAGGTGCATGCCAACAGGGTCATTATAGTCAATTATGGGCATGATGAGGGATGAGTAAAGAGGCACAATGTCCTCCCCTGATCTACATGTGAATCCCATCATGATGATGTGGCCCATATAAAATGTTTTCCTAACCACTTTGTCCATGTTGTTGTCAAATGGTAGAATGCTATCAACCTGTGTACCCCAAGGTCCATAATTCCTTCGTCTGCACTTAATGGATTAACACATATGTGGTACTTTGTGGTCACTTTGGGTCTGACAAAGGGGATGACTATACGCTTTTTGGCATTCACCTTGAGGCCATGGCTGTAGCACAAGTCGTGTGTTTGCAAGAGACCCTTTTGGAGGATGTGTGTGTTAGCTGGAGAGTTGATTATGGCGTCCGGTTTGCAGTCATCTGCGACTTTCTCAGCCACAGTACTTCCATGTTGGCCTGTACCTCTGATAAATATATAATGAACATGACAGCTCCCAGGGCTGAGCCTTGTGAGACACCACTTGTAACTGGTTTGAGGCTGACATGGCTCCAGCAATTCTAACCATGTGTGTTCTGCCCTTGAGCCACTGTGCAATATCCATAGTGAAATAGGGGTTAATATGTACACTGGTGAGCTTCCCTAGAATGCACAAATGGGGTATTGTATCAAAGGCTTATGCAAGGTCCAGGTAGGCTGTGTAGACCACCTTCCCCTTGACAGTGGCCTTGGTGACTGTTTCAAAGAAATCAAACAGGTTTGAGAGGCAGGATCTGCCATTAACAAGGCCAAACTGTGTATGGTGACATGTCTGTAGGTCCCCAGTATCTATATATGTGAGGTTCATGATGATCCTTGCCATAACTTTGCAGACCAAGCTATTCAGACATATGGGGTGAATAGTGTCCAGGATCCGTTAAGGCACCACCTGAATGTAGAGGGACCACTGTTGCTGTACGCCACTCTTTGGCCACATATCGTGTAGTAAGGCTGGGATTGAACAGTAGTGTTATGTCTGGGTGTAGCTCTTCTTGTGGTCCATGTAGGACACAGCCTGGGACACTGTCTGGTCCCATTGATGCAGTGTTTATTGCTTTGGAGAGGGCAGTTCTTACCTGAGCATCTGTGATGTCAGGGGGGGCAAAACTCTGCTGGGAGACATATTTGCCCTTTTGGTGTGGTGGGGGGGGAGAAGGTAGCAGTGAACCTGTCCACTAGGATGATGGCAATGTCTGTGTGTTTTGTATTTTGTGTGACATCTTGGATTACCTCTGAGCATATCTGGGTATTACCACCCAGGTTCCTAACATAACTACAGAAAGCCTTGTGATTATCCTCAGTGGCTTGTGGAATCTTCTCTCAAAGATGGCCTTAGACAATCTTATGAGTGCCTGTAGTTGTCTTCTAATACTCATCAGTGATGCCTTCACATTTTGGGAGTTTGTTGTATCATGTAGTGGCTTCATCCTTCTATTGTATAGTTTGTTTATGGCTGGTGTCCAGCACACAGGACGTCTGCCTTTGGAGGATTGGGTCATGCTTTCATATTTGATTGCATGATCCATGCATTCCTGAATGTGTCCATAGAATGCCTTTATACAGGTATCTGCAGTCTGGTCCATATTTTCAACAGGCCTGGGGCCTTTGAAGGTTTCCACATCATTTATGAGGGGTGTGAACATGCTTGACATGAGCTGTTGACTGACGTCCCGCCCTCCATACTGAGCAAGGTGAGGGTCACATTTAGCTACCTGTCGGGTGATAGAATGTGCCACATAACACAGGCACACAGGTCACTCCACAGCAAGTACAAGTATGAGGCAGTCATTGTCCATGCTGGTGCCAACAACCTGAGATGTACCTCCCTGGACCACATGGAAAGAGACACAGAGGAGCTCTTACAGCACCCTCTCAAACTCAGGACTCCCACACAGCCTTCATGCTCACACAGGAGAGTATAGATTTCTCTGCAAACACCATCATACTGGGTGACGTCAGCTACCCAAACATAGACTGTGAACATTACACAAGCCACAATGCCCAAGCTCTAGGGTTCCTATACATCAGACACTCTTTAGCTATGGAACAGGTAATCAACTTTCCCACAAGAGGGGCAGATATACTAGACCTGATCATCACAAACATGAGTACAAAATGCTCACCACTGGAAGTATATCCCTCATTGTTGCAATCGAACCATATACTAATCACACTGGAGTACTGGATCCCCCACATATGCAAACCTTGAACACATCGATGTGTGTGTGGGAAATGCCCCTATTAGCAACTGTGATGGTACACTACAGGATGCAGATTCCCCTTTTGAAACACTGATGATGTCAGGATTCTATAACTATATTACCTGACTTAGAGTCCTTCAGTAATTTGTATAGCGCACTCCGCTAATGCGTCTTTCTTCGGTGTCATAACATAGTTATGTAGGGGTTTGAATCCTGCAAAGGGAATGTATGTGTGTTAGTATGAGTGGGGTTTGTGTGTGTGCATAATGCTGTGAGGGAAAAGTGCCTTTTGCCAACTGGGAGAACACACTACAGGGTGCACATCCCTCTTCCTAACCGTATGCACACCACTTATTTATCCTGTCCAGTGGACTACAGATACAGGCACATTGTATAACAATAGCAGGAGGCTACTGCAGCACAGGGCAGATTCACATGAAGGCAAGGCATCTGTGGTCATCAGTGTTAAGATGCTTCACATTCACCAAATGCACAGATATTGGCAACATTGTTGCAGACAGTTTAGGTGCAGGTACCCCCCCCCCAGATTCTCCTACACAAGTGGAATTAGTTATCACAGACGACTGTAACCTCCCTATCCTCTCACATGCCCAGGTGAGGGCCACCCTCAACATTGCAGAACACATAGCATCACTGTTACAAAATGGTATCCCTGGATGTGTGCTGCGTTCACCCCTGGAGGACATAGCACCACATTACAGACTGATATTAATCCCTGGCCATACTACAGGATATGTACCTGAACAGTGCCATACATACACAGTGGTCCCACACCAATGAGGAGTAACCTCTACTGACCCTGGGAACTACTGCATCATATGCACAACTGGCCTTGTGTTCTAAGCTATGGAAGTTTTAAGTATGGCCAACATGTACAGCAATATTACATATGTATATATTTCAGGACTATGTACACACAACCTATCTCATGGACATACCTATAGATAGTGAACTATGATACATTTGGAGGTGTCACAGTAAACACAGTATTAACCTGCTACTTTGCATTACCTGTGTTTGTGGCAGCTGTTGCTGTGTCAGTGGTGCTGCTTGCTGCTTGCTGTTTGCTGCTGCTGCTGCTGGTTTTGCTGCTGGCTGTCTTTATATTTTTTTTATTTCTCTCTGTCTCTCTCTCTCTTTCTCAGTAGGTTTTGTGCAATGACTGTATTGCATGTGTGGAGTGTGGGTACTGGATGCTTTTGTAGGTATCTGCATAGGTCCATGTGATGACCTCTGCACCAATTGTAAGGCAGCATTTGCTAATTGCATGCAGCCAGTTGTGTACTGATTGCATGTCTCACTGTGATTTCAGGGCAGTGCTATAAAAGGGTATGTGAGATAGGCGTTGCCCTTTCAGATTGTAAGGGCGTGGACCATGCTGGTATGCTGTTGACAGTATTCTGTGAGTGTGAAGGCTATTACGTCTCTCATGCTTCATGCTGTGTTGTAAATTCAGGTTGCTGCATTTCTCTCGCCTGTTCCCTGTAGTGAGTGTGTATGCATACTGACACCTACGACTATATTTCATATGTATTGCTATATATATATATATATATATATATATATATATATATATATATATATATATATGTGTGTGTGTGTACATATACATACTTTCATATATGTACATTAGCTGACAATATTGGGTACAAGCCAACAATTTGCAGGGCTGTTTCTGTTAACACTACACTAGTATAGGAATCCAGTAATTGGGACAGTAAAAGTCTGCCTGACATGCTTTGGGTAGTACACATACTATATTGCCTTTATCTTCATTCCTACTATTACATGTTCCACTTATTTAGCACTATATTCCTGTATGAGAGTCATGGCTTACTGGTAGGTCATACAGACTAGTGTTACAATGGTCTTGTGGTAGGGCCTACTAGTATGCTTATATTTTGCTTTCAAATTGAGTATAGGGCCTATCAATCAAAGTGCTGGGGGCACCTTTAAGCAGTTAAAGGGGTTAGTAGGTCTCACAGGAGTCAGGCTGTGTTGCAGATTCTGGTTGCTGCATTTATCTTCACTGTTTCCTGTAGTGAGTGTGTATGGATACTGACACCTACCACTATATTTCATATTTATTAATATATATATATATTTATATATGTATGTATGTGCACATATACATACTTTCGTATATGTACATTACCTTACATTATTATGTACAAGCTAACAATTAGCAGGGCTGTTACTGTTAACACTAAACTAGTATGGGAATACAGTCGTTCGGGCATTACAAATCTACCTGACATGCTTTGGGTAGTACACATCCTATATTACCTTTATATTGATTCCTACTATTACATGTTATATTTATTTCAGCACTCTGCTCTTGCATGAAAGTCATGGCTTAGTGGTAGGTCATACAGGCTAGTATTACCAAGGTCCTGTGTTTGGAACTGACAGTAGGAATTTTTTTCTTTCAAACTGAGTATAGGACCTGTCAATCAAAGTGCTGAAGGCACCTTTACACAGTTAAAAGGGTTATTAAGTCTCACAGGAGTCAGGCTGTGTTGCAGATTGTGGTTGCTGCATTTATTTTCACTGTTTCCTGTAGTGAGTGTGTGTGAATACTGACACCTACCACTATATTTCACATGTATTAATATATATATATATATATATATATATATATATATATATATATATATATATGTACATATAATACTTTCATATATGAACATTACCTTACATTATTATGTACAAGCTAACATTTAGCAGGGCTGTTTCCGTGAACACTAAACTAGTATGGGAATCCAGTAATTCAGGCATTAAAATCTACCTGACATGCTTTGGGTAGTACACATCCTTTATTGCCTTTATATTGATACCTACTATTACATGTTATATTTATTTTAGCACTATGTTCTTGTATGAGAGTCATCGCTTAGTGGTAGGTCATACAGACTAATGTTACCAAGGTCCTGGGTTTGAGACTAACAGTGGGGATTTATTTTTCTTTCAAAATGAGTACAGGACCTGTCAATCAAAAGTGTCAAAGGCACTTTTAAGCATTTAAAACCAGGTCTGCGCTCATTTGCGCGGAGCTCATGCATGCGCACTGGAGGTAAGCTCCGCGCACACAAGCGCACACCCGCTCTATTTTCTTTGAAAGAAATGAAAAAGGGGTGACAGGAAAGTGGTGAAAAAGGGGTCTCAAAGAGGGTAAGACAGTAGGAAAACAAGCTTGGTATTTGCAGGAAGGATGGAGGTGAGGCCCATAGCTGCCCATGTCTTTCTCAGCAACAGCTGTGCATTTGTATGCAATTTTGTGTGACATTTGGAACCTTCCACCCCTGAGAGAGGTGTCAGGACAACATTAATACCTGTTGTACAGCCAATTGTAATTAACAGTTTCGATGTCCAGCGGACATGTGTGCAACATGGACAGCTATGTATGGGGCGTAATTTTTTTGTGGGTATAGAGTGCCCTTTTTTTTGTTTTTTTATCAGGTGAGAGTGGTATGTCAGGTGAGGTAGTCGGTATAGCTGGGGAGGTAGGTTGGGTAGGTTAACAGACAAGACAGACAAGACGCATACAGGGGCGGTGTATGACACATGTGGGGGGGGTTACACAATTGACGGGGACGGAGGTTGGGATATCCAGGGCAGATGAGCCCACAGATGGCAACAGTGGAACTGATATCCCCACCCATAGGCAGTTGCCACTGTTCCTTCACAGCCCAGGGCGGGGCTGTGCTGGGGGCTGTGCAGGTGGGACAACGGGCATGCCTGTAAGCTGTCACCCGGGCCTCAAGCTGGCGTAGGTGCCCAAGAACAGAGTCTTGGATCTCCCTTCGCACCACAGACCGTACACCTTGGAGGGTGAGTGGACGAGCTCCTCCGGCCACGCTTGCAGAGGGGGGATGGGCCCCATCCCCTGCAGCACTTCCACCCGAAGGTGGCACAGGGCCACCGAAGGAGGGTCCAGCCTGGGCACTAGTGCCAGGTGTAGTCGCCAGCTGAGGTGGGAGAGGTGGGTCCGCTGGGACCTGCCTTCCCAAGCATTCTAGGTTTGTGAGTATGTTATGTTAGTTTGGTTTAGTGGCATATTATTCCATTCCAATTAGTTGTAACAGCATGCATTGGTATTCCCATTAAACAAACACCCAGATATTAACACCATTGAACAATGGGCATATCAATATCACATGCATTATTTGAACGGAAATACACAATCGAACAACATGCAGGGTTGATTAATGGCAACAGGCCATCAGGTTTGCAGGTTTGCAGGTATGAACAGGGCACATGCAACAACAGACATGCATATATTTTTGAAACAGGACAAATGTCCATGGTTAATGAAATGTTCACATACCAATATTTTGTGAGTTTTTTTAATTTGCAATTACAGGGTGGGGTGGAGAGAGAAAATGATGACACATTCATAAATTATACATTGATATACATTTGTAATAGAAACACAATTAACTTGTGGGGGATACTTTCCGAATGATTTTTAATTGACTGTCATGCTAGACCTGTTACAGATACATCACTATCCTAGTTATTTTGAATTTGATCAGATACATCATCCTGCTACACTTTGATGACAGGGCAGGGGACAGCTATGGATGTTTAGTATGTCAGACATTCATTCATTCTTTCTGCAAATTGCTGACTGTGATCACCATATACATATTTTGGCCTGAACATTCAAGAGTCAGACACACTGAAATCAGTTTGGGATGTTAAGTTTTAATTCCCACATGCATTTAGTTCTGTAGAACCACACTGAAGCTTATATATTCAGGAGTTATTACTACATTATTCATTGATACATGACCCTTTCTGTCACTCTCACACATCCTGCAATTTCACAGTTCAGGTTGGTACTTCTAGGCTTTGTTCACATATTAGACCTGTGCTGATTCCAACACTTTCCAGCAGCCTCACTTCTGTCATGATTCAGCATTTCAACAGGGGATATATCTCACATGTGATTACCTCAGATTCTGAAGCTGTACTCTTGAGACTATTGCAGGTTATACTACATTTAATTAATGGTGGGACATCTGTATTACAGCACTATTTATTTCTATCACTTATATTTCAAGTTTCACTTGCATACTGATGAACTTGTTGCAGCCATACCTGCAGACTTTCACTTGCTGCTTGCACATTCTGTTACTTTTAATCAATACACTGCAGTGTTCTGCTACATGCTACACTATGATATTTATTTACAAGTACTAGGTGGGGTTACTAACCTGCATGTTGGTGCAGCCGCACCAGCCTGCGGTCAAATGCCCGTCGATTCATAGAGCGGACACCTGCAGCTGTAATACAAAACAAGTAATATTGGGATACACATCTCCATGGTATCAGCTAGTTGAATTCCTTACATACTTAAGTAAAATGTAACTTACTCAGTAGTGGGGCGTTGGGCATATCCCAGGCCTCCTGGATCCATTTGGTCAACTGGTCTTGCTTACGTCACTTCAGGTCCGCATGGTGGTGACGGACCTGCTCACCAGTGCGTGGAATCCCAGTAGCACTAGTGAGATCATAAGCCAACTGGTCCCATGCCTCCGCCCTGTATGCTCCCCATGAGACCTGGCCCTGCATGAGTTGGGCCTCATGATGGTGAACTAGGAGCCAGACCATGTATCTGGACTCCTCAACGCCCCACCGCTGTGCTCGAAAGCAACGTCCCTCCCCTACTCCACTCATTCTGTCTGCAGGTCTATTCTACAATCGTTTCTGCTGTGTATTCCCGCCTATGGGGCTTATATATATGCCAATTTTCCCGCACATTTCTATGATTGGCCGGTTTAGAATTGTATCTACTTCACAGAAACTGCTTTATCATGCTCCCTTTTGGCTTACATCCTATATATATGCTATTTCTGCATTTCTAAGAACTGCTGTCATGGCTTAGTGATTTAGTACCTTGACTCTAGTGCATGGTATCCTGGGTTCGAATCTGACCACTGAATTTTAAATTTTATGACTGTCTAGAATTGACTTCAGGACCTGTCAATCAAACATGCCAAAAGCAGTTTTAAGCACTTTAAAACCAGGTCTGCGCTCGTTTGCGCGGAGCTCACGCATGCGCACCACCGGTTAATTGGCTAGTAACACACATGTTAAACTAAGCACAGCTAGTTGCACACAGTTTGAGCCTGTTAAACCAGTCCTTAGCTACGGGCAAGCAGTTTGCAGTTTGTGAAACACTACTTAGCTACGGGCACTCTGTCTCACTGCAGTTTAGCTATCAGTACATTTCTACATATTTTTATTATTGTATTACTTGAAAACATAAGCTACATTTCATTCCATTTTACAAAAGGAAATACTTTTACAGTTGTACAATACTGTCAGGGGCCTTTTTAGTGCTTATTTACAAAAAAAAAAAGGTCGTTGTGTGGGCTCGAACCTTGCCTGCCTGCTCTTAAGACGACAACTCTACCGCTATGCTATTACTTCTTGGCTTACTTTGCATATTTAGTTCTTATATCCTTTTCCACTGATTGCTAACTGCAGTTGTGCTAGTAGCACACCCGCGCACACGAGCGCACACAGTAGCAAACATTTACGGGGTTTAAAAAAAATAAAACAGTTTTTATTTTTATTTTATAACATCTGTTCACTCTTTACATTGCTGGTCTGTGTGGGCATTTGTTGTGTAGTGTGTTTAATCACATTTCCATGGCCTTTCTCGTGGCTGTTTACTTTCAGCCATTATAGACTTCCGGGGGCGTATATATATATATATATATATATATATATATATATATATATATATATATATATATGTGTGTGTACATATAATACTTTCATATATGAACATTACCTTATATTATTATGTACAAGCTAGCTTGCAGGGCTTAGCCAACGGATACGCCCCCTTCTGTCTTACACGGACCGTGTAAGAGTTACAGTGTGATTCAGCATGCCTCATGCACCTCATGCATATGCATGACATGCTGACATCACACCGTTTAACTGCAGCCTCCGTGTAAGAGTTATAACTCTTACACAGAGGCTTCCTGAATCTGGCCCATCGTCTGCTTAAGAAACAATCTATACCTATGTGCAACACAAGATTTTTCCCTGTTTGGTGTGATTTAATCGCAAGGCTGAAGCTCAAGTGATCAAAGAATGCCATCTGTGGGTGTATCCTATGATTCCCCCTTACAGGAGTTGATTATTACTACTATACAGTGATGTTATTTAGGAAATAAATTGATTAGCATTCTTAAATTGCATTGTATGATGACTTTATAGTGTTCTTCTGCCTACTTTATCCAAAACTGATCAATGCTTATGCATATGGCACCTACTGTTGTACATTTGTACAGTAATACATCAGTGTATTGCACTAGAGATAATGAATAAGAGAGTACTTCTGTAGCAGTCTCTCTCTCTCTCTCTTTTTTTTTTTTGTGAATGTTGCTAGGTTACATCTTGGCTGTTTTATTCAAGAATTCTGGACAAAATCAAAAATAATGGGGTCACAATGGACATAATTGGTTATGATTTTTAAATTTTACTGCAATTTAGTTAAAATGCTAATAGAATAACAGGGTTTGGCAGCAACATATATTGTCTGAATAAAAGAATGACTTAAACTTTAATTCTAGTATTATTGACAAACAGAAATTCTCAGTGATTTACTAGAAAATCAAGTGTTTTATAAGGGAAAGACCAAAATACGAGGACAATTAGTGGCATTCTGCAAAACTCTGGGCAGTTTAGAGATATGGTGGCAATGTGGTCAATCATACTACTGGTAGCCACAACTCTCAACAGTTGAGAGTTTTACAGAATGTTCTTGATTTTTCCCATATTTTGCTTTGTCCCTCATGGAATATGTTACAGAGTTATCTAGCACATCTCAAAATAAATTCTGGCTGCTCAAGAATACTTCAGCAGCTAGACTTCTTTTGGTTGGTAGATGCTCAGTTATCATTGGGCTTGCTGACTGGATTTTCCAATCAGTGTGCACATTTTTGAATAATATCAACCATTTATTGTATTATTTGCAATTTTTAATAGTAGTCTTTCACTGCAGTGGTGGTGCTGCGGTAGTGTTATCGCCTAACAGTTAGACGTTGCCCGTTCGATTCTCAGTTAGAGCGTCTTCTGTGTAGCGACATGTGTGAATGGGCGTTCCTTCATTGAAGGTTGTGCATTAGGCCTGGCAAGCCAGTAAATAAAAATCTATTGCCAATCATTAGCGGACCGGAGTTCCACTGTGGCAACCCCTAACCGGGAAAAGCCGAAAGACACAAACAAATAGTGCTCTTTCTGGTATGTTTCATTATGGCACAGAGGTAAGAGTATGGAATTTTTGTAACAATCTTTCAACATTTTTCTTCTTTGCTTATGTAGTCTTTAAATACAGGAGTGTCACCAGACATGCCTGTTTCTGAATTTACCACTACATTCAGGGTGGATGGGTATGATTTTTCTATGTAGCTGTTTAGATACTGATAAAATTTGCATACAAATGTAGCAGCTCACTCAGGTGAGTCTATCTGCAGGATGTTGCTGTTAATGTTGCCTACCCAGGTTTGCCCTGGTGAATTTCTTAAAATAAGTCTCAGTTAGTGGCGGGGTAGGACTATAAGGTCAGAGAGAAGGTTACTAACGTCTGGTCTAATTTAATGTGGCATGAAGAGATGTCGGTAAGATACAGGTAGGATCTGGGTCAGAAAGGACCTGGTCAGGGATATTAAAGCCTCTAGTTGTAAGTTTTACAGTTTACTTTAGTGCATTGGCATTAACAAAGTCTAGTAAACTTCATGTTCATTTGTAATTGAGGAAGTGTACAAATTAATGCTTTGGTAATTCAAATCTCCTAGACAGAAGATAGTCGGTGTGATAACTAACTCCTCAATGATGATAAGGTAATTTCCATGATCTCTGGGGGACATTGAAGATAGGACAGTAATGAGTAACTATTGGATTTATTAATGATAATTTGGATGTCCAGGAGATCAAGATAGGACTGTAGGTAATTCTGATGAGAAATTATGGTATTTCTGACATATAGACATAATGCCGCACAGTTATCCAAAGACCCAACAACATATAAAGGGAGTGCAGTCACTAACCTGAAACCATGTTTCAGTTACTGGACAAATATGAATGTGTTTAAGTTGTTGGAAGACTTCTAAATCAGGATTCTTTCTACTTATACCCTCACTTCTGAGGATGTTGTTCACGTTTAAGTAAGTTTGCTGTGTGGGAATGCTCAGTAGAGGAACTCTGCCTAGAAAGGTACTATAGGAGCAGTAAAGCCTTTAGACAATATACGGAGGACCTGGAATGAAAAATGTAAGCTACTTCTGGTAAAGCCAAAATTCTTCTCCATTACCTCATCCCATGCTGACACATACTGGATTTCTTTGGAATGACATCAACTACATGGGATTTGTTAAAGTGAAATATTTTCTCTTGATATCAAAGCATCATTCTTAGTGAAAGCAAAATACTGTTCAAGGCTGGTGTCTTTACTGCTTCTGACGTGCAGTAAGGACCATTATGTCTAGCTGTGTGTTCATCACGGTACAGTACCTCAGGTCACTCACTCCTACACAGGTCATTATAAGGTGATTATATTGTCTGGTTTATTGACCTTTAAGACCATTGTGACATTATGGAACCTTAGTGGTCTGTCTTTTTCAGTCTTGTGAGTGTAGAGTCTGTATGGCTAACGTTGCAGCCACATACAACTCAAACATTTCCCCTGTACAGAAGCAGACTCAGTAGGCCTTTTGGGTGAGCTGTGTGGATTTACAGTATGTGTTACTGAAGATGGAGTAGGCATTGTCTTGTGTGTCTTAAACTTATAATGTTGACAACACTCCACTACTGAACAAAAATCTAGTCAGGTATCTCTCTACATAGGTTGACAGTTCCTCCTTCTTCAATCATCAGGTGGTAACTGTAGTCAGAAAATCCTTCTACCAAACATACTTAATAGCCAACGTTATGCCATCCAGGTCTAAAGATATAATCATCCTCTTTATAATGTGCAATATAAGTCTTGGAAAAGTTTTTTCTTTACATCCTCAACATATGTTATGAGCCTAGTGGTGCATTTTGATTGATGCAGTGTAATGGAGTTATGATGCTTACAGGCAGAGGGTTGAAGCAAAAGGTTTGCTTCTATGTTTCTTAAATATTTGTATCTCTCTCAGGTTATACTATCAGCTAGCAGAAGCAGTCAATAGTCAGCAAGCATAATGCCGTTGCTACACTACCTTAGAACAACTAACTTGATCAAACTGGCCACAAATGGGGTGAGAGCAAACTGCTGAGTAATATTGCCAGAGGTTGGAATACTTAGGGTACATCTCAGTACTCGGTGATTGGAAGGACACTATTATAATAGAGAATCTAACGATTTATGAATACAGTATTTAGGGTAACACTCTGGAGTTAGATTGGATTGTAACTAATCTCATACTGCTTAGTGAAAAGACAGAATTATGTCAGCCACAAATGATTTGCCAAGTAGTTACTACCTGCCTGCTTGTGCTGGTCTCCACACAGCTGCAAGCAGCTAGTAAACAAGGATCTTTTGCTCCTTTTCTTGCCAAAACAAGAACAGGAGCAATAATTCCAATCTGGTTCTTGATTAATATTGATCCAGATGTTGCTATGTTCAGTATTCCTGTCACCTGTTGTAGTCTTCTCTTGGTAAATGCACTGAAAGGAATGTACAGCAGCACAGCACAACAGAAAGTCAAACTGTACAAAGGCCTGAAATTAAAACTAAAGTGGTCCCCACCAAAACAGCAATCAAAGAACTCTCGTACAACTGCCTAATTAGAGACTATTTTGCATTAATGACCCTCTGTTCCTTCTCTCACTATAAGAAAAGCAGTAGCACTAATTCTAAACTGCCTACTAATAAGCAGTTCTCAAGTTTTCCAGTGACAGATAATCTTTGGAAATGCAAGGAAATAATATACCTTTACTAATGTTCTCACCAGAGGCAAAACAAAAGCACTACTCACAAGTGGATACCTTCTAAACAGTTTGGAGGCTCCCATTTATCGATTTCCTTGTCCTAGATGTTACAGATGTTTAAAAGTAAGATGCTAAAATTGGTTAATACTGTCTGTTTTCTAATATGCACTAAATGAGTAGGAATATATGACAGAGAGGCTAACAGCTTTTAAAAGTCAGTTTAGCGGTATAAGAAAATGGGATGAGACTGGGATTAGGAGCCTGAAAAGTTCAGTTTACAGTGAAGATAGGAAACTCAAGAGACAACAACAAATACTGGGTTGGTGGCTAGGAAAATAAATTAAAGTCACACAACAATAGTAGTCAATGCATTTTCTGCTTCCAATGATTAAAACCTTTCCTGTTTTGCTAACACTAAAGAAATTCTGTTTCTCAGCTCCTCTCACAAATTAACTAAATTCATGTAATTGCAATGAGTGAATGGAAAACAAATATATTTTAAATAGTGCTAGCCAATACATTTTAAAACTTTTAAGTGAAAAAAAAAAAACTTAAAGTAAACCAAACAAAAAAATTAAACTAAAAATATTGTTTTTTTCTAACTGACCCTAGCCAAGAAATTTTAAAACTCTAAGAAAAAAGAACTTCAAAGTAAAACAAAAATGTCATATAAAATAAAATGAGCTATAGTGAAATAAAATCAAAAATCAACAAGCATGTAAGCCTTAAATGAAGTTCAGTAGAGTCACAAAAACACAACCTTGGTGTTAGAGCACCTGCAACTCCAATGACCAATGTTGAATATCTGATTTCAAGTTTTATTTTTTGTTGCCATTTTATTTATTTTTTTTCCATTTTAATATAGCTGGTTATAGGAGTTTTAAGTTATTTTTAAATCCATCTGCTGCTGATTCCCAGACCTTCCAAATGATCTGCTGCTGGTTTACAGTTCTTCCAGCAACTAGATAGGTGTTTTCACTAATTTTCCTTGTTTTTTTCTTTACTTTTAAATTATTTTAGCAGTTAGTATCTGATTTAAGTTTTTTTTTCCCATTTTAAGTTGTCTTGCCAGCTTATGTTATTTGTTTTATTAGTGTAAGTTATTTTATTTATCATTGTCCTCATTCAGCTCAATAACAATTGGGTAAAGTGTTTTAAGCTATTTATCCTCTTATTATGACACATTCTAGTTACTAGCTACATTGTATTTTTGTTGCTTATGTGGACCAAATGGTAGAATTAAATCATTTATTTTTTATTTTGAGAGAGATTAAAGTGCTAGGATCAACAGTTCTGACTCCTCTGAGGCAAATTTTAAATGCAATTACTATTGGCTGTTAAGTTCTGAAGGCAATTTTGAATAATTCCAAACCCATCCTCTATTGGATTTTAGGATATAAAACAAGCAAATAAGTGCTTGTATTGATTTCCTTTCTTTTTATCAGTTTACATTGTTTTAGCAGTTCTTGTCTGATCCGAGTTATTTTTGTTATTAATATATTTTAAAAGCTTAAGATATTTGTTTTTATCATTTGATGCAAGTTTGATTAACTCATTTAGACTCTGTAATATCTCAATTGAATATTTTAAGTTATCTTAAGCTTCATTTTACAACTTCCAGTTAATTGAAGCTTCATGGCTTGGCTTTTTAAATGGTCTATGTGTTAGTATTAAATTAATTTTTTCCCCAATGAAAGAAGAGAGTCAGGCAAATTCAAGAGTTTTGATAGCTTGGAGACAGTTTATAAGTACAATTGTTACTGGCCATTGAGTTTTGAGCATTTTTTTTAATCTCTGGGACACATTTTAAATTTGGATTTCCTGTGTAGAACTGTACTGTGTGCAGTGAAGTTGCGCATGTATATATATGAGTGCAGGTGATTTGGTCTGATTGTTTATGTAGTATTTAATATATTCTGCAAAAAAATAAATAAATAATAATTTTATCCTGTACATTCTTGAATGGATTTCTTCCAAGCTTCACAATGTGTCTTTGATGCCTTGAGTTACTGCTACATTACAGTTTGAAAGTATCCACTTTCCTATCTTTGTAAAATTATATCACTGCTCTGTTTGCCAATAAGCACTTGTCATTTGTATGGAATGGTGCTTAAACCTGGTTAAGTGCATTGTTAAAGTTATTCTCTGTAGCCTCCATCTCAAAAGTCACCACAATTGTTTTTTTCCTCCACTTACTAAATACAAATATAAATTCCAGTGTACCCCCACCCCCACACTAAACCACCTGCTCCTTCAGCTATTCCACTAACTAGAATTAACCTACATAGTTCCTACACATAGCTGGTCCTGTGCTTTTCACAAATAATTTAAATTAAATTAAACTAATAATCACTTTTACCTTACTTGTACACTTTTCCATCTAATACTTGAACCACTGGACATTATAAAAGATTAGCTATCTTGTTTCCTTTTTGCTGTCAGACTTTCAACACTTGGCATCCCCAGGCAGCATAGGAAATGCCTTATATTAATGAACTCTTACTTAACTGAAATAACTAATTTGGAGGTATTACTCTCACCTAAAACATGCATATTGAGAATCATGCATTCAGACACTTACCTTGCTGCCACCACATTCTCAGTAAAAACACATTAAAATGTCCTATGCTAAGACCATTAAAAATGTTCTAGCAAAGCCTCCTATAAATAGTAAAACTAGTTCTCACCAATAATTACCCACATCATTTCAATCTGTGCCTGCAGAGTCAGATTGAGGGGATTAGATTTACAGTCAGTTGCATTTCATGTGCCCAGATATCTGACTTTACAAGAGCTGTAAAGGCCCTTTTCAAGTGCAAATATGACCATGATATGGTGGTATCCATATAGGAGTGAATGACTTCAGATACAAAACCCTGAGAGACATGCAGAGAGACATGTCAGAAATGTAGGTAAGACTCCTGCCAGGAGTAAAATCCTTCTTTCACCAACAACAATTCTTAGGTACAAAGAAAAGATAATTGGTTTCAAAAATTGTCTGAATAGTTAGTGTAATTCTAGAAGGGATCCAGTGTGTGTCAGCATAAGATGTAATGAATGGTAGTCAAACTTACTTTTCAAGGGATTCTGCATCTGTCATTCAGTGGCTTCAGTGGCTTCTGTATACTAGCTAAAGCCCTTGCTGCTGCCACAGTACCTTTTTAGGCCGAATTCAGACAATGGGCATTCCAGTCTCAACACCAGAAATCTCATCAGCAAATAACCTGATCTTGAGACTTTCTTAAATCTGCAACATATGAGTGATTTGTAATCACTTAGAGTTGGTTTAAATGTAAAGAAAGAACTCAGTCCTTAACTGGGGTTTATGCCCACCATGTCTTCATGGAACTGTGGTGTCATCTTCATATTTGTCAGTGATCATATCATCTCCATACAGATTCACACAGGACCACACACAGAACTCAGAGAGCTCCAGATTACCATAAATAAGACAAACTTCAAACTTATAGCAAGCTACAGGACATCCTTCATGTCTCCAAATGATCACAATAGAAAAAAAGTATTTTAAGACCCCTTTAGTCACAAGAACTCTATTATGCTGGGAAAATTTAGCTACTTCAAAATTAACTGGATCACCTATACCTCCAAAATATGGTATGCTCAGATGTTTTTGGATTTAATCAACATAAATTCTTCAAGAACAAATAGTAAATAAACCAACCAAAGGGCATAACATTCTAGATGGTGTTAAAGATCTTGTCCTCACAAATCTATGTACATGTACTATTCTTCAGGCCTCTCCTTCCACAGTTAAGTAGACATTAAACTTGCAAAATTTGCCTTCAAAATCTTTAAATCCCCTGAAATCAACTCTCTGAATTTTTAGACAGACAAATCCCATTCAATTATATGATGAACTCTAAAAATTCGCCTATGGCAGCATCCGCTCAGATAATAACACAGCAGTTAGTTTCACAAAGGTGTTCTACTCCCGCTTAGACAAATGCATATAATTAGTAGTCCTAACAGAGCAATACACAGTGGGAAAATAAATGACACTAGTGGTCCACCAACATAAAATAAATTTTACAACAAGAAAAAGAAAATACCTTAAGTTACACAGAAGATCCAAAACTCCCCATAAAAAGGGTAGTATAAAATATGACCAGAGAACTGCGAACATTGTTAGACCTAGGAAAGCATCCAATAATCTTAGGCTAGCTTCTGAAAATAGGGATAATTGCAAGACTTTATTTAGTTATCTTAGGAAACTAAGGCATAATGTCAAAAATTCTAAGCACTTATTCTAAACGGAACCACCCACTGCATCCCAATTAATAGATCTCACCAATAAACTAGCAGAAAAGTTTAGTGCAAACCTCACCCCAAAATATATATTCAAGCTCCACATATCCAGAATTCCTTACATCCCCTCTTATCAGTAAGGAACAGGCTCTGGAATTGTACTCAAAAACTAAACATGGGACACTACATAAATAGATGTTTAATAAATAGCACCAAACATGCCCTAACTGAACCTCTCCTTACATTGCTTAGCCTAATCAGAGCCACAGGAATTTTTCCCAAATTATAGCGCACCATGTTGTTGATGCCCGCCATAGACCCCAGTTGTTATAGACTCATAAGCCTAATAATCTTGATCCTCAAAGTTTTGGAATGTATCATAACTAATCTCATCACTTAAGATATCAAAAATCTTATTAGGCTGGACCCTCAAGAGTTCAACTTCCTCAAAGGAAGATGTTGCTTAATAAATCTAATTAACATCTGTGAATGGGTCACACAAGCTTCTGATACAGTATATATTGACCTAGTCAAAACGTTTAACACCTTATCCCACTTAGGCATTGCAAATAAGCAAAATGTTTTAAATATAGATCCTTATGTGATAAGATAATAAATAGAAAACTGGCTAAATGACAGAACCTGCATAGTTTTGGATCCCTAATAAAATGTCAGGACTCATGATGTGAGTTACAAAATGCCAAAAGAAAAGATAGAAAACAGAGGAAAGGAGTGAATATTAAGCATTGCTTTTCTCCCTTAAACTTGTTTTTTATAGGGAGCAAGCCTTACTTCACCCCTAATTTTAGAGGTAAGGCTCCACCATTCAAGCATATATATTCCAACTCTGAAACAGTCATTCCTCAGAGAAAAAGAACAGTTCCAATAATTGACAACCTTGGACTTAATATACATATCTCTAGATTTTCAGTCATTTGTTCTCCAGATTTTTGGAATCTGCAATGTGACTACCAGTAACTCAAATTTTTGCCTGTGGTTCATTTGGATAGTGTCTTATCTGGAAATATTAATGTAACTAGTGGAGTTCCCCAGGGTTCTTTTTTGGAACAACTCCTTTATGGCATTTACTTCTCTGATCTCCAAACTGAAATCTACAATCTCTGGTTAACTAAATTTGCAGATGACTGCAGACTGGGTGTTGTTGTTAAGACTCCTCTGACATCTGCACACTTCGGAAGAACCTACTCTAGTTAAAATGGGGTCTCAAATTAAATGTCAAAAAAGTGTAGCATCACTTCATTTTGAAAATGACCCCTACCTTCAACATATAATATTCACAATACTAAACAAATAGACACATATTTAATCAGATATCTGGATATCTATGTTTTCAGCTCAATCTCCTTCACACATCATGTGTCAAATTTAGTTAGGAAATCCTTTTATGTAACACAATTAACAGCCAATGGTATATCATCCAGATCTAAAGATATAATCACTATCTTATATTCAGCACTGATTAGATCAATCACATAGCATACTGCCCACTTTTTCATGCACCTTACTTGACACAAACATACAGAGAAGACCCAGAAGCTCCTAAGTAAGAAGATTTCAGACATAAAGACCTTGTGCTACAAAAGAAGCATTATCCATTGAAGGGTGATTTGTGCTTCACCTATCATGTCATTAGAGATCCTGGTGTCCTTAATCACCTATATCTATCAAGCCTAATAATGTAGCAAATCCCAGAACCAGGGACCTAAACCTTCATCAGTAGATACATACAATGTAATTGAGAGATAGATGCATTATACCATGCATCCCTCCCTCTAGAATAATGTGACCCTGCAAGTTAGTCAGTACAATTAATTATAATTGTTCAGTCAGAACATGGATGACTGGATAGGTATCCTTAAATTCACCCTAACACTAACTGGCCTAGCCCTTCCTGAGAATTAGTATTGACAAGGTTTTATTTTTCAAGAGTCATAGTTGACTATATCATATTTTTCTTTAAGCCTATCTCCAAGCAACATATAGGTTTATAGGTTTATAGATTAGTACTAGGCTAACTGCACTTGCGAGACATTTTAAGCCTAGCCAATTATCCCTTGTGAGACTCAAACCCTGCACCGTTTGTTTGCAAGGCAAACACCTTAACCATTAGGCCACCCTCCCAACCCAGTACTCAGTTGAAATTAAAACTTTTTTTTTCTGTAGGCAAATAATATAATGTAGTTACATGAAATTCTGCAAATATACCATGAAATCAATACAAATATAAGTTTTTTATCCATCATCCTGTTGTATGAAAGGTGCATTATACAGAGAGTTATGACTGTAACCACATTATTATGTGTTCAAAACATGGATGCCAATAAATTGTCTCAACAAAGATTCTTGAGAACATGGAGTCTTATCTAGTCTGAGTTTTTTTTCTTTTGCAACTGATAGAACATGATACGTTTTAATGGCTTTTAAAGCCAGTCAAGTTCTTACTGAACAGTATCACATAGACAGCAAGTAAAGAAAAAGTCAGGGACATTTTTAAATACTCCCAGGGATTCACGAAGACCGATTTTCCATGCAAGGACAGTGTAAGAGCTCCTGCATGGAAAATGGCCGCCGAGCGATCCAGGAAAGTGTTGTTTTCACGTGCATGAGCAGCCCTACACTGTTCTAGCATGGAAAACTGGCAAATATGCAAATCCCCTAATTTGCTGGTGAAAACCATGCAAATGAGGTGATTTTGTGATTCACCAAGCTGCCAGACCTCCGTACTAGAACAGTGTCAATGCAGAAATGTATTCGGCTAGTTACCAAATACATTTCTGCATCTGACAAAACG
Organism: Protopterus annectens; assembly: GCF_019279795.1. Taxonomy (NCBI): domain Eukaryota; kingdom Metazoa; phylum Chordata; order Ceratodontiformes; family Protopteridae; genus Protopterus; species Protopterus annectens. The sequence continues at coordinate 878,850,332 of NC_056732.1, forward strand.
GAGGCATGACAGCTCATGTAAAAGCATATATTATGTTTAAAACACATGCCAGTGGCCAAATATAAGGCCATTGGCATTAAAAAGTTTGTTTTATTTTTAAATTAAACTTTTTTTTTGACCGATCTCGGCCGTTTAAGCTTAGGGCAGCGGTGCACAAACAGGATCATGCCAAAAATAAAAAAAAAAAGAAAATGAGAAAAGTCAGTTTTAAGTTAATTCTGCATTTTGCCATTATAGTCAATGGCATGCAGAATGTAAACAATACCAGGGAGCACTGGTTGTCAAGGGGAAAAGGTCTGTTTTAGTGCCGTAACTAAAGACCAATGCACTGGGGTATGCAAATGAAGGGAGTTATACTGAATCACAAATCTCTTCAAAGTGTCAGCTTGTACCTAGCCCATGTAGGTGCAGCAACACAAGTATGCAAGGTTAAGAGCTGAATGACTTCATAAGGGGATGTATCATGCTTGCTGTAAGCTTATTGGAGCTCTGTGGCCCGTGTTTGCCCTTAGCTAAGAACAGCTAAGGAAGGGGGTGTGTCAGATGTGCCAGAGCACTGTGTACATAGCCTAAACGGGTGTGGGTGTCACACGCTGGCTTTTAAACATAAAAAAAAAAAAAAAGAGGAAATGGCAGTACTGTTTACATTTCAGCACTGGGTATGCGCGGCACACTTCGGGGCTGAAATAGGGAGGAACTTGGAAGGGGAAACAGAAGTAGAAAGACAATCAAGGAGAACTAGCATAGCTGGTAGGTGGAATGTATCAGAATCAGCCAAACACAAATGTAGCAGCCCAGCACACTACTATAGACTATGCAAATACCTTTCAGACTGGATGTAGGGGAAACAGCAGTTGGAAGGAAATCAAGGAAAACTAGCATAGCTGGCAGGTGGAATGTATCAGAATCAACCACTTAGACATGCAGCAGCCCAGCACACTGCTGTAAACTATGCAAACACACTACAGGCTGTTTTTTTCCCACAAACTCTACACCACCGGTGTACACAGATGGGGGATTTTTAACTGGCAAAACTAACTAAAAAAGTTAGAGGCTGCAGCTGCTTTACTCACTCAATATGTGCTAGAGTCTGAGGGTGGTGAGGAGGAGAATGCTGACAACCAACCCACAGTGAGGAGGAGGAGAAGTGTGTACAGACCCAGGGTAACTAACCAGGGCCTACATGAGCTGGAGATAGTAGAGAGTTATAGGGTGGACAGGGACATTCTACAGCAAATTGTTGAGCTGTGCCGGCCACGCCTCACACACAGAATTAATAGAGGGTAACCCATCCCAATGGATACCAAGGTATGTCTAGGCTTACGAATACTAGCCACAGGTACCTTCCAAAGACCAACTGAGGATATCATGGGGTTCTCACAGGCATCAACATCCAGGCTACTCCACCAGTTCCTGGATGCCATGACACCATATGCCAATGAGCACATTTATTTCTCCACCACCCCTGAGGTGTTGACCAGAAGTATCCATTTCTTCCACCATACAGCAGAATACCCTGTGGTAGTTGGTGTTATAGACTGCATGCACATCCACATCAAAGCACCACCCAGTGAGCGGGATAGGGTATACATAAACTGCAAGGGTTTCCCCTCCATCAAGTGCCAGGTCATGTGCGATGCCCAGGGCATTATTATGAATGTGTGTGCTGGCAGCCCTGGAAGCTATCATGACTCCCACATCTGACATTGCTCACAGCTCTATCAGGTGTTTGACAGTGGGGACATCCTATATGACCATCTAGTGGGGGATGCTGGCTATGCACTGGAGCCGTGACTGATGACACCCATCAGAAATGCACACACACCCGAACAAGAACACCATAATGAGGCACACGCACAAACCAGGGTCATTGTAGAGCATGCGTTTGGGATGCTAAAGTCATGGTTCCACTGCCTTGACATACCCAGTGGAGCCTTGCAGTACTCTCCAGCTACATGTACACAAATGTTCATATTATGTGCCATGCTACACAATATGATCCTACAGAAAGAGCTGCAGCAGGAACAGCATGGGTTAGGGCCACACAGCCCCCCAACATTGCCAAGGCCAGCACAGGCACAGAGGGACTTGGAGGAGGAACATACTGAGCCTGTCCCTGTAGGCAGAAGGAGGCGTGCCCATCATGCCCAGGCCTTGGCAATGAGGCAATGCATAGCGCACACACTGAAGAGACCCAGGGGCTGATACCTCTCTCTCTGACTCGCACATGCAGTAAAAGGGATGCCAAACATGAAACTACCTGTGCTTTACCATGTATAGGGAGTGTACTACGTGCATCCAACATAGTCAGCCCTCCAGCACCGAACTCAAAAATGGCCCAACAATAAGGCAAGTCACCCTTCCTATCAATTACTGAATGGAGTAGTATATTCTCCTAATTGTATGTATGATATGGATGCAAGCATACAGGGGAATTGGGTGGCTGAATGGGATATAAGCAGACAGCTATATGGGACAGCAGGAAATTCACAACAAATACTGGTGTCAGCATACTAGGCAGAACTACAGAAAGTGACAACCCTCACTGCAGTACATGTTGTGGCCCAAATAACTGTGGGCGTCAATAGGTCATACACATGGATGTCAGTGAGGGTCACATACCCACCACCAGCCTCACCCAGCAGAAGAGGTATAGATGACCATAAAGAAAGGCTGGGCTAAGGCCCCCAAATTATGGCAATGGTGAACAGCCCCCCACCAGACCTACACAGACATACTACAACAGGCCTGGCAGTTGCGTTCCATTTCTGAAGGGTAAGAAGTCTGAAACTGAAATATATGCCATTAAGATCTAACATGTGTACTCCACTGATATGCCTCCTGTCTGCATGATAGGTCACAATACAATATGAAATGGAAGCCAAAAGAGTAACCAAAATACCAGTACAGTCATTGCAAATGTTTAAAGTCTGCAGGTGTGCACCCCCCCCCCAACAATTCCATGTAGAAATGCAGTAACAGATGGCCGGCAGCACTCTCAAATGGCCTACAGTCCTCTGGCAAAGGCCCATGCCTCACTTATAGTGCCAATGTACAAAATGTTAGGGGGTCCCAACTAACAATCTAACACAATAAACAGAAAACAAATGCAAGGCCATGTTAACAAATGCCAGTAGCATGCCTCCCCATAAATACTACTGGGATAAAGGCCCAACTATAGGGATACCTCTGAGATATTGCTTACAAAATGTTAGGAAAAGGAGCGAATAACAGAGGGGGGTGTAGAAGCATGGATGTCATGGAGTGTGTGAAGTCTGAAACCTTAATGTCCACCCATACCACTCCCTGACTGCAAACCCATGGATGAATAGCCACAAAACTGCTTGTAAACCACAATGTGAAGGTAAACTGACCAGATATACGAGTCCTGCCTCCGGATAACCTGGATGTATCTGACAGCTGAGAGGTATGGCCCCAGCTGGATATGGCCATTCCATGCATATGAGAAAAACACAAGTAGGGGATCCCCAGCCAGCATACTAACAAGGTGCTAGACCATTTACAGAGAACCAGCAGTCTATTGTCTGTAGCTACCTCTCCATAATGGCAGGTGTGTACCAGAATGTGTAGTGTATATGTCTCAGAATATTAGTCTCAGCTTCCTTCATCCTGTATTTCCCTGGTAAATAACTGCAAGCAAAGAATAACTGTCAATAGTTGATGACATGATACATTACTGAGTAAAGCAGTACATATGTCATAAAATCTATGCTACAACCAAACATGTCACACAAGCAGCACAGATAGCAATCGTTATAGTATCCCCCGTATGTTATGCCCATTGTGTCTCCATATTGGCAACCTATCTACAGATATCCTGTAGAAACAGTTTGCAAGGTGTAGCTGTAGCACACAAAACCCTGAACTGGAGTCCAACCCTCCCTGGAATGGATGCACACACTCAATATAGAAGATCATACTGGGCATGCTCCTACACTTAGAGAAATGAAGCCCATATCTCACAACACAGTGGACTACAGATATCAGTTATTCGCAGCTGTCTGTGCACACACACACCAAATTTTGCACTATTGATACTTCACACACACACATTGGATAGGAATGCTCACACATATCTAAGGCCAACATAATATAATATGTCAAACATACACACACAGAGATGTGGTGAAAGGAAAGACAGACTGTGACAAAGAGTATCCCATTATGAGGCCTTTCCAACCCAGTACACATCCCATTGGCCAATATCACAAGATGTGCTGATGCCATTCACTGTAGAAATACTTTTGGTTAGTGTCAAAGGAAAAAACTTCAAAGACCAATTCACGTTAGGTTCAAGTATGGCACCCTTTATTACTTGCAGCAAGGAGACAAAGCATGCTGATACAGGATTTGTCTGAATTACTAGTGAGAAGTATGCTGTTTTTATACAATTCTATGAAATGTTACTATTCTATTGTTGACGTAGTTAGACACAGCTTTCTGTATTACTCTACAGAAAATGTTACTTAGATTTCTTGCTGACATGTTCAGATTTAAAACGCACTATGTGTTACATAGAAAATGTTACTTAGATTTCCTGCTGACATGACTGGATTATTGTTGATTTACAAAAACATTTGAGAAAAACAACCTGGCCTTGGGGTTTATTTTTAGCCCACCACATACTTTCTATTCTTCAGTTGTGCAGTTCTAATATATGTGTTACATTTAAACTAGATTTGAGCTTAGGTACAAGTAAAGCTGACAACGGTTTATACTTTCAAGCAGCCTTTGTTTTCATTATCAATAGCTTCAGCAGCTGTGTACTTTCTCATGGCATAAGCAGAAAATCAATAATTCTTTGCTAAGTCTCATGACACTAGTAGAAATGAAACACTTCTTATTATTTTCATGACATTAGCAGAAATCAAATGCTTCTTGTTAATTTCCATGGCATAAGCAGATCATAGCTGCACATATTTTCATTACATAAACAGGACTGGCATGTCTCTAGTAGCTGTGCAGATTCATGCAGTGTGAACATAATAAATATATTAACCCTTTTAAACCTCAAATGCACTAAGTATGCATATTACTAATACATATTTTTCTAACATTTCCCCCCTTTTAATACTTTTATTCTACTTTCAAAATAAGCATAAACTGATTTTCTTCCCCTAACCTCTTCCTACTCAGGATTTGCAGTTAAGAGAGTCATTCAGTTTAAACTTATGAAAGCATTTTCAATTTTTCAACAATTCTTCAAGTTCAGCACCTTAGTATAAGGTTTCTCAAACTGGCATGTCTATAAAGTCTTTGATCAGTCTTTTCATGCAGGGGATGCAGCAGCAAACACATACCACCAGCAGGATCATTCCTACACAGATGGCAATCAGGATGTTGATCAGGATACTGCCCCACCCCCCAAAATGTCTCTGGAAAAAGTCCGTCAATGGATTTGGTCCTGGCTTGGTCATAGCTGACACTTGCTGAATTACCTCAAGGTGATTGTCTATCTCGTGTTTGTGGTCAGGAATATATGAACAGCACTCCTCCTGGATTAAAGTGCAAGTACCTCCTCTCACCGCTAGGGTGAAGTCAAGAGCCATGCGGTTTTGAAGTACTACAGTTCTCATGGAAGTCGGTTCATCAGTCACCAATTCTAGAGTGGAAAAGGTTGCATTGCTCATTATTTCGAGAAGTTTAGACAGTTTTCTCAGTTCCCAGATTGATTTTGTTGCTCCATATGCTGGAAGTACACCTGCCCACGAGATGATGGTATCACCCAAGTCCATATGCGACAGTCCATTTTTCCCTAGGCCCACAGCATGATGGTTTTTCCAGCCTGCATTGATTTGCCCCACTGGATTGACAGGCTTCTTGAGTTTTCATCAAACATTTCGAATTTCCCCTGAGGTAAAACTGCTGTGTGTCGTATGGCCGGAACCAGGTACCCCAAATAACAACTGCCGGACCAATTCTCAGGTAACCACTTGTATGCTTTTCTACCACATACAAAATAACAGTCCTCTACTTTGGTAGTAACTTTACTATGTCCTGGCTCTGGATGAAACATTTTTTTGTCAACTATAATCAGTTGTTATAGAGGTCAGCATTATGTATTACTTCATCAGTTATCCTATGCATCAGTTCAAAAAATGAATCATAGCTTGTGTTGCAATAGGAACCTGTGTTATCAGTTTTATTGTAGCATCTATAGGGAACAGTCACATTGCAATTGCTTCAACCCACCTGAACTGTATAATTTTTGTAAAAACACACAGTCCTCTTCTGTCGAACAGACAAGTGCAATGATACTTTATCTTGTGATGTAACATCTGATGTATCATAGACTAAATTTTCCCAGGTCTTGTTGGCTCCTAGGGGGACTGAAGTTAACAATAACCCCCCGTATGCTGTTGGCAAAGCTGTGCAAATCCATCAATTCGAAACATTGAAGGTCTTAGCATACACATATTTGATTGCCTGGTAAGTGTTGAAGTTTGGGTGCCACTCTACGTGCAGCTCTCCACGCTTATTCAGTTCAGTTTGTGTGGCTGGGAAAAGGAATGGCCACAACAAAAAGATTATTGTCACTAGTACAGTCAACAGGATGATTATGCAATACTTCTGAGGAAATGATTGTTCTGCAGTCCTGCTTTCTCTGACTCTTCCGAGTAGTTTTATTTGGATTTTACTGGATTCCATCATTTTTGCTTTTGACATGTGATCTTACTCTCTACCCTAATAGGACCTTCAGCACCGATGGTTTCTTCACTGGGGTTGAGACGGATCAGTCCTATTGATCTGACCCCCCCTTTGTAGCCAGACTTTGTGCTGAGGGCCCCATGGAGAGGTAAGATTTTTGTCCAGTTCAAAGTTCTTAACTAGTTTGCAGTGCATCAGGCAGATCCACGAAACTTGCTCTGCTATTTTGACTGCAGTGGGTGTCGAAAGAAGCACCTGATATGGACCTTCCCACCTTGGTGATGACCAGTTTTTCTTCTTTATATTCTTCACCCACACCCAGTCCCTGGGGATCACTGTCACTTCCGATGTTTCGGTTTGTTCTTTATCTGAAACAGAATTTGACTGCAACAGATGTTTAGAATTCAACAAATTTCTCATATATTCAGCTAGTGTAAGATCAGCCTCCTGGTCTGAGGACATGAGAAGTTTCCACTGGGGTGTATAATAAGCCCTTCCAAATAATTTTTCAAAAGGAGTCAATCCTTTTGCAGTCAGAACAGCTCTCATGCTCAACAGTGCCAGGGGCAAACAATATATCCAGTTCTTCCCTGTCTCAGCTATTAACTTTCTTAATTTATTCTTTAATATTCCATTATGTCTCTCAACTAGCCCTGCAGATTGCGGATGGTATGCACAATGATTTTTTTAAAGAAATACCAAAATGCTTACTTAACTGCTGTATGGTTTGGTTTACAAAGTGTGTACCATTGTCACTGTAGATCCTTTCCGGAATGCCGAATCTAGGGATGATTTCTTTGACAAGTACTTTTGCCACCATGGCTGCATCTGGATTTTTGGTTGGAAAGGCTTCCATCCATCTGGAAAACATATCTACAATGACAAGACAATACTTCTTATTTTCACATTTGTTCAATTCTATGAAATCCATACAGATAGTGTGAAACGGATATAGTGGTGTAGGGAAACTCCCTTGCTTGGGCTCTAACTCCCCTTGTGCATGATGTTTTTTTACAAATTTGGCACATCAAACAAAATTTTTTAGAGTAGTTTGTAAATCCGTACGTTGTGAACACCTGGTTCACCAGCTTACCATCCCCCCCTGTTGAGACATGGTATTGCCCATGGCTCAACAAAGCTGCATATCTAAACAAATTAGATGGTAGTATCGGTTTCCCTTCTTTAGAGATGTACAGCCCCTTTTCGAGAATTGCTCCTCATTTTACCCATCTTTGTTTTTCAGCTTGCATAGTGAGTGACTGCATTGTCTTTAACATTTCTAAGTCTAAAATCTCAGAGGGTTGTAGTTCCTCATTTAAAAGAAATACTTCTGTAGCTGCTTGTTTTGCAGCTGTATCAGCTCTCGCATTACCTTTTGAAATCCTATCTTGTTGCTTGGTGTGAGCTGTACATTTACAAATGGCTACTTTCTGAGGTAACTGAATAGATTCTAAAAGATCTAAAATAAACTGTGCACGATTGATAGGTTTGCCAGTAGATGTTATCATTCCTCGGTTTTTCCACTGTTGCACAAAAACATGTACAGTAGAAAAAGCGTACTGGCTGTCAGTAAAAATGTTTACACATTTACCCTTTGCTAAGGTACATGCCCGTGTCAAGGCAATCAATTCTGCTGCCTGTGCAGATAAGTTGTGTGTTAATGGTTTTGCTTCTATAATCTTGGTGTCAGAAACTACTGCATATCCTACTAGGTTCTGTCCTGCAGGACCCCTTTTGCACAAACCGTCCATGTAGTATGTCACCTCAGCATTATCCAAGGGGACATCTGTGAGATCTTTTTTAGGTAGTGTCTTTTGCTCAATTACCTGCAGGCAGCGGTGTGGTGTGCCGTCTGCAGGGGATGGGAGCAAGGTAGAAGGGTTCAAAGTTGTGCATTGTTCAATTGTCATATGAGGTTGTCTCAACAATATAGTCATACAGGAAAGATGCCTAGCAGGGGAAAGATATGCTACCTTCTCTTGCAGTAAAATAATTGCGACTGCATGAGGCACTCTCAAAGTGAGAGGGTGGAATAAGACTACTGAGGCCGAAGCCTGTACTGCCATTGCAGCTGCAACTACTGCTTGTACACAGTGGGGTAAGGACTGTGCCACTGGATCTAGTTGTGATGAATAGTAAGCAATGGGGCGTTGCTTGTCCCCATGCTGTTGTGTTAACACTGATGTCATATAACCTTGCTTACAATCTACAGTTTGGAAAAAAACATTTATGGTAGTTTGGTAATCCCAGAACTAATGAGGATGCTATTAACTGTTTCAGTTTGCAGAAAGCAGATTCTGCCTCTGGTGTCCATTGTAACAAATCCTGTGCTGCCATAGGCTTTTTATATATCAGGTCAGTCAGAGGTGCAGATTCCAAGGCATAGTTTGGAATCAAGCTCCGGCAAAAATTAGTTGTTCCCAGGAAGGACATAATTTCCTTCTTGGTAGTGGGTTTTGGTGCTTGCAAAATTGCTTCTTTTCTGTCCTCATCTAATGTTCTACCTTCCTTGGATATCACATATCCTAGGTATTTGACTTGTTTTTTTCCAAAGCAGCAGTTTATTTTTGTTTACCTTATGTCCTTCAGTGGCTAAAAATCATAATAGCGCTATGGTATCTTCTCTACAATCTTGCTGGGTGGGGGCCGCCAGCAAGATGTCATCAACATAAAGTAAAATCTGACTGCCCCTTGGTGGGGTAAATCCCACCAAGTTGCTTGCCATTTCTTGTGAGAATATTGTTGGACTTTCACAATATCCCTGTGGTAATCGCGTATATGTATACCTTTTCCCCTGAAATGTGAATGCAAACCAATACTGGCTGTCAGGGTGTATCGGTATCAAAAAGAATGCATTGCTAATGGCTACCACAGAAAAATACTTCTGTTGAGATTTTAAATCATTCAACAGGGTGTGTTGGTCTGGCACCGTAGGTGCCCTTGGTATTATTGCGTCATTTACAGCTTGTAAATCTTGGACCATACGCCATTCTCCATTTGCTTTTTTAACAGGAAATAAGGGTGTGTTACATGGTGAATCGGGAGATTCTACTAGTATCCCCCCTTTAAGTAAGGCTGCTATAATAGGCGTTATCCCTGCCTCTGCATCTTTTCTTAAGGGATACTGTCTTTTCTGTGGTCTAAATGCTGACTTTGGCGTGATAGTAACTGGTCCCGCTGTACGAATAAGTCCTACATCTGACTTTGCTGTTGACCACAGAATCTCTGGTATATTTTGTAAGGCATTTTCTTCCTCCTTTAATAGGAGTGCTAATCAGCTGTCCTTGCTAGACTGCAAGTGTACGGCTGGGTGGGTCTGAGTTATCCAATTCAATGTCTGTATTTGTATTCCCTGTTCTGACAGTTCTAATTCTGTCTGTTTCTCCCATCTTGTGACTTTTTCTCCTAGATCTGTCCATTCTATGTTTCTATTCTTGGTTAAGCTAACATGTGGTAATCGATTAGATTTATAAAGTGTAAAGAACACCTGTGGCAATGAACTGCTGGCTACACTGTTCCCTTCTGTGTCCCAGTACAGATTACGTAATATCAATATGTTTCCATGATTTTTAAACAATTCTTGCTCATATTCCTTATCAGGTCCTGGTGTGTTACAATAATACAGGGTACAGTGCATCAGATGTTGTTTATCATTGTCAAGGGAGGGGAACTTGCTGATGGCTACATTCATTAATTCTTCAGTCACAGTCCCTGGACCAGTCGTGACCAAGTCCTGGCTATACCAATAAAACATTTCACCCTCCGATTGCACTGCAAAGGTATCAATTTGTCACTGTGCTTCCATACCCTGCATGGTTGGAACTACTGCTATACCAAAAAGTTGCATGAGGTCTCTGCCTAAGAGGTTTACTGGGCATTTTGCAGAAACAACAATTTTGCTTTTCTGAGTCAATCCTGAAACAGGATCAGTTATTGCAATGTTACAGGAGAGGGGCTCCCGATACAGCTGTCCATTAGCTGCTTTTACCAGTATGTAATCAGGTGACTCTGTGTTTTCTAGCAGTTTGGAGGGATGTATCAGGGTTCATGATGCCCCTGAGTCACACAAGAATTTGACTTCCCCTCCCTTCTACCAAGAGTGTAACTTCTGGTTTTGTGTCTGCTAAATAGAGCTCCAGGCTCAATAAAGCTAGGTCTACTATTTCATTTTCTTCACTGTCACTAACTTCTTGCACTTCCTCTATCTCTTCTGTCACATCCTCTACTCCCTCTATCACATTCTCATTTGTCCTTTCTCTGCTATCCCCTTCTAGTGATTCCTGACTTCCATAAAGTCAGTCCTCACCCTCCTTGTCTTCCGTGGTTGCCTTCTTATTTTTCCTGCAATCCTTTGCCAAGTGTCCCTTTTTATCGCATTTGAAACATTCACCCCTTTTCTTTCGCCCTTCAAAGTCCTCTGATCATTGATCAGATTGCTTGTTTCCCTGTGCATTTTTCCTGCTCCATCTTCTACAGAAAATACTTGAGCTTTCTTTTTCTTTTTGCTATTAAAATGCCTTTCGGCATGCCTAGCATATTCAAGTAATGACTGTAACCTGCTTGTTCGATGGTCTACCATGTGTTTTGTAATAAAACTGCTTATGGGTGCAATACTGCATTTTAAAAATGCATTCTTTAACTGCTGTTCATATGGGGAATCTTGTGTTTGGTCTTCAGGAATCTGCATTCCACAGTGGTTATTAAAATACTCTAATAATCTGGCATAATACCGGTCAATGGTTTCACCTTCTTGTTGGATGCATTGATTAATGCAAGTCCAGTGTGCCCTAGGCTTCCATTTTTCAGAGATGCGGTCTGTAAGACCTTTTACTCTGTTTTCTAGTTCTGCACTGCTATGTGGGAGGGGCCTTTGTGCAGTGTCAAGGGGATTCCAGTTGGCACTAATCATGTGCCAGTCTGGCCCCACAATTTGTCTAACTACTTTTTCTACCTCTTCTCTGTTTAGGTTATAACTCAGCCTCATTCCTTGTAAATCTTCTGAGAATTTTCTAAAATTAACTTTTGGATGGGGAATTCCCTCAGTGGCTTTCCGGATATCTTCTGGAGTCCAAGGTCTATACACTAAAATAGTTGGGTCCTGATTATCTTGTCCTGCCTGAGGATTAGGTACTTCTATAAGTGGGCATATTTCTTCTTCACTCATAGATCGTGAATTCTTAACCATTTGATATAACTCAATGCCTTCATTTGAGTTACCTGCCCTTGTTCGAGACCTGGTCCCGATGGTATCTCTAATAAATGGTTTTATTTTTACAATGTCTCTATTTTCAGTGACAACAGGATATCGTGGGGGTGGACTAACCTGTTCACTTGCTTCATATTCTGGTAAGGGAGGCGGAGGGGCCGATGCTATTACTAAGTTATTGTCCTCCTTATCTAAAAACATTGTTTTTGAATTGTTCTTTTGTTCCCTATGGTTTACTTCCTCAATCCACCTGTGTGCCTGAGGAATTCCTAATTTAAAAACAACCACACGAAGGAGCCAGGAAACTGCAAACTTTTATGTCATCTTCCTAATTTACGTTGCTTTTTTACCCAACCTTTGGAATCAGTTTTGAGCTGTTTGAGAAGTTTGATAAGCGAGGATTTTTCTAATTTTCCGTCAAATTCATATTTATTAACCCGTTTTGAATAATATTTAATATTGTCGGCGCGCTGCGACTGCATGTATTTTGTGTCTTCTGTTAACAGCGGATTTTGGGGTCTTTTTGTGCAATTATTACCCATTTTGTTCTACCCTTTTGATTGTTACATAACTTCTCTTATTTTTAACGTGGTACCACGGATTTTGTTATAGTCTCTTCAGAATGACTGCCTACTTATTCTGTTTCTCTTGATCTATAACAAGACAGTAATCTTTTCTGTCCCTGACTTGTAAAATACAGTCTTGACAAAAACAATGCAAATCTAGTCCCTGATCTAAAACAGAAAACAGAAAAAAGTAGATTCACCTTACCTGAGCCTACGTGATTGATCACCTGATTCGCGGAGACCTGTCCTTCAGTCGCAGATCAGAAAGTGGCTGGCTTCTTTTGTACGACAATTCAGTCGGAGGGCTTTTCATATAAGAAGAAACAATTTGGTTTCTTCCCCGTACGGTTTCAACCACCTGGCCCGTCTGATCCGCGGTGAAGAGAGGGTTCCGGCTCGAATGGCCAATCTGTCAAAGGAAAAAAACTTCAAAGACCAATTCAAGTAAGTTTCAAGTATGGCACCCTTTATTACTTGCAGCAAGGAGACAAAGCATGCAGATACAGGATTTGTCTGAATTACTAGTGAGCAGTATGCTGTTTTTATACAATTCTATGAAATGTTACTATTCTATTGTTGACGTAGTTAGACACAGCTTTCTGTATTACTCTACAGAAAATGTTACTTAGATTTCCTGCTGACATGTTCAGATTTAAAACACACTATGTGTTACATAGAAAATGTTACTTAGATTTCCTGCTGACATGACTGGATTATTGTTGATTTACAAAAACATTTGAGAAAAACAACTTAGCCTTGGGGCTTATTTTTAGCCCACCGCAAACTTTCTTTTCTTCAATTGTGCAGTTCTAATATATGTGTTACATTTTACCTAGATTCAAGCTTACGTACAAGTAATGCTGACTATGGTTTATACTTTCAAGCAGCCTTTGTTTTCATTATCAATAGCTTCAGCAGCTGTGTACTTTCTCATGGCATAAGCAGAAAATCAGTAACTCTTTGTTAAGTCTCATGACACTAGTAGAAATGAAACACTTCTTATTATTTTCATGACATTAGCAGAAATCAAATGCTTCTTGTTAATTTCCATGGCATAAGCAGATCATAACTGCGCATATTTTCATGACATAAACAGGATTGGAATGTCTCTAGTAGCTGTGCAGATTCATGCAGTGTGAACAGAATAAATGTATTAAGCCTTTTAAACCTCAAATGCACTAAGCATGCATATTACTAATACATATTTTTTCTAACAGTTAGCCCCCAGCCATATATCTCAGTGGTACTTGTGATAACTGTGTGACACTACAGTCCAAATAAGTATCCAAGTAGCAGTTGTAATCTTAGTCTTGTCAAGTGTTAAGTTGTGTGTGTGTGTGTGTGTGTTCCTAGATGAATGTTGTCGAGGCAGTTCACACACACTAAACTTCCCTTACCCCTCCTTCAGCACTGTTGCTGATGTCACTCACCCTCAAAGATACCTTTGGACGACTTTCTAACATAAAAGTTCTATGGTGGTTGTAATAACTGTGTAATACTATAGTATCACAAGCTAATCAGGTAGGAGTTCTAATCCTGATCCTGGCAAGTGAAAGTTTGTGTGAAAGAGTGTGTGTGTCTTTGTAAACACCTGATTTTGTGGTCATTCACACTTGCTACAATTCCCTTACCCCTCCTTTAGCACTGCTGCTGATGTCACTCACCTTCAAATATACCTTTGGACCACTCTCCAATATATAAGCTCTGTGGCACTTGTGATAACTGTATAATACTATAGTGTAGCAAGCTAGTTAAGTAGGAGTTCTAATCCTGGTTGTGGCAACTGTGAAAATATGCGTTTGTATGAGAGATTGTATATGCTTTTGTAGACACCTGATTTTGTGGTCATTCACACTTACAACACTTCTTTTACCCCTCCTTTAACACTGCTGCTGATGTCACTAACCTTCAAAGATACATTTGGACAGCTCTCCAACATATAAGCTCCGTGGCACTTGTAATGACTGTGTAATAATGTAGTGTAGCAAACTAGGTAGGTAGTTGTTTTTAAGTAAGAGTTTTAATCCTGGTCCTCACAACTATGAAAATGTTTGTGTGAGAGAGTATGTGTGTCTTTGTAGACACCTTATTTTGTGGTCATTCATACTTACTACACTTCCCTTACCCCTGCTTTAGCACTGCTGCTGATGTCACTCACCTTCAAAGATACCTGTGGACATCTTTTCAGCATATAAGCTCTGTGGCACTTGTGATAACTGTGCAATACTACAGTGTAACAAACTAGTTAGGTAGGAGTTTTAATCCTGGTCCTGGCAGCTGTGAAAATGTGTGTGTGTGTGTTTAGACACCTGATTTTGTGGTCATTCACACTTACTACACTTTCCTTACCCCTCCTTTAGCACTGCTGCTGATGTCACTCTGGTCATTCACACTTACTACACTTCCCTTATCCCTCCTTTAGTACTGCTGCTGATGTCACTCAACTTCAAAGATACCTTTCGACAGCTCTTCACCATATAAGTTCTGTGGTGCTTGCGATAACTGCATAATACAATAGTATAGCAAACTAGTCAGGTCAGAACTCTAATCCTCATCCTGGCAACTGTGAAAATGTGTCTGTGTGTGTGTGTGTGTGTGTGTGTGTGTGTGTGTGTGTGTGTGTGTGTGTGTGTGTGTGTGTCTTTTAGACACCTGATTTTGTGGTCATTCATACTTACTACACTTCCCTTACCCCTCCTTTAGCACTGCTGCTGATGTCACTCACTTTAGAGGTACATCCGAATAATGTTCAACCTATAATCTCTATTGTGCATGTGATAAATATGGAACAATGTAATAGCAATAACTGCATAGGTATGGATTTGAATGTCATTCCTGGCAAGTGTTTGTGTGTACATATATATGTCTGTGTGGCCCCATTTACACCAAGTACACTTCTCATTGCCTGACTTTAGCAGTCCTGTAGATATCATTCACCTTAGAAGTACCTTTTGGAAACTCTAAAGCATGTAAAGTCAGTGGTGCATGTGGTAAATGTGTAACATAATGGACTGAAAACATAATTAGAGGTTTGAACCGCACTCCTGGCAAATGTAAATGTGTGTGAAGGGTAAAATATTTTGTGAAATCTCTCACCCACTACATCACCCAATGCCAGTATTTTCAAGGGCTGGTGATATTCCTCACCTTAGAAGTACCTTGGGACAATGTCCATCCTATAAGCTCTGTAGCATGTGCGATAAATCTGTAACATTATAGTAGCAATACATAACTAGGTAGGGGTTCGAAACTCAGTACTGGTGTGTGTGTGTCTGTCATCAGTATCCTGTGTGGGTGTTGGTGTGATTGTGTAATAACAAGATCCATCAGGTAGTGGGTTTTGCTAAATTATTATATTGAGAACCAGTATATGTCCCAATGTCCACATTACAAGGCCAACAGTTGTCAAACACCATAGAGGGCGGTGTAGACAATCCACAGCTCTAAATGTCTAGTGCCATGTGCAATGACTATGTGTCAGTATAGATTACTGAACAATATAGGCAAACCTTCTAATACTGAGAGACCACTCTCCACCCACAGATCATTGAACAAGCACACTTGGGTAGGCAGCAACCACTATATTAGTAATTCTCCTGCAAATTGCCTCACAGATAGTACCCATGGTGTGATTGCAGTGGACTACATGCATGTCGACCACAACAGTGCCACTGATATCAGAAAGTACTTTGATGTGTTACATCTCTTGACTGTGTATTATCCAGTAAGTAAAAGGACATGGCACCCTGTTCCATCCCCTCAGTATCCCAATCAATGTGTACAGTAGCCCTTTTGCAATGTACACCACTGGACAACTGCAACAACTGATGTACCCCACGGTGTGATTGCAGTGGACTACATGCATGTCGACCACAACAGTGCCACTGATATCAGAAAGTACTTTGATGTGTTACATCTCCTGACTGTGTGTTATCCAGTAAGTAAAAAGACATGGCACCCTGTTCCATCACCTCAGTATCCCAATCAATGTGTACAGTAGCTCTTTTGCAATGTACACCACTGGACAACTGCAACAACTGCAAAGGCTGCAAATGTACCCCACAAAGATAATACCAGGCCTTACACACATGCCCTTTATGGACAGACTCCTATAACTCCAATGAATCCCTGTATCATACTGTCTAGGTAGGTACAACCACTGCCTGAGTTACACAGCCATGTCTCACTAAACTGGGTCAGGAATGCTACATCGGAAGATCTCAATCTGTCCACACAACATACCCTAGATACCTCAAGCACACGTCCACACTCCAACGGACATGCTTGTGAGATAGGTTCACAACCCAGACACTGTCCATGGTATGGAATATAAATCACATACATGTGAAGTAATGTGCATCACTGGCCATCCACAATACACATCTGGATAAGTGAATGGGGAATACAATACCCACCCCTCGGGATCACTCCATTGAGTATACTCATTAGCCACATGGGGACTGTTTTCATGTGGCCTGATGCCAGAGTGTTTCCTTGGGCTAGCCTTGTAGAGTCTTCATGGCCATTCACCTACTACACACCTATAAAGCTATGAACCAATGGATCTCAGTACTGCCAAGTGTGTGTGTGTGTGTGTGTGTGTGTGTGTGTGTGTGTGTGTGTGTGTGTGTGTGTGTGTGTGCGTGTGTATGCATAGTAATCTCAGTCTGTCTGTTTGATGAATATCCCCTAGGGGTGTGGCTATTAGCAAATGGAGGTGTGTCCAAACCACCACACTTGCCATTCTCCACTCTGAAACAGATGTTGTTAATCACCATAAACCAATATACAACCCTCAGCCCTATAATCTGAGAGGCATATGCAATCACTGTTGTACAGACCTGTGAAATTCATGCAGATACAGGTGTACCATGCCTATGACATGGTTGATGTGTTACCACACTGCCATACCCCTTGGTCTTGCTGCAGGGACACACAAAGGCCTAGAACACAAATAGGATGCAGCATGTGAGACCACATTCACTCAGCATTAATAGCAATAATGCATCATGACTTGCACTGTACACACACTCTGATGTGTACACCTTACAAATGCCAGATGACAGCACCCTACACAGAATTACCTAAATAAAAATTATTAAGTTCACCCTGTGCATCAGACCCATATTTGCATGTCCCTGCATCAAAGTTTTGGATGTCAGGGATCTAGCACAGGTTTCATCATATGCACAAGGTGTTGTGTGGTTTTGCCAGAGCCCTAGCCTGTGCCATTCGGATGACAGTATGGGTGTGTGTTTGGGGTATTGGAATGGCATGGTCTGTACAGGTGTGGTGCATGTGTGTGGAGATGAGTTTATTGTGATATGTGTGTGTGTGTGTGTGTGTGTGTGTGTGTGTGTGTGTGTGTGTGTGTGTGTGTGTGTGTTTGCATGTGTGTGTGTGTGTGTGTGTGTGTGTGTGTGTGTGTGTGAGTGTGTGTGCGTGCACACAGACAAGCCATGTGGCTGCCCTACTCTGATGCTTTCTGGAGAGCTGTGGCCCATACATGGCAGGGTGTACAGTTCACTGCCCCCAGCCATGGACACGGGAACTGGATCTGCCAAGAGTATCATGGGCACCACCACTGACAAGGCCGGAGATAGTACTGCTCCCTGATGGTGACTTATGTCTGCTGGATCTGCATCACTGTTAGGACCATCCAGGACCACATGTCCATGGCCTGCCATGTCTTGGCATGGACATCACACCACTCTCACTAGTGCTGGTGTTACTGGCCATATGGGAGCGTGATGGTGCATGGCCACGTGCATTCCCAGATAATAATGGTTCTGAGCTACCTTCATGTGGTCACTGCCTCCTGTCTTCCATACATTCAAGCACACATACTCCACAGTGGAGGAGTGCCATGACCTGACCCCACCATCTATCTGCAATCTTATTTCCCTCACATATGGCTGCAATGAGTTTGCAAAAATTGTCATGGGCACCAGGGAGATGTTCTTCCACCAGCCTGCACACTTGTCTGGTGTTACATTCATTACATGCCTGTGCATCCATTATGGACTGAAACATGCACTTGGTTACTGCAGCAGTGGCACCTGCAACACAGACTGGACAGGCAGCCATTATCCTCTGAGCACTCCTGCCTGCCTGCCTGTGTGGAACCTCACCAGTATTCTGACTAAGGCCAGTACCTTGGTGCTCACTTACCCTAGCCACCACACTTGCATGATGTTCTGTGCCAGCACCCAGCTGTCCTTCTATTATGGCCACTGGTGATGGGGAATGGGTGGGCATTATGACTGTGTGTAGGGATGGGGTTGATATAGGTGGGATGCCAACCGATGACACAGCTGCAGCCTTTGACAATCCCATCTGTGCCTCACTATGGGTATCATCATGGTCAGAGTTGCCAAACAAAGTAATATCACTTACCCAGTGGGAGGGACTGCTACCACCATGGCCACCTGTGAGAAAAAGACAACATATGTACATTACTATCAGCACTATAAAGTTTGGTGGCACACTCACACACACTCTCACACACACTCTCACACTCTCATGCACACTCTCACACACATGTGAGGTGTCCCAGAGACATTCCACAGACCTCACATTAGGCAATAGATGACAGTCATGACACACCCGCAGACCAAAACAGACACACTCTGTACCAGTCCTCAACATCATGCAGTGCATACCTTTCAACTTAACGTAACTACAAATTTACACTACTCAGATATGTGAGTGTTTTTATTTGGTGGTGAGCCTTCACCTACAATACACTGCACCAATGTAAACATTACTGCTGTTCATCTGTATAGCACCCTGGCCAAACCTACAGAACATACCTACCAACTGTACAGAGTTTCCAGGAATATCTACATATGTGGTTCATCTTTCCTGTCTGCTGCTCATACCTCCTATGTGTGTCTGATACATTATTGGTTGGTCCAGTGGATTGGTGACCCTACTTAATGCCATACTGTGATATGAAGATGCATAGCCTGCAGTACATGTATGTGAAAACAAGGGCAGTTCCTGAAACAACTTTGCATGCTTACAGTGGATATAGTAAGTGTACAAACCCTTTTTAACATGCAATGATTTTGTGACAGATCACATGAGACACCAGTGATATTGCCATAACATTTCCACCATTTCATACGACATATAACCTGTGCACTCCAGTTGAAGAACATATGCATCAGGTAGGGTTCACATATCGTACATGATATGATTACAATAGCTGGGTTACATAGGGGTGCACACCTGTAAACTGATACTTTGGTAAAGCACCTGTTCATCTCATCACAGCATTCAGTATTCTTGGGAAGGTGTGTATCAGCATGGCACATCTTGACATGCCAATGTTTGCACACTCTCCCTTGAAGAACTCCTCCAAATATGTCAGATTGCAAAGCCATTCCCTGTGCACATCGCTCGTCAGTTCACCACACCGTTTGTGTATAGTATTTAAGTGTGGACTCAGGCTTGGCCACTGCAGACTGTTGACTGTGTTCTTGTAAAGCCATCCTTTTGCTCATTGGATGTAAAGTGTGGGCCATTGCTGTGTGCAGTGTTGAAATACCTCCCCATACACAGACATGTGGCAAACACCAGAAGGATTATAGTCTCAAGGGACTGGTGTTTGAAACTGGTCATAATACACTGCAAATCAGCTACAGCCCCAGTTCAAAGTTGTGAACAGCAAACCAAAATCAGGACACTGCCATCAGCCTGCTTTACTGTGTG
The DNA here is from genome assembly GCF_019279795.1 of Protopterus annectens. Classification (NCBI taxonomy): domain Eukaryota; kingdom Metazoa; phylum Chordata; order Ceratodontiformes; family Protopteridae; genus Protopterus; species Protopterus annectens. Next base: position 878,870,489 of record NC_056732.1, read on the forward strand.
GCTAGTGTGCTTCTGCTGTTGTGCAGTGGTTTTATATGTCCAAAATAACATGGACAAAGACAGTTTAACATTGTTCTCATAACAGCTTAACAGATTTACACACATGCTTTTTGAAAATCCAATGTATTGTTGTCCAGAAGTTACCCGGGACTGGATGTTGTTTGCTGTGAGGAACAGCTCCCATCTTCCAAACACACCTTATAGCCAAGACATGTGAAGACCAAATAAGATTGTTGTCACATGTAGTACACACACAGTACTTTCCAGAGATGTCTGTCACTCCTTTAGTGTTGCCGTATGACTCCTGGCAGCCTCCCTGAACATTGTTGGTATTGTATCCTTTACATAGTGATGTCCAATTCTTTACAATGTCACTGTTGCACCATATCTGGAACACCTTTTGATGACTATCTGCACTGTGTTCCATGGCATATGCAATGCTGTGGGCATGTTTCTGTAGCCTTCTCCAGGCTGATACCTTTCTAACATGTGATCCCTTTGCAGCATGTTAAGCTGTATGTGAACCATTGCTTTTGCTGTAGCAGACAACTGTGGGTCTATGTTGGGATATCCTTGGTATGTGAGCTGAGTGTTATTTGCAGTTAGTCCGTAATTAATGGCAGGTGTGTATCCAATATGATGTGCTGCTGTGATTTTGTCACATGGTGCTGCACCACAGTATGAGCTTCATCCTGTGCACGCATATGCATCTAGTTTTTTGGACAATTTCCATGCCACATACTTGTTCCACTAACAGATTTGTTTGTTTGTCAATTGCATTGTACAGATTATAGGTCACAGGATGGGTTGGATATATGTTTGATCTTCTGTATTGTGCTCACATTATCATATATCAAAAATACATGGCATTCTAACAGGTGTGTACACCTTTTATATGCAGTCTATAGCAGCAGTGTCTACAATATGTCCCTACTCCTGGTCCTTTGTCCCCGCATTTTGCCAATCTTTATCCAGATGTCCTGCAATGACAGGTTTGTGAGGTAGGTATGCTACAGATATATGACATCACATGCAAATAGGCCCCTGTGATATCCACTGTGATATTAGGCAGTGAACCCCACTACAAGTGATCATGCAGATATTGCCAGATGGCTGTGTGTAACACCTTAACATGCCTGGGGTATTGGTGAGCCAAAACAGTAAAATCTCATACTCACGGGCTTCAGGCTGCTGTACCTCATGTAGAATCGAGGGACCTAGGTAGTAGGGAGAGAGAGGTATTGTTAGCTGATTCACGATATGCATTGGTCCACAATTAATGCTACATTTATGCACAGGTACGGCATAAAATATGATATTATACAATTTACTGTCCTTCACCATAGATGTGCACTTGTGTGCATAACTAAACCCCACCCACTGATTTTATTAATATATCTACTTTAGAGTTTGTTTACCAGGATAGTCCATTGGTCCAAGAAGAGCCTGCTTTCAATGGAGTCCCGTGGAGAAAATCTCCATGAACAACAATATAATATGAAGACAATGCTATTCCTGTTATGCAATAGTATTGAAGAACGATGGTATTACATAACATTATAATAAACCTACAAGTGCAGTGAAAATATGATTAAAAATGTAAAAGGTAAAATTACACAGATATATAAGTCAACTAGAATAAGAAAACCCAATTGCTGCATATTTCTGTTACATTTGTTAGAATGTGAAATAACACAGGGTTGAAATTACAGTTTTACATGAACATAGTTAAGGTAGGATGAGTGATGAGAGGTGAAATTGTTGAATCTAAAAAGGGTGGGACAATAACAAAAAAAAAAAAAGTAGAGCAAGAGTACAAGTACATGAGACAAATAAAGATAGAAGTAGTCAGAGAAGCTCAGAAGAGAATATAGAAGTAAAGGGGTATGAGAAATGGGAAAAAACAGGTGAGCCATGTGTGATGAGAGCAGGAACATTCCCAGAGGCTTTTGAGATGGGAATGAAGCAAGGTCTTAATGGTTGTCTGTAGTACCAATAAGAGGAGGCAGGGATTTCCAGAGGTGAGCTAGGGAAAAGGATAGTAGGTGTCTGCCTGGAGGATGAGCAGGCTTGTGCAGTTAATGAAAATTCTGGTTATTGGATCGTAGAAGTCTGTTGGGTATCTGCATTTTGAAGGAGGATGCAAGGGAGGGGTAGATGGATGGATTACAGATGAGTTTATGGGCATGAGTAAGTTGAATGTAGGTAAGATGGTTAGGAAGTTCAAGCAAATTTAGTTTGTGTAGGGCATTGCAGTGGTGGTATTTGTATTTATAGCTGGTAGCAAACTTAGACATTTTCTGATAACAGGAGAATAGCTTTGTTTTTAGAAAAGATTGAAGGCTGGTAAGAAGTGGGGCACCATATAGGAGACTGAATGAGGAAAGTGTTAGATAGTACAATTTTAGTAGTGGGAGTGATATAGTGGTTATGGTGGTAGTATTTTTCCCTGACATATGCATCTTAAGACTTTATAGAACAAATGCAATCTCAGTACACTGATGTGCAATTTTGGTTTACCTGGACGCTCCTCGCCTGTTGCCTGGGTGCCACCCACCTCCACGACTGAAAGTTCTTGTGTAGATCTTGTGAGGGCTACCCCAAAGTTGACCAGGAGCTCCTCCACTGCCATAAGAAGGGGCTGTGTACCTGGCCCCCCACCAGTAGTGGAACGGTCCCTCACTACAGCAGCAGCCCATTGCCGGGCACACTGAATCAGGTCATTTGCTCTATGACATTACCTGATTGTACATGCAGCCATGGTGGGCCAGGTTGTTCCCAGTTTGGACAATTTAATTCCACAGTGCAGTCCACTCCCACTGGTTTTGGTGACCCCCCCCGACCAAAAAGGATGGCATAGTTCTGCATGATAGCCCAGTTATGGCCCAAGTCTCCTGCTCATTGTAGTCCGGCTGCCTCGGCATAGCACCTGGAAGACATAAACAGGGAAACACATCACAGGACCTCAGACATTGCACAGACTTCTTTACAGAGACAGCACATGCCTAATTGTCAACAGTGTACACTATATACAAACACATGAGATGCAGCACTGTATGAACATGCATTGTACTCCAGGTCCTGTTGTGTCATATGAGGGCCAGTACATTTCATAAAGTGCCATTCACGTTTGTGTAGAAGAGTGACAGTGTCTGTGTTCCTTGCAGATGGGCTGTCAAAGCTGCTCAGGCATACAGTATGTAACGGAGCTGGAAGCATATGTCTGAGTTCATGTAGGATGCAGACTGGAATGTTATCAGTCCCCAAGGTAACTTGCTATTTTTACATTTAAGTGGGCAGTTTGCACCTGATCCATGATGATGAGGGTATGGGTGCATGTGGTGTGCATATCCACCTATACTGTTGTTGAGCCAGGGTGGTGATGTTTGGCCTAAATGTGTCTGCAGCAGGTTGGCTGTAGCGATGGTGTGTGTGTGTGTGTGTGTGTGTGTGTGTGTGTGTGTGTGTGTGTGTGTGTGTGTGTGTGTGTGTGTGTGTGTGTGTGTGCTGTGATTGACCTCCATTACAAGGTGGTCTGGGCTGTTGCCTATGAGACCAAAATATGTGAAGATGGCCTTCTGGTTGACCTCAGTGGATGTGTCCAATTTATACTCATAGTCAGCCTTACAGTAATCCACCTGTGACCTTCTATGGTCATCCAGACAAAGGATGACATGCTGGCCAGTTGGTGCCTACTCCTACTGTCCCCTCTACAGCCAATATAGCATCCCATTATGTGCTTTATGCACTACTGCTTTCCAGCAAAGGGGTTTACTCTACTTTGGTTGAGACAGGTTGGACAAGTTAGGTATTGCTAAGGCCATACAGCTATATGGGTGGTCATATCAATGTTTGTAGTAGGCATGGACACAAGGTCATAACACAGTAGGACACCTCTCTATTTCCTACATGATACCCCTGCTTATGGCAGTACCCATGTCTGTGTCAGGGCAATGCAACAGCCATTAGCTGAGGAAGTATAACTCTACTGGATACACACACATTAACATTACACATGTGTACAACATGTACAGCTCAGTTACATGCTGTTTTGCATCCCATGTCAGTTGTTATGAGGCAGCCAGGTACACCTACCCATACATGCATACATCTGCACAGGAAATAACTGCTATACATTTCTGTTCTATGTCAGTATGGCACACTGTCATAACACTTTTGTTGTTCAGTCATTCCTGTCAACCTGGTAGGGGGGAACATGTGGAGGATGCAGTAAATACATGGTGGGCTATGGACCAACATTAGAGACACTGTCTTCACATTGTTGTAACACACGTACATCATTTGATATTTGGATAGCCTTTGCATTCACACTCATACCTCAGAGGATGTGTATATATCTATTATGAGAATAATGGTGGTGTGCATAGCTGTAGTAACTACAGAAGGATTACCTTGATCAGTCACAGCATGAGGTAATGGCAAAGGGTGCTGGAAGCTAGGTTAAGAAGGGTGGTGAGGATTACTGATCAGCAGTATGGTTTCATGCCAGGAAAGATCAGTAAAGATGTGATGTTTTCTATGAAAGTTTTGATTGAGACATACAGACAAGGTCAGAAGTAGCTGCATTGTGTCTTTGTGGACTTCCAGACAGAATATGACAGGATGCCTAGAGGGCAGTTGTGGTATTGTATGAGGAGGTCAGGAATGGCAGAAAAATATGTAAGAATGCTACAGAATATGTACAAGGCTACTGTGACAGCAGTGAGTTCTGGTTTGGGAGTGACAGATGCATTTAAGGTGGAGCTGGAAGTACATCAGGGAGCAGCTGTGAGTCCTTTTTCATGTGCAGTGGTGATGGACAGCTTGACAGTCATGATCAGACAGGGGTCCGTGTTGACTGTGCTGTTTGCAGATGACATTGTGTTCTGTAGTGAGAGTAGGGAACAGGTTGAGGAGACCTTGGAGAGGTTGACTTATGGTCTAGAGAAGGGAGGAATGTTGGTCAGCAGGACTAAGACATAATATATGTGTATGAATGGAAGGGAGGATGGATGGATGGTGAGGATGCAGAGAGTACAGTTTGCAAAGGTGGATATATTTAAATACTTGGGAACAATAGTTCAAAGTACTGGGAAGTGTGGGGTAGAGATAAAGAAGAGAGTGCAGGCAGGATGCAGGTGGTGGAGAGGAGTGTCAGGTGTGACTTGTGACAGACAAGTACCATTAAGAGTTACAGTAAAGGTCTATAAGAGGGTGGGCAGCCCAGCTGTGTTATATGGGTTGTAGACATTGGCATTGAAATATAAGGCAGGAGTCAGAGGTGGATGTGGCAGAGTTTATGACATTAAGATTTTGCACTAGGTGCGATGAGGGTGTACGGAAGTAGGAACATGTATGTTAGGTGGTCAGCCCAGGTTGGATGGCTTGGGACCAAAGGCAGAGAGTGGCAGGATTATGTTTGTTTAGACATGTGATGAGTAGGTATGCTGAGCATATTTGTGAAAGTATGAGGCTGCTGGGGAAGAGGAAAAGGGGAAGGCCTGAGATAAGGTGTATGTATGTGTTGATAGCAGACATACAGCTTGTTGGTGTGAAAGAACAAGATGCAGAGGGGTGGAAGACATGCAGTCAGATGATCTGCTATGGCAACCCCTAATGGGAACAGCTAAATAAAATATAAGGAGATGTTGCAATGTCAGTGTTCACAGTTGCCAATTCTTTGTCAAACATAACACAACTGTTTTAGTACATAACTACAAACCTGAGGCACACATATGGTCAGTGTGCATAACACTGGACAGTTGAATGGTATGACCTCATTATATCACATGCAGTTCAACACACACACAACTGCAACACTATTTCACTATGCAAATACCCCATACAGGTCCCTCACATTTCTGATACAGACATGTATATCATACTAATACACCATTAATATGGATATATGCAACATCCCAGTAGCTGGCCTAGGAGTGTCAGTCAGTACTGTTCAAGCCACACTCCAGTAGTAGTCATATATGACTGACTCAGGGGCGTGAGTTGTGTCACTACAAACAGACACAGATGCTATGGCCATATGTTCTGATCAGCAGTATATCAGTATATCAGTACAGCAAGTGTTGTTGGGAAATATTTGTTGAACTTCCTATTTACCTCTTTTACATCCCCCCTACTACATTCCATTATATGAATGCTTGTTTCACATGCCTTTTTTGCTTGCCTGTTTTAGTTGCTGTATTTAATAGATAGACAGGTGTGTCTCACAGATTTTTTTCTAGTCCGGTTGTGATGGTCTTGCTTTTTGTTTGTTTTCTTTCTTTCTTTTTCTTTCTTTTTCTTTCTCTCACTCTCTCTCTCTCTCTCTGATAGATGTAGAACAATGCAGCTGTTTTGCATAGGCAGCAGCTTGACCTTTGTAGGTAATGCTCATGATCAGCTGATGCCCTGTGGAAGAACTGGAGTCCCCCCACTTGCTAATTGCATGTTGAACAGTTGTGGTATCATTCCTATAGCCAATTGCATGAAACCCACTCCTATAACTAAGCACTTCATGTGGGCATTGGCCCTTTTCCTTCACTTTGAGCAGGACTTCATGTGGGTGTCTGACAAACAGCATCACAGAAGGTAGTTGGAAATACCTCTTACAACAAACACTGTGGAGACAGCCCAACAAATTGGAAGAAGATGTTCCAGACATGGAGACAGAATGTAAGTATTGCTTTTATACATTTGAAGTAATATTAGTTTAACAGGGTTTGTGTGAATATGGTTGTTCTGCATGATTTAAAGTCTGACATGACAGTGTTATGTGGTTGAGGAAACTCTCACCTGTAGGGCTGTCTGCAGACTGGCCAGAGTCTGGAGTCTTAGATTTGGTGTGTTACTCACACATTTTTTGTCTTTATAAATTTAACAGCATACTTTGAGGATTGCAGTCAGTAAATGGTAACAACCATGTGTGTTTCTGACTTTATATCCCTCAGAAGAGATATGTTACAACAAACCCTGTTACACCAGCAATTTTCTCAGTTTATAACAGCAATATGTCAATGATGGCCCTGTGTTTGTGCCTCTGTCCCCCAAGTCACCCTTTGTCCATATGTCATGCAGAAAGAGGTGGATATGTACGGTATATCATTTGCTGACATCATTCCTGATATCAACCCAGTGATGTATCTGACTGCCAGACATATTATGTATAGGAGGCCTTATATTTGAGGACAAAACCTGGACATTCTGTTGTAGTCTGTACAGTAGTGAGGTCTGTGTACTTATGGTGATTGTTGACAGAGGGCCAGTATTGTCTAGCAGTATATTGTGAATATGTTACTTGGCCTGTGTACAGAGTGGGGTAGATGTCAGTGTTCTTGTGTGCACAGAGTGTGGTAGATGGCAGTGTTATTGGTCCTTTTCTATCTGATGTTGCATGCTGCTCCAGTTTCTGGTACCCCATCAGCTTATATGTTTGTAGGGCCAGACTGAGACATGTCCCATACCACAGTCAGGCATCAGTCTACACTGTGAATTGGGCCAGTATATGTAGGGGTAGTGTGTGAGTTCCAAACATGATGATGGGTTTTGTTCACACAGTCCATATACTGTACTATTAGTTAGACTTACCATTATGTGACTGTGACAGTGTTGAGATTGGTTGTGGATATGCACTTTCACACTGATGTCTGTTACTTCATGCTGTTACATCCCTGTAGCTCCTGCTGTATTTGCAATAACATGTGTTTTCCCCCATAGGAAAGTTGGGTTAGTGTTTGGCAGTCTGCCTAGTTTAGACAGTGCTTGGTGACATACCTAGCAGCTCAGTGTATTTCCCCAAGTGTGATGTTATGTCCAGATATTTCTCAGCTGTACTGTTGCCTGACCACCATAAGTGTTGTGTATTTCTGACAAAGCAGTGGGATGGTGAGAGGATGCATGTCACTGACTACTGGGAAGTAAGTGGGCTTGGGACTTGTGCTCCTCCAGTTAATATATGTTAGGACAGACAGGAGAGTGTGATTGCATCAACTGTGGGAGCATATCTACTCCAGTATTTGGGATATATCCCCATTTTCATGAATTTAAACACCCACTTTGTCAGGCTTGGTCCACATTTCTTGCACTAAGGAGTTCTGTGTATACCTCTTGACTGACCAGATTGTTTCTGACTGTCCAGGTTTATTGCTCATATCTCTGCTGTATTCCACAGAATCATACTGTGATTTGTGTGGTACTTCACTATGATGATTTTATGATGTCTGCCAGTAACTGATGGCACAAATTTCAGTTTCAGAACTGCCTTCCTTCAGAACATGTATGCTGATACAAACCTTGTTACTGTAGCAACATTCTACATTTAAAACTGCAATACTTACATTACGTTCCCTTGCACTAAAAGTTTGAGAGTTGTGGTGCTGAGATATAACTCCACTACATGTTATGGGCATAATATATATATATATATATATATATATATATATATATATATATATATATATATATATATATATATCCTTTTTATGTGTAAATATGAGTGTTGTATACTCCTTCTTAGATGTATATCACCATATTTATTTGATATGTGTATATTTAGATATAGAAACATGACTGATTCCACAGTGTTTTCACTATCAAGTAGTAAGAAATTATAGTACTCAAAGCAGTTTTTCACTACTATTCAGTACGTGTACTAAATGATATATTTGAAAAAGCAGCAGATTGGCTTACAGCTCAGATGGCTTAGTGGATAAGTGCTGTGACTATAGTGTACAGGGTCCTGGGTTCAAGATCTGCAATTGGCTTTTTATTTTGTTGCTGGGCAGAGTGATTAAGTTGCTTTAAAGTGGCTTTAAGTGGGTTTGCTTGGGTTTGCAGGAAGCTAAGCAGTGCTAACATATGGTTAAATGAATACACGCTTACACTGTGTAGGGTTTACTTACCAGTGCACAAATCTGCTTAGCATTTGCATTTAAGAAATGCTTAAACCTGCTAAGCATTGCTCAGCTTTCGTAATGAATTCCAGTCAGATAAACTTTCAGGCTAATGACATCTTTAATAAGTGAATTTAATTCCTTGTACATAACATGCTTCTATGTGTTGTCATTACAGTAGAAAGGGGTGTGGGTATACTGTATGGGACAACTGGGTATACATGGGTAGGACCACAATATTTTCTCTTTGCATTTGTTTCATACTTGGGAAGTATCCCAGGTTATATGCAGTCACACTTGCATGTATTGTATCATTACATTACTACTTTTAACACTGCTTTTCCAAGTAAGAGTGGATTGCAGATTGTAGTACTGGAACCATACACTCCTGCATGCAAAGCTGGACTCTGAGTACTGACTATCTTGTTCTTGTTATTTGAGCTGTCTGTTTTTATGTATCTCCTATTGGATATTGATCAAATATGTTGATATTAACTGTAGACTACTATGTTTTTAGGGCATGTCATTGAGGACTGTTGTCATGTAGTAATGGCATACCTTTCAGTTTCAGATGTCTATCTTTCAAAACATCCCTCCTGATGCAAAACTTGTTGGCTATCTACTTTCTGTCTGTCCTCTGCACAGATGTGCAGATATCAGGTATTGCTACGGCCATACCACTATGTCAGTGTCCACATTATATTGTGCTGTGGGCCTGGACACTGCTGCTAGTTCCAGCATATGGAACATACTGTAATGTGGGCCTTTCCCCTTTTCCTTGCCTGTGTGAAGAACATTACAGAGGTGGTGACCTACAGATTCACATACAGTAGGTGTCAATATGTCACAGGACTGGACATGCGAAGACAGCCAACCAACATGGGGGACATATCCCCAGATTTGTGAACAGATTCTATGTCATCAGTGCTGTTATACACATGGTGGATTGATAGATTGACAGGGGTTGTGTGGATATCCATTTAGTGAGTGACATCATGACTCACAGTGATATGTCTCTGACATACCTCTCCACTGGCACACTGCGCACAGACTGGCCACATGTCTGACTGTTATGTTTTGTCTGTTCCCCGGTCAGATTGTGTCCTTGGTATAACAGTCATGGACTCTGGGGAATGCAGACAGTAAATACTCACATCTATTGGTATTACCAATGTCATATTCCTCATAAAGGATGCTATAACAAACCCAGTGACATCTGCAACTGCCTCAATGTATGACAGCAGTATGTCCAATCTATCCCTGTGTTTGTGCCTCTGTTCCCACCTAGTGATATAGGACATGATGCCTAGCTTTGTAAGTTATTGCATGATTCCTGAGTGGGGTATATCAAAGGCTTTGGCCAGATCAAGGTAGGAAGTATGTGCCACCTTGCCTTCATCCACAGCTTAGGTGACTGATGCCAAGATGTTTACCAGGTTGAATTACCAGGTATGACCTACCCTTCACAAAAGTAAATTGTGTGGTATCCTGAGTCTGCAAATTCCCATATCCCTGCTTATAAGGTGTAGGATGATGCATTCAATAGCTTCGCATGACAGACTTGTCAGGCAGTTTGGGGCAGTATTTCCCAGGGTCTGTAGTCACACCTTGTTTGTGGAGAGGGGTGACTGTAGCAGTGGACAATTCAATAGGGGCAAAGCCTAAGTTGAGGCTGTGATTGAACAGGGCACACAGGTGAGGTGCCAGGTCACTCTGTAGTTCATATAGAACGCAGCCAAGGATATTGTCAGGTCCCACAGAAGCTGTATTCTCAGCCTTGGACATCGGTGTTTTAACCTGTGCTGCAGTAATACTGGGTGCCTAGCAGTGAATTGGTATTGTGATTGGTCTTTGGGGGGAGAGAGGGGTAAAGTTTGCACTCAAGATGCCAGCCAGTATATTGGCATTATTTGTTGGCTCAGACTGGGAGGTGCCATTGTCTAATAGCTTGGAAGAAATCTTGGTATTGCCATGGAGATTCTTTACATAACAGTATGAGGCCTTGTAGTTGTCTTTACTATATGCTCCAATTCTATTCTCACAGCTAACTTTATGGTATTTGATGAGGGATCTCAACTTTTCATTGAGGCTGATAAGGGTTTATTTCCAGTCTTGGGACTTCACCTTATTCCATATTGGTTCCCTTCTTCTGTTGCACAGTTTCTTTATGGCAAGGGACCACCAGGTCAGCTTCCTTTTTTGGAGGTAAAGGTCCTTGTTGTATTGGGTATGGTGGTATCCATGCATTTATGTATGTGCTCATAGTGAATTCTTGTTTGATTCACCTGTCATGCAACTAGTCTCCATTTGCATGGCTGTCATGAGGTTAGGCACCTCTGTTTTTTAGGAGGCCATAGTTAGCTTTGGAAAAGCATTTCATGGTGGTTACCTGTGCAGGGGGTGGGTGGGAGGGCTGTAGATTTCCAAAGGTGATTAATTTGTATTCAGATATAACAAGGGAGGAGTTGACTATTGGTGTAGAGCAACAATCACCCATGTTAGGAAGGACCAGGTTGATGTGATGGGCATATGCATCGGTACATGAGTAGCTTTCCCAGTTAATGGTGGGGTAGTTGAAGTCAAGCAGTATGAGAGTATTAGGTTGGAAACAAATATTCTCCAGGGTGTTTAGGAACATGGAGTGTGAGTCCTGGGACATGTTTGGGGACCTATTGCAGGCTACAACCTGAACCACTGTCTTAACCAGTGTTAGCGATGCCTGCAGCATCTGTAAAGCATAATGTTGGTCTACCACTCTGGAGGTGTGTGCATCCTTAATGAATATTAAAATACCACTGCCTTTAGAGCTTCAATCCAGGTTCTGCAGTCAAACGTTGTGGAATTAGTTATGGAATGGTAGTGCAGGGATGCTTCCTGCTGCCTTTAACCAGGTCTCTGTTACAGCAGCGATGTCATTGTTCCCCATTTTAAGGGATACTTTCAGTGAGTGTATTTTCTGATTTACACTTCTAGTCTGCAGCAGCATGACCCTCTGGTTGCATGTGTTTTTAGCTGTCATATATTTCTATATATTTATGTATGTATGTATGTATATATATATATATATATATATATATATATATATATATCTATGTATATATGTATGTATATATATATATATATATATCTATGTATATATGTATGTATATATATATATATATATATATATATATATATATATATATATATATATATATATATATATATATATATATATATATATATATATATATATATATATATATATATATATATATATATATATATATATATATATATATATATATATATATATATATATATATATATATATAAATATATATGTATTAGGTATAGATTTGTCCACATATATGCATCTCTATAAATATATATATAGACACACACACACACACACACACACACACATATATATATGTATGTATGTATATCTATATATCTATATATATATATATATATATATATATATATATATATATATATATATATATATATATATATATATATATATATATATATGTATATATATATTTGTATATATATATATATATATATATATATATATATATATATATATATATATATATATATATATATATATATATATATATATATATATATACATGCATATATAGAGTACCTGATTGATTCTACAGACTCCTTTCCCTGCTGTTGAATGACTAAACTAACTGATATGTTTGGAATGTCATCACTATTTTTTGGGCTCAGATGGTGTAATTGTACATTGCTTTGATCATAGTTTACAGGGCACTGCATACAAGACTTGGCAGGCCTTATTATTTTGTTGCAAGGCAGAACAGTTTTGCTGGGGAGCAAAGGATAACAGCAATAATTGAAAGGCATAGTAGTTTTAACACCGCACCTTCACCCCCCATTTAGACAGCCTTTGGTCAGATTTGTTGCAGTAAGAGGTTCAGAGTGTGGATCTGATGTCTGGCTGCACTATACACACACACACATATATATGTATATATATATATATATATATATATATATATATATATGTGTGTGTGTGTGTGTGTGTGTGTGTCAGTATCATTGTTAGAAAAATATGTATTAATGTGTGTATGCTTAATACCAATTAATAACCAAGTATTTTAATATGCTTTTTATTTTATTTTTCATGCACTGTATTTTATACAAATTGAGTTTCATATGAGACTGAAAAAAATGCTTTTTGAAAACAGCAGTATGCTTTCTGAAACTTGCAAGTTGCCCTCTGACCTAGTAACTGCTAGCACAGCAATATTCATGCTTATGCCTTTTGGAAATGTACTTGAAAAGCAGGTGCTTATCTGCCAGGTCAGGAACGAATGAATAAACAATACTATATTTTGTAAATGTAATAATTTTAGAAAATCAGCTCTGTTCGAAGGATGGGAACATGCAGCTGCAGTAACTTAGAAATGAATTAGACAAAGAATTATTAGAGAAATGAACTGCTAGCATTGTGCTTGAATTAGCCATAGTACCTTGAATGGTAACATAACATGTATCTTACTGGGAGTAATCAAGGCCCTGTTGTTTTCCTTAGGAAGTTTCACATAAAAATTGATAAATCAGCAGAAATTCATGGGAAAGATGGTCAGCAGATAATGATGAAAAAGGTGGTAATCTGTTACATCAGCTTGGTAGGACATAACCAGTTTAAGAATGTATAAAAATGAAAGTATTTCCTGTTTCTGGTTAGACAAACTCTGTATTGGCACGTTTTTGTCTCCTTGCTGCAAGATTAAAGTGCCTTAACCTGAACCTACCGTGTTTTGATCATTTTTAAAGTATATTTTTCCTTTGACAGTTTGGTCCTTCAAACCAGAAAGTACCTCTCTCTCTAGGCCTAGGTCAGAATTGGGCCCGGTGGCATGCATCCATACGGAGAAGAGGCCAAATCGGCTCTTCTGTTTTGAAAGACCTCCGACTGAATTGTCGTTCGAAACAGGCCAGCCACTGTTTCTGATCTGGGATTGGAGGACGAGTCAACAATCCGGTGGATCAACTCATGGAGGGTCAGGTAAGGAGGAATTACCTTTTTTCTGTTTTAAGATCAGGGACTAATTACAGAACTGTTTTTTGTCAGGTAGATTTGCATGTGCAGATCAGGGACAGAAAAAGGGGTTACTGTTTTTGTCATAGATCAGAGAAACAGAATAGGTAGGCAGTTATTCTAGATAAACTGTGAAAAGGTATAGAACTGTGGTACCACGTGATAAAAAGGGTTACGTAACAATTTACAGCTTAGCTAAGGCAACAATGGGAAATCAGTGTACAAAAAGCTCCCGAGACCAGCCCCTAACTGAAGACGCGAGGTATATGCAATTACAGCGTGCCGACAATGTTAAGTATTACACAAAATGGGTTGATAAGTATAAATTTGATGGCAGTTTAGATAAACTAGCACTTATGAAACTTGTTAAGCAATTAAAAATAGATGCAAAAGGTCAACTAAAAAAGCAACGACAATTAGGAGTCCCTCAGGCGCATAGGTGGCTTGAGAAAGCAAATCGCAGGGAACAGAGAATAAAGAATTCAAAAACAATGTTCTTAGACAAAGAAGACAATAACTTGGTAATAGACACGTCCCCTCCTTCGCCCCCTCCACTTCCTTTACCAGAATATGAAGCGAGTGGACAAACTGATACACCTCCGCTATATCCAGCTGTTTCTACAGCATTAAAACCATTTGTCAGGGATCCTATCAGACAAGGTCTCGAACACGCGACTTGAGGAGGGAGATTGAATTAAGTGAAATAAAAAGAAAATCACAGGCTATGAGTAAAGAAGAGATATGCCCACTCATAGAAGTACCAAATCCTCAGGCAGGACAGGCAGGACTGGATCCGACTCTTTTAGTTTATAGACCGTGGACACCGGAAAATATCCTGAAAGCCATGGAGGGAATTCCCCATCCAAAAGTGAATTTTGGAAAATTTTTTGGAGACTTACAGGGTATGAGATTAAGTTACCATTTGAATGGAGAAGAAATAGAAAAAGTAGTTAGACAAATTGTACGTCCAGACTGGCACATGATCAGTGGCGACTGGAATCCCCGTGACGCACAACTTAGACCACTCCCACATACTAATGCAAAACTGGATGGCATAGTAAAAGGTCTGACAGACCAAATCTCTGAAAAATGGAAGCCTAGGGCTAATTGGACTTGCATTAATCACTGCATTCAACAGGAAGGTGAAACAGTTGATAGATATTATGCTAGACTGTTAGAATGTTTTAATAATCACTGTGGAATGCAGCTACCAGAAAATCAGACACAAGACTCCTCATATGAACAACAGTTAAAAAATGCATTCTTGAAGGGTAGTATAACTCCCATTAGCAACTTTATTACAAAGCACATGGTAGATCATTGTACAAGTAGATTACAGCCATTACTTGAATATGCTAGACATGCAGAGATACATTTTAATAGGAAAAAGAAAACTCAAGTATTTTGGCAGAAGATGGGTCAGAAGTGTTTGTAGTACAAACTGGGAGAAAGGGTAAGAAAAATGCCCAGGGAAATAAACAATCTGACAAGTGATCAGAAGATTTTAAAGAAAGAAAGAAAAAAGGTGAATGTTTTAAGTGTGGAAAAAAAGGACATTTGGCAAGGGATTGCAGGCTAAATAAGAAGGTGACTACAGAAAATAAGAAAAATGAGAAATGACTATATGATAGTCAGGAATCACTGAATGAAAATAAGCAGGAAAAGACAAGTGCAAATGTAATAGCAAGGGTAGAGGATGTGACAGAAGGGGTAAAAGATGTACATGAATTTGCAGACATCGAAAAAGATGAAATTTTGAACTTAACTTTATTAAGTTTAGTGCTTTACTTAGCAGATACAAAACCGGAAGTGACGCTTATGGTAGAGGGGAGGGAAGTCAAATTTTTGTGTGACTCAGGGGCCTCATGGACCCTGATACACCCTTACAAATTACCGGAAGATTCAGAATAACCAGATTATATACTAGTGAAGGCGACTAATGGACAGCTGTATCGGGAGCCACTCTCCCTTGACATAGCGATAACAGACCCCGTTTCAGGGATGACCCAGAGAAGTAAAATTGTGGTTTCTGCAAAATGCCCAGTAAACCTTTTGGGTAGAGACTTAATGCAGATATTTGGCATAGCCGTAGTTCCAACCATGCAGGGTATGGAAGCACAGCGACAAATGGATACTTTTATAGTGCAACCGGAGGGTGAAACATATTATTGGTACAGCCAGGACTTAGTTACGACTGGTCCAGGGGCAGTAACTGAGGAACTGATGAATGTAGCCATCAGTAAGTCCCCCTCCCTCGACACTGACAAACAGCATTTGTTGCATTGTGCTCTATATTACTGTAATAGACCAGGACCTGATAAAGATTATGAACAGAAATTGTTTCAAAACCATGCAAACAGATTAGTGTTACAAAATTTGTACTGGAATGCAAAAAGAAACAGTGTAGTAAGCTGTTCATTGCCCCAGGAATTTTTAGCACTTTACAAATCTAATCGATTGCCACATGTTAGCTTAACTAAAAATAAAAATTTGAAATGGGCAGAATTAGGTGAAAAAGTCACAAAGTGGGAAAAGCAGACAGAATTAAAGCTCTCCGAACAAGGAGTAGAGAAACAGAAACTGAATTGGATTACACAGACACACCCAACTGTGCACTCACAGGCTAGTAAGAATAGCTGAGTATTACTCTTATTGGAAGAAGAGAAAAAAGCCTTACGAAGCATACCAGACATTCTCTGGTCAACAGGGAAATCAGATATAGGACTTTATACGAACAGCAGGACCAGTTACTATTATGCCAAAGCCAGCATTTAGACCCCAGAAAAGACAGTATCCCTTGAGGAAGAATGTAGAGATAGGAATCAAACCTATAATAGCAGCCTTACTTAAGGAAAGAGTCTTAATAGAATCTCCTGATTCACCATGTAATACACCCTTATTTCCTGTCAAAAAAAGCAAATGGGGAATGGCGTATGGTCCAAGATTTGCAAGCTGTAAATAATGCAGTTATACCCAGGGCACCGACGGTGCCAGACCCACACACCTTACTGAATGATTTAAAGCCTGAGCAAAAATATTTTTCTGTGGTAGATATTAGTAATGCATTTTTCTCGATACCGATATACCCTGACAGCCAATATTGGTTTGCATTTACATTTCAGGGAAAGCGGTATACATATACAAGATTACCACAGGGATATTGTGAAAGTCCAACAATATTTGCACAAGAAATGGCAAGCAACCTGGCAGGATTCATCCCACCGAGAGGTAGTCAGATTTTACTTTATGTAGACGACATTCTGCTGGCAGCCCCCACCCAGCAAGAATGCAAGGAGGACACAATAGCTTTATTACAGTTTTTAGCTACTCAAGATCACAAAGTAAACAAGGATAAGCTACAACTTTGGAGAAAACAAGTTAAGTACTTGGGATATGTAATATCCAAGGAAGGTAGAATATTAGACGAAAATAGAAAAACAGCAATGTTACAGGCACCTAGACCAACTACCAAGAAGGAAATGATGTCCTTCCTGGGAACTACTAATTTTTGTCGAAGCTGAATACCAAATTATGCTTTGGAATCTGCTCCACTGACTGATTTAATATTCAAAAAGCCGATGGCAGCACAGGATTTATTACAATGGACACCAGAAGCAGAAGCAGCTTTCTGCAAGCTGAAACAACTGATAGCATCATCCTTAGTTTTAGGATTACCAAACTATCATAAGCAATTTATTCAAACTGTAGACTGTAAGCAGGGTTATATGACATCAGTATTGACACAGCAACATGGGGACAAGCAACGCCCCATAGCTTACTACTCATCACAGTTAGACCCAGTGGCACGGTCCCTGCCCCACTGTGTACAAGCAGTAGTTGCAGCTGCAATGGCAGTGCAGGCTTCGGCCTCAGTAGTGTTTTTCCACCCTCTCACATTGAGAGTGTCTCATGCAGTTGCAATTATTTTACTGCAAGAAAAAGTAGCATATCTTTCTCCTGCTAGACATATTTCCTGTATGACTATACTGTTAAGCCAACCTCATATGACAATTGAATGATGCACAACTCTGAATCCGTCAATCTTGCTCCCAACCCCTGCAAATGGCAAACCGCACTGCTGCCTGCAGAAAATTAAGTAAAAGACATTACCTAGACAAGACCTTACGGATGTTCCCTTGGATGATGCCAAGGTGACATACTATGTGGACGGCTCGTACAGGAGGGGTCCTACAGGACAAATCCTAGTGGGGTATGCAGTCGTTTCTGATACTAAATCTTTAAAAGCAAAATCTTTACCACACAATTTATCTGCACAAGCGGCAGAGTTGATTGTCTCGACAAGGGCATGTACCTTAGCAAAAGGTAAGAAAGTGAACATTTATACTGACAGTCAGTATGTTTTTTCTACTGTACATGTTTTTGCCCAGCAGTGGAAAAATAAAGAAATAATAACATCTACTGGTAAACCAATCAATCATGCACAATTTATTTTAGATCTATTAAATTCTATTCAGTTACCTAAAAAAGTAGCTATTTGCAAATGCGTAGCTCATACAAAGCAACAGAATAGGATTTCAAAAGGTAATGCACGGGCTGATACAGCTGCGAAACAAGCAGCTTCAGCCTCTGAAGCTTTTCTTTTGAGTGAGGAATTACAACCCTCTGAGACTTTAAATTTAAAAATGTTAAAAACAATGCAGACACTTACTACAAATGTAGAAAAACAGAAGTGGATAAAACAAGTAGCAATCCTTGAAAAGGGACTTTACATCTCCAAGGAAAACAAACCAATTTTGCCATCTAATTTGTTTACATATGCAGCTTTGTTGAGCCATGGGCCAAGCCATGTCTCAACAGGGGGGATGGTACAGTTAGTGAATCGAGTGTTTACAACCTATAGATTTACAAATTATACAAAAAATTTTTGTGCAGCATGCCATGTTTGTAACAAGCATCATGCACAAGGCGCATTAAAGCCTAAGCAAGGGAGTTTCCCTACACCACCGTATCCATTTCATACTATTTGTATGGATTTCATAGAATTGAATAAATGCGAGAATAAAAACTATTGCCTTATCATTATAGATATGTTTTCCAAATGGGTAGAAGCTTTTCCGACTAAAAATCCAGATGCAGCTACTATTGCAAAGGTCCTTGTTAAAGAAATTATACCCAGATTTGGCATACCGGAAAAGATTTATAGTGATAACGGTACACATTTCGTGAACCAAACAGTACAGCAACTTAGTCGTTATTTTGGAATATTATTAAAGAATCACTGCGCTTACCATCCCCAATCTGCAGGGTTAGTAGAGAGACACAATGGGGTGTTGAAAAACAAGCTTAGGAAGTTAATGACTGAGACACAGAAGAACTGGGTGCACTGTTTGTCTTTAGCACTGTTGAGCATGAGAACTTTTCCAAATGCAAAGGGATTGACTCCTTTTGAAACTTTGCTTGGGAGGGCATATTATACACCTCAGTGGAAACCTCTCATGTCTGCAGAGCAGGAGGCTGACAGTTCACTTGCAGGGTATATGAGGCGATTTTTGAATAACAAACTTTTGCAGTTAAATTCTGTTTCAAATAAAGAACAACCAAAATCGGAAGCACCAATAGCCCCAGGCACCTGGGTCTGGGTGAAGATTGTGAAACGAAAGAATTGGAGTTCTCTGAAGTGGGAAGGACCGTACCAGGTACTACTGTTGACACCCACTGCAGTCAAAATCGCAGAGCGAGCTTCCTGGATTCATTTGACACACTGTAAACTCATTAAAAACTGGTTAATTGGACAAAAACTTTGTTACTGTTGTACAACAAGAACAAAATGGCCAGGTACAGAGTGAATAGAGACATTGAGCAACCTCAGAAAACTTGTATGATCATTTTAATTGCTATGCTAATTACACTGTTCTTTTTGTTGTGGCCACTCCTTTTTCCTGCCACAAAAGTTGAACTGATTAAACGTAATGAACCAAACATAGACTGGCATCCGAACTTTAACACTTATCAGGCAATTAGACGTGTGTATGCTGAGACTTTTAATGTTTCGAACTGCTGGGTCTGTATAGCCATACCAACAGCATATGGGGGGTTATTGATGACTGCTATCCCCCTAGGGGTCAATGAGACCTGGGAAAATCTGGTTTTTGACACAGTTGCTATTAAAGCACATGATAAAGTGGCACTGTATTTGCCTGTGACACAAAAAGGAATTGTATGTTTTTACAAAACGACACCATCCAAGTGGGATAGAGTAAGTGTAATGTTACAGTACAGTATAAATGTTATAGAAAACCAAACGATTTTTGAGGATCTTTAGTACAGACAGATTATCATTTTGAAATCGGTAAAAGCATATAAATGGTTACCTGAGAGAATGCTGTGCATTTATTGATCATCTCAAGGTGAAATATATCAGTATCTGAGACTATGTATCAAAGTACTGAATTTAAAAATGCTCTGAAAATTGCAAGTTGCCCTCTGACCATATTCATGTTTAATAAACAATACTATATTCTGTAAATGTAATCATCTAACTGGGAACATAACTAGTTTAAGGTATTAGCACATTTTTTCTCCTTGCTGCAAGATTAAAGTGCCTTAACCTGATATCTACAGCTCAGATGTGGCTGTGGCAACTTGCTGTGGCTATGGTATGCAGGGGTTTCTGGTTATTTTGTTGCTGGGCAGAACAAGATTACATGTGTCCAGTGGACATGTGTGTGGAATGGACAGCTATGTATGGGGTGACATTTTATTTAGGGAACAGATTGTCCTTTTTTAAGGTGAGGGTAGGATGTTGAGGAAGGATAGTAGGTATATTTGTTGAGGTAGGTTGGGTAGGAAGACAGACAAGGCAGACAAGACAGCATACAGTGCCAGTATATGACACATGTGGGGGGGGTAAACACCTTGGATGGGGAGGCGTGTTTGGTAATTGGAAGCCCACGAGCTCCCAAATGGATACAGTGAGACTGAGGTGCCCACCCATGGGCAGACACCACTGCACCTTCATGGTCCTGAAGGTGGCTATGCTGGGGGCTGAGCAGTAGGAGCAGGCTGCCCCTCTAATTGCACCATGCAGCCCTAAAGCTGGCATAGCAAATCTCCAAATTCCTTGCAGAGCTCGCTAAGCACCAGACCCTAGACCTGGCTTTGGGTGACAGGATTCTGTCAGCACCCACGCCCGGGGGGAGACAAGTTCCATCCCCAGAAGCAGTTCCACCCAAAGGTGGTGCAGGACTAGTGGACGATGAGGTCCCAGGGTGGGTCCCAGACTTGTTTGGGCCCGGTGACATGGCAAGATGAGGTGGATGAGGCAGATTCACAGGGATTGGTCTTCCCTGACATCCCATGGTGTTGCAGTTTTAGAACATATGTTGGTTAGTAATGGTAAACACATTTCAGATTAGTTATAACAGCATGCATGAGTATTCCCATTAACCCAAAACAACCGATTTGGAACAATTGCATAGCAAACAGAACACATGCATATATGGAACCACAATGGGCATTACACTGGCATGCAGGTTACATTGATAGCAACAGGCCACCAATGATAGTATTTGAACAGGGGACATTAATTGGAGTACATTTCAACATTTGTAGAACAATAGGACACATGTTCCAACAGTAGGTTTGGTGGAAAACATACCCATTCATTTATGTGTTTAGATTATTGGTGAAGATAAGGTGGGGGAGAGAGAGATGTCAGTTAACAAATGTAGATTCTTGTAGTGGTCACAAATTTAATGATCATTGCTCTACTCATTACTCTACAGGTATTATTACAACAACTATGGCATTGGATTGGGCAGTGGTATGTTTGTACACAGTATAATTACAGCCTTCTTATAGCTACTTTTTAGTTTTCTTACCTGGAATACCTGTGAAGGGAATGTCTGTTAATACTACATGACTGTTTCTACTCATATTCACATAGTCAGGGTTACATAAGTGCACTCATAGTGTGTGTGTGTGTGTGTGTGTGTGTGTGTGTGTGTGTGTGTGTGTGTGTGTGTGTGTGTGTGTGTGTGTGTGTGTGTGTGTGTGTGTGTGTGTGTGTGTGTGTGTGTGTGTGTGTGTGTGTGTGTGTGTGTGTGTGTCTGTGCTACTGACATACTCTGCCTTGATTTCTATCAGTCACCCTGGTTGTTAGCAGAGACCAGTAGCTGTGACAGCATGACACTTTTGAATATTTCTTTGGGGAGACTACTTTGTGTATGTACTTATCTTGCTGTTATTTGCAGCCTTGGGGTTGGACCATGGGTGTTGGACACAGTATAACTACATCCTTCTTATAGATTCTTTATACCTTCTCTTACCTGGAAGACTTGTGGATGGAATGTTTGTTAACACTATCTGACTGTTTCTACACATTTTCACAAAATACAAGTTGAAATTATGCATACAACTTACTTCCACTCCCGGGATTCGAACCATGGCTGTTTCTACTAAAAATATAAGAATGTGTTTCATCCGAAGGAGCTATTTAGAAACTGTTATCTTTTCTTTCAATGATTTCTTTCTCATTCTCTCTTTGTTGTACATTTTGACCTTGTAATTACAACATTCGTATGCATACATTCTTATACATACCTTTCAACATAGCACAGTGTGGAAAACAGTTACTATTAAGATATCAGATCCTGGTGCATGACATTTTTAATATCAGTTAATCTCATGTCTTATAGAGGCACAAACTTTGTCAGAGGAGACTTGATTGTTTAATGCTTTCAGAGCTATAGTTACATTTCAAATCATACCATACCAGAGTAAACACAACCAGTCCAGGGTTTTGAATTTTATTGACAGGCAGTTACAGTTTTATTTATATATAACCTATATGAGACTATTACTGTAATATTGTCTGCTTTATTCATTACAAACGATACCCATTTTTAATACTGACAGGTGACATTCTACTCCTGTATATTTATTTAGTATGAATATTACAAGCAAGATTGTTACTCACCAGCCTCGTGATGCAGCTTTTGCAACCTGCTGGCATGGGCATTCCTGGTTTGCAGCCCGCTCAGCTGGAGCGGTAATGAATATAGAGAAACATTTATGCATACCTATCCATCACATACACAGCCTGGACTTTAGTAAACAGTTATTGATATGAATACATACACATGCCAGGGACATCACCCCTCTGTCATGCTTCTTGGACCCACTTGTCCAAGAGCTCCCTTTTCCTCCACTTCAAGTTGGCATAGTGGTGCTGGACCCTACTCACCAGTTTGAGTGATGCCCGTCGCCCTGGTGAGGTCACAGGCAATACTTTCCCAGGCCTCTGCTTTATATTGGGAGCCCTGGTACTGATTCTACAACAGTCTTACATCATGGTTTTTAACTAGGAGTCCTACCATGACCTTGGAGTCCTATATGCCCCAGCGCTGTGCCCAAAAGTGCATGCCCTCTCCAACACCTGCAATACTTTCTACAGTGGGGAGCTACAACCAGTTGTGAGCTGTATTCCCACCTGTAAGGTTTAAATACTGTTGATTTCCCGGCCTTTGCCATGATTGGACGCTTTTGAATATGCTGAGCTAAGCTAAGCCATGGGCAAACCTGCTTAGCTAAGGTCGGCAGTGCTTAAAGGGGCAGGTTCAGCACTGCTTACCATGGACAAATCCCACCTATCTGGGCTACTCATTGTTTAGCATTCATATTTACACAGTGCTTACACCCGGTCAGCATAGCTGTGAATACTTAGCATTGCTTATGTTTTATTTTATGGACTACCACCTTTATGGGATTAATTCATCATTCCTGACATATTATAAATTTGTTTACCTTCCCTGACATCCCCAGTGTGCTTTCATTACATTTATTCTTGTATGACTATACTGTATGATGCACTTGTGTTTATATGGGGGTTTCACAACTTTATTACACTGACACCTCACATCTACATCTACTACACTACTCCGGTAAACAAATATGTGTTATTTACTACCTAATTATTAAACAAAATAAATGATGTACTGCTTCCACATGTAAAATGCTAATTGACTTTACTGGGGACAAACATGGATTGACTACTTGTAAGGTGAACACTGTAACCACTTTGCTATTTCCGCATTGCTATGCTTTGGAGTATATACCTATTTAGCTCTTTATGATATATAAGCTAGGTGGAGTAGAGCTATGTGATGCTCATACCCACTCAGCTAAGCTTAAACTTTATTGGGGACTGAAAAAAAATTAAACTGTTGTGTTTTATTTTTCTACTGTAGGGGTATTCACATTGATTTCTGCAACATTATCTGTGGGGGGCTGTGCTTTTACATTGGTGATGACATGGAAGACTTTGGATTTGAGGTATGCTCCACAGATGCTAACAGTGTCCGCCATATCTCTCAACTGTACAGATTGTAACAGACTGGCCATATATTTGCCTTAAACTTTTGGTCCATTTTTCATAGAATTGTGGCTTTCTGGCAGATTAGTGGGAAATCATTAAAGACTGTAGTTAGAAAATACTGAGAGACATTTGAGGTTCATACCCTTCAGCACATTCATGTTAATGCATAACCTGTTATTCTATCAACTTTCTAAGTCTGTATGAGCCAGACTTATTTGCTTTCTCTAGATGTCTTACTCTAAGAGGTTGTGAGATATTCCGCGGCCACTCTCGCTGCCATTACAGTACATGTGTATTGTGAGAACTCTGCTCTCAGACACACTCCCTGCACTCACACACAGAACTGTGTCCATTTTAGAGCACGGTAGCGTGCCATCATACATATGCACGGTGTGCTGCCGTGCTGTACGGGAACGTATTCTTGCATGGAATTTTGCTGAATCCTGGGGACTGTCTCAGTTTAATATGTTACTTACAGACTAATGTCTGTAAATATCCATGAATATAAGAGGAAATATATTCAGGGATCAAAGGAACAATTTGTTATATACCTCTAAAAGTACTGTTATGGTTGAGTCTTGAGCTACAGAAGCTCATAACAAGCTTATCTTTTTTCTGATTATTAAGTATAATCATGGTGCTCTATGCACTGCAAAATGCTGTCAAGCACCTTCTATCCTGTTATGCTCTAGTAACTAGCAACCACAACAGAACAGTGGCAAGAAAGAAATTAAGAAAAGCAGCTTTAAAAGCTATAACATTCTTTCTCCTGCCATTCTTTTTGTGTGTGTGAGGCACAATAACATGTATTCGCTTTTAAAGCTGTTATAAGACCAAAGATACACTTTAATTCTGGCTCCAGTGAGGCAAACCTAAGTGTAGAGCAACTAAACACCATGTCATACCTCTCAACCTGGAATCATAAAAAATCTAGACAAAGGCCCGTAAAAATAGGTACAACTGGACAAAATGTGTGTGCTGATTAACATAAAATCTGCATACATACTTATGTAACCAGACCCACTCCAATGTAATTGTGGGATACACACTTTTAAATTCAAACTGAAAAACAGGCAAAATATTAAATACAAAATAAACAGAACAATAGTGTTTTATTTATATTATTTGAACTTTATCAATCTTTGAACTTGTGAAAAACTAAAATACAAATTTCTTTTATAAAAATAAAACTAACTCCTTCTACACTAAACACAAAATATAACCAGAACAAAACTGCTTCATTTCTATTAGCACTTTTGTCTGCATTGCCTATCCATAAGACTATGTACCCACAACTCTGAGAAAGAATGACTCAGTCCATTCAATACCTGGATGTCCTGCATCTTGTTCCCACCACATTCCTTAATGTGATCAATATTAAAAGACTGAGCTTTATTATTTCCACAGGGTGAGTTACAACTTGGAGGGGATAAAGTATATACAGCAACTCCTACATCAGTGGAACAATTTGATCCCTGAGTCTCTCATTGCAACCTTCTCCATGATGGAAAAATATGGAGAAGAACTGATCTCTAGAATTTATTTTATGATGCAATAATCTGGAGTAGAACCAATCTCTATAATTTCTTTTTTGTTCTACTTGATGAGCTAAGCTTCTGAGGTAACTGCCAATGGAAGTTTGCCCTTGAAAGAAAGATCTCTGTCTTTGGCTAGGTCTATTAAAGAAAGAAAACCTCCTTACATGTCTACCTTGACTTCAAGATGCAAGAACTACAAATGTCATCTTAGATGAACATTCTTTCTTTTTTTCTATTCCATTTCTATTCACTGAACATTAACTGCTTCTTCAAACTGCTCCTCATGTGGACAAGCAGGTTTCTACTTTGAATAATCATCTTCACTGAAAAAGGTTGTCTCTTGAGTTTTGAACAAGGAGTCAAAATTCAGCAGATAATATCACACCCAAGGGGCATAGTAAATGTATAGAAATAATTGCAGAATCTCAGGTATTACATATCATTAAAGAATTAATTAAAATGTTTACATCATCCTGCTTCCCTACTTTTCAGGTACAGTTTCATTTCAAAACCGAAACACTGGATGTCTGCAGAAATTAGACTAAGAACAGAATTAACAAATTGTATTTATACCTGTTCCATGAACTACTGATATCTGCTTTCTAATACTATTTTTTCTTGGACGTATTCACTGTGGATAGACAACTAATGGCACCCAGCATCACACACAGGGTCTATATCACAAGATCGAATTTTAGGTGATTGAACGCCTAAACATCGAACTTGTAATATCGAACCTCAAAACGACAAACAGCACAGGGAAAGACGTCCATTGGCCATGAAAATAAAAACAATAACTTTACTCCCAAACTAAGTGGGGTCTTTGCCTCTCACACCGCCGACATGGGGGGCTGTGCCCCCCACAACCCCCTAACTAAATATACCAACTCCGAGATCACTCTATAGATGATAAAACTGCAAAATATGGTGAATGGCCAAGGGAAATCTTTCCCTGAGTTAAATCGGACATTCGCTGTTTTTTGCTTTTGATATTATAAGTTCGATGTTTAGGTGTTCGATCACCTAAACATTCAGTCTTGTAAAATAGACCCCCCCCCCTACACACACACAAAAAAAATCATTGCCATAAAAAGAGTGCTACCAATGAAACACCCTAACAAAATGTCAAGGGAACTGTTATGGCCAGAAAAGCAGCAAACCTTAAATGTTATGGCCAGATTAGCAGCAAGCAACACCAGTACATCCCATTTCCACCTCAACACTGCAAGAAACAGCGTAACTGAACAAAAAGCACTATGCTACCCTGCAAGAAGCAATGTAGTCAGGGAAGGAAGAGTACCTATACTTTGCTGCTCCAGATCACTATCAGTATTGTGTCTCCCAAAGAACCTCAGAAACATGATCAGATGGAAATTAATAGCAGCTGCACAGCCTGTCCAGCACAACACGAAACATCATGATTGAACAAGCAGCCATTTAAGTACTTTTTCCACACTTCAAAGCTCCACAGAAATCAGTCCTGTCTATAATAGGAAGTATTGTAATTGTGCGATCAGATGAGTGCTTTAACATGCTACCTATAATAGGAGATAAAATACTTGTGGATAATCAGGAGAGCACTATGACTGTCCATGCTACAGACCAAAAATAGGAGTCATATAAGTAAAATCTAGACATTGTCATTCTGTGAAAATTTGTACAGTGAGTGAACACTGACAATGGCTGAGCTATGCTGATTCTGAATAATGAATCTACTAGTAGTCACCTAAGTGCATTTTTTTTTAATTATTTTACCTGGTGGAGCAGGAGGAAGTTGAACTGCAGCTGGAGATAAATTTTCTCATCCTCCTCCTCCACCTGTGCTGTGACTGTGAGTCATGACCTGGCTGTCATGATCCTCCAGGGTCTGGGTTTGGGAATGGGAAGGGATTCCTGGAAGACTACAAGTACATATTTCAGAGTTCAGCTGCTTGCTAGCTTTCTTAGCTTAAATGTTAATTTATTAGTGTGCTGCCTGCCTGTCCTGGCCTGGTAATAGAAATCCAGTTTCTAAATTGTTCCTGTTAAGATAGTGCTCAGACAACCACACCAAATCATGTATGAACTACGAATGTACATACATAGAAGTAAACAGAGAGCGGCAGTCTAAGCCCATCCCTCAGATGAATTCCAACTTCCAACAGGCTGGCAATGTGCCTCATGAAGCTGATGTCATTGCTCATGACCCCGCATGTGATGATATCAGCAGCAACTCCACAAAAAAAAAAAGGAAGTTCATGAATTGAAGGGGCTACTCAGGAATTTGTGGCGCCCCATTATTTTGCCCTCAAAACCAGTAAATATTGATGAATTTGGTATGGTTAAGAGGTATGCACCATGTACTATAAAAAATAATGACTGTAATCGAGTAGTTATATGTTCTCAAAATGGATGTGAAGATTAACTTCTTGATCTTCACTTTGTTCCACTCAAAGATAATTGCTTGACATCTATTTTTTGAATATATATAACTACTTGGTTAGATTGCTACATCTAATCATTATCTTCTGTACTGTTTACATAACGCTTCCTAGAATTCATCAGTTCCATTGCACTAGACCACCTCATTCTGACTCCTACTAGAGGAAGCAACATCCTTGACCTTGTTATTTCTAACAAGGGCAACCATTGCTCTACACCAATAGTCAATCTTCCCTGGTCAGATACGACCATAAACTAATCACACATCTCACCCACACCCCCTGCAAAGATAACCATCTTGAAAAACTTCTCCAAATTGATTTTGGACTCCTAAAAACAGAGGTGGCTAACTTCACAGCACCAATGCCAATGAAAAACAGCTGCATGACTACCAAATCATACACCAATGCACTATATGAACATGTACACAAATGTATGGAACTAGCCATACCCAACAGACCCAAGACACTCTTCTCCAAAAAAAAGGAAGCCAATCTGGTGGTCCCCTGCCATTAATAAACTCTACAACAGAAGTATGAAACTGTTGCAGAAAAAGGTGAAGTCCCAAAACTGGACAAACACCCTTATTAGCCTCAACAAAAAGTTGAGATCCTTCATCAAATCCTCTAAAAGCAGCTATGAAGGCAGAATTGTGGCAGACACTAAAAACAATCACAAAACTTTCTATAGCTATATCAAGAACCTCCACAGCAATACCCAAATTTGCTCTGAGATACTGCACAATGGTACCTCCTACATTCAGCCAACAGATATTGCCAACATACTGGCCAACAGATTCAGTGCCAGCTTTACCCCTCTCCCCCCCCAAAGGACCAATCACAATACCAGAAAAATGCCAGGCACCCAGCATTACTGCAGCACAAGTTAAAACTGCATTGTCCAAGGCCAAGAATACAGCTTCCATGGGACCTGATAATATCCCTGGCTGTGTTCTACATGAACTACAAAGCAAACTGGCACCACATCTGTGTGCCCAGTTCAGTCACAGTCTCACCTCAGGCTTTATCCCTACCGAATGGTGCACTGCTACAGTCATCCCTCCCCATAAAGGGGGAGCGACTACAGACCCTGGGAATTATCGCCACATCAGCCAGACGAGTCTGATATGTAAAACTAGGGAGCGGATCCTCATGGACCTGATTAACAAAGATATAGGAAATCTCAAAACTCTAGACCCCCACACAATTTGGCTTTGTGAAAGGGAGATCATACCTGCCCAACCTGGTTGACTTCTTTGAGTCAGTCACCAGGGCTGTGGATGAAGGTAAGGCAGTGCATGCAGCCTACCTCGATCTGGCCAAGGCCTTTGACAGCATTCCTCACGCAGAAATTATTGATAAACTCACAAACTAGTCATCAACCCCTATATCACTAGGTGGGTTGCAAACTGGCTCACAGAACACATGGTGTGAAAGTAGCAGACTCCAAGTCAGACTGCTGATCAGTCATGAGTGGAGACCTACAGGGATTGGTCCAGGGTCCTCTCCAGTTCAGCATCTACTTAGCAGAAGTCCAGGCCAACACAAAGGGACTCTGGTTGAGCAGGTTCACAGATGACTGCAACCTGGGAACCATTATTAACTCCCCAAGTGATGCAGACATCCTACAGAAAGGCCTCACTGAGACCAATGACTGGTGTCGAAACCATGGCCTTAAGCTTAATGCCAAAAAATGCGTTGTCATCCCATTTGGTAAAAACTCAGTTCCCACTAATTATCACATCGATGGGAGCCCACTGAATACTGAAGGTGTTATAAGAGATCTGGGGATGCAGGTTGACAGCAACCTCTCCTTCGACCACCACATTACCACTATGGTCAAAAAGCCATTTTATGTGGCACATCTCATTACCAAGGGTTTTGCATCCAGGAAGAAAGAGGTTATTGTCTCTCTCTACTCTTTCCTCATTAGATCAATCATCGAGTATAATGCCCCATTTGGCATGTACCTCACTAGACACCTGCAGCAGGTGGAGAGGCCCCAGAAGTATCTCATGAAGAGGATTATAGGCATTAAACACATGTCCTACATGGACAGACTCAAAAGACTGCATCTATTCTCTGTCTCATATCGCCTACTTAGAGGTGATCTCTGCTTGTCTTACAAAGCCATGTCTGACCCAGCTGTGTTAGAAATACTACATCTAAAGAAATCCCAATCCCTCCACACCACCTGCTCCAGAGACCTCAATGCCATTACCACAATCAACAGAACATGCTGGAGGAATGGTTCCTTACCCAGAGACTGCCCATGCTCTGGAATAGACTTCCCATACATGTCAAGCAAAGCACCTCACTGACCCTCTTCAAGAGAAATCTTGATGAGTGGATGGGTAATAGAAAAGTCAGCCCGGGGATCACTCCGATGGCTATACTTGATAGAGGCACTGGGAACTACTGTTGGGCGGAACGATGCCAGGGCACTTCTATGGGGCTAGGCTTGTAAAGGTTCCAGGGCCATTATCCTAGTACACACCTATGAACCTATGAACCTATGAACATCCTATATTGTATATATGGACATTATACTGTTCGAAAGTTGTACTTCTTAGGACATACTACAGATGTATAAAATGCAGCCATGCCTACTATATGCAGTCATTAAAATTCTAGTACAGTTGTGTGGCATAATTACTGTGATATAGCCATCAAGATTCAGTTTAGTCTCCCCAAAGCATAATTTGTCAGTGAAGCCAAAAATAGGGTGTGCCATTTGTCATCCATTTTCAGCAGTAATGGACAAAACATGCTCTGACAAATAATGTCAGAACTGCATAAGCTCATTCACAAAGCATACTCAACCAAACATATAAAACACAATGCAGAAAACTAAAAAAAAAAAAAAAAAAACTAGTTAATTCATAACGCTAAATATAACTATGTACTTACCTGAGAATCCCAAAAGAGGGAAAATGGGAGTGTTGAAATTTGCTGTTAATGTCAATAATTAAAAAATGAACAAATATAATATATACCTTCCTCTACCATCATGTTTCTAAATCATAATGCGAGGTTAAAGTAACAAGCCATACATGTATAAATGCCTGGAGGTCTTAGCTAGCATCTCCTGGAGGAATGCATTTTAAAAAATTTCTCCATCCTTAGACTAAGCATCTAAAATGTAAGACATATAAAGTGGACCACATTTCTGTCTCACAAATATTGCTTGATGACGCTAATCAGAAGAAAGCTTTGGAGGTAGCAATGTCTCTAATGAAATAACTACTTAGTATTTTAAAAGTCAATTACTCCAGAACTTCAAGGCAGATTTGTAGTTGCTTCCTATGATGCATACAGTGAAGCTGACACAGACCAAAATCCTGGGGATAAATGTGAAAAGATAAAAGTTGGATTGTTTGGTTCAAGGCACAGTCAAACACAACTTTTGGCTCTTGAGTATGGCTGAGCTGGTTACATGTAAGCCCTTCCTGTATTTATGTATGTCTCCACTAGAAGAATGCTATTGAAAAAATCTTGGGTTACCACATTCCATGCGAGTTGTGACATGAACCTTGTACCCAGGCTGATATTCAATCACAGGTCATTGTTGGCATGAGAAGGTAACCTGACTTATGTCACTGAGCTGGCTAATAGCTCTTTCTTAATTTACTGTAAGCAGAAAAATGACTAAAGAAGAAAATTTGTGTTTTTATTATTCTTATGGAACCATCAGTACAGTGCTAGTGACATCAAAGTTGACACGCATTGCAAGAAAACAAACAGCATATAAATAAATCCTAAGGTAACTTATGCACAAGCAGCATATGACAAGCAACTATCCAGATTCTGCATAGCATATACTTATTACTGAATCCAAAAATGAAAAAACACATTTGCCATTCACCATACTTAAAACGTGTGCTTCACTTTAACATAACGTTAAACTCTTTGGTTTTGCCAGAACATCATTAAAACTAGTGTGGACATTATATCCTTTTCATTTTAAAGAACCATTAATCAAGGAAAATGGCAGCAACATTATTGAAATTAATCAATTAATTCATCTTTTAAGAATCCATTATTAAAATGAAACTTCATATTAACTAATCTATAACAAAGCAAGTGTCTCATAAAACGTATATAAATATACAATATATGTAGTTAAAATCAGTTTATCAAGAAATGACTTACTTTCCATAGATAAAAACATTCAAAAACTGATCATTGTGTATACTTAATTGCTCAAAAAACATTCTGAAAAAATAATAATTAATACATCTGTTTACATCAAAATTCTATTTTGAACAAAGTTGAAAAACTTTGAGGGGTTGAATTTTGTTAAAACTCAAAATTACTATGAACCAATACAGTGTATTCCCTTGTACATGTTATTTTGTTTCTTCTGATCTTTTAATTTTTGTGTATGATTTTTCAGTACCATTAAGTTTTATCTGCCCTAAGCCTTAATACACTACCTATAGATACATTTTCATTAATCCCAGGAAAGTGATTTTCATCTAATAATGGTTGTCAAAATAACTCTCTAAACTCTATGTATGATTCCCAGTTGCCACACATACCACAAGTATCTCTGGGAATGTTTGGGGTTATCAAAAAATACTAGAAAATCATCAGGCAACCTACTTAGAAGATTCTGTAGGAATGAGAACTGTACTAATTAGTTCTCTGACAGAGTAGCTGATACATGGAACAGACTACCATATCACATTAAAACAAGGACTAGCTTAGATTTTTTTTTTTTTTTGGACAGAGAAAAAGAAAGAATAAGAAGTTCAAAGGTACAAAATATGAAATTGGCTGAAGTAACAGCCAGAGAGATTGAAACAAAGTTATGAAAAGCTTCTAATTGGAAAACCCCATCCCCAGATGCAGTACCTAGCTTCTGGTTAGAGGTATTAACATCTTTGCACAACGATTTAGCCATGAGTAAGAACTATTTATATGCACACCCCAAACAGAAACCAACCTGGCTAACAACAGAAAAACAATCCTCCTACTTAAAAGTCAACCTTCAAGCTACCCTAAAAATTATAAACAAATAACTTGCTTCTCAACAATGTATAAACTATAAACTGGAATTGATGTCGACAGAATAGTTATTAAGAAGAAAACTCAATTATGGCAATAGAACAAAAGGGCAATAAAAGAAAATTGTATGGTACAAAGGATCATCTGTTGCTAAATAAAATCATAATGGAGAACTGTAAAAAGGGGAAGAATCTAAGTATGGCATGGATTGACTACAAAAAAAAAAAAACATTTGACAGTATCCCAAATTCATGGATAAAAGAGTGTTTAAAAATGCGTAAGATACTCCCTACGCTGAAAAACTACATCACAGTGACCATGAAACAGTGGCAAACCAATTTGCAGTTAAGTCATGATAAAGGGCCCATTATTATTCCACAGATAAAAATCCAAAGGGAGATATCCTAGGGTGACTGTCTCACCATTGCTCTTTTGCCCTGCCCTTAACCCATTAAGCTGTCTGCTTAACAGGTTAGGCCATGACTATAATATGGCTCCCAGAAAGCAACAAAGTATAAATACTTCTCATCTTCTCTTTGTTGATGATTTAAAACTGTATAGCTCATCAGATGAGGAACTGAATGCACAACTGCAAGTAGTCAAAACGTTTTCAGATGATATAATATATGTCAATTGGTCTTGATACATGTGCAAAAGCAACCTTTAAAGCAGGAAAACTAGCACCAAGAAAACATCGGTTTGGGACAAGAATGTGATTTAAAAGAACTTGAGCAAGAGGGAGTGTATAAGTATTTGGGATTTGATGAATAACCAAAAATAAAGCATGAACAAAAATGAATAAAACTTAATAAGGAACACTTTAGAAGACATAAACTGAACCTGAAAACAGCATTGACATCTAGGAACAAAATTCAAGCTATAAACCGATTTGCTCTCCCTGTCCTAACTTACAGATTTGGAGTGATTGACAGGCTCTAAAAGATGTTGGCTAGATTAGACAGGAAAACAAGAAGGATGCTTCACGCTCATCAAATGATTTATAAAAATCAGTGCATACCAAGATTATATATTTCCCATTCCAAAGGATGTATGGGCCTACTTGAAACTGATTATATGCATAGATCGGCAAATGTGGGACTACATACATATCTGCTGACCTCACAAGATCCAAATATAGTAAACGTTTTGAAACATGAGGAGAATAAATCAAAAAGGACTTCCTTCTTAGTCTAGCAGAAGCATATTGGCATTAATCAGGAATGGAAATCAAACCAGAAGTAGATAAAAACCAGGCAGCAACGGAATGTGCCAAAATCAAAAGAAATAATATAAGGTGAGGGATCAGATGAGAAGGCAAGAAATGTGGAAAATGCATAAATGTAGTTGCAAGTATAGAAAACTCCTAGAAGAACCTCAAGTTGATCAGAATCAAATGCAGGAATGGTTAAGGAGAGGTAAATTCAAACCAAAAGATGAAAGGCTAATATCAGTGGCCCAAGATAGTGTGTTACGTATAGATTGGTTTACAAAGTTCATTGAACATGTGGGAGAAACAGACAAATGTAGGTTTTGTAAAACAGAATTGGAAACAGACACATGCCTTGTTGCTGGTTGTGATATACTATTGGCAGACGTACTGTATGCTGCAATGCATAATAATGTGACAAGACAGTTGCACTGGGGATTGTTCAAACATTATAATAATGAAGCAGCTGAGAAACACTGGAAACATGAGCTACAAAGCATCATAGAAAATGATGACGTCTACATCACATAGGATCACCCATTACCAACAGTTCAAAAGACAGATGTGAGAAAACCAGATATAGTGGTCCATGAAAAGAAGAAAAATGTAGCACTGATCATTTAAATTGCTACACCCAGTGACTACAGTGTCTTGCATACAGAGAGACACAGAGTCATAAAATATCAGGATTTACAGGCCAAAACAAGGGCAATGTAGAAGAAAGATACCCAGACAGTTTTAGTTGTAGGAGCAACGGGTCTTGGAAAAAAAGAAACTACAATTGTATTTAGATATGTTACCAATACATGTAACTTCATACGAACTGCATAAGGAGTCACTACTGGTCACATCAGGGGTGCTTCGAAGAGTACTTCTGGCTGACATCAAACATTGAAACAATACTAATGTCATGAACTTTAATTATGTTTTAACTTATAAAGGGGTCTATTCCCATCATAGTATTAGAAACCCAAAAGATTTGGAGAAATTACAAAGAGGGTACATATTACGTTATCAAACTTTTAAAAGTCCGAACATCATATGGTCGACACCATATGAGTGAACTTTTAAAAGTTTGAACATTTCAATGGAGATCTCAGTACAGTGCATAATGGGAAGATTTGCCTTTCCTGCACTGTAGTGTGATCTTGGAGTTGGCATATTTAAAGAGTGGGTGGGTGCACGGGGGCTTGCCTCCCCTCTTAAAATGGTCAGGTAGTTTTTTTCTGTTGGTTATTTTTTTTCGCTTTTCGAAATTTTAAAAGTTCAATTAAATGGCTTTGACCATATGATGTTCGAACTTTTAAATGCTTGATAACGTAATATACACCCTTAGAAATATTCTATAGAAATAAGAAGTGTACTAATTGGTTCTTGACAGAGTAGCTGATGCATGGAAAAGAACAGACTACCATATTACATTAAAGCAAGTACTAGTTTAGATATTTTTAAGAACACCTATGACACTTATTATGGGAACAAGTGTTTTGGGATATTGGCAAGCTAGACGGCCATTAATACCCATGCTTGAAATATTTGTATGTATGTATGTATGCATCTATGTATGTAGCTTCTGAAACTAACCTAGATAATTGAGCTAGTTGCCTCTTTACTAGGTTTCATGTTTGCCACTAGGTGTGTTTTCTGTGATAGTGCAAGTAACCATTAGAGAAAGCTGGAGAAAGTTGTTTTCCTGTAAATATTGGATTCATCTCTTTACTCTATCTTATTTTTACTTATAATAGCATCCAAAAATGTATATATTCCTCATTTACTCTCATTTACTGTCAGTAAATGAACTGTAGTAAGGAAGTAGTCTTATTAATATAATAAAACAAATCTTTAAAATGTTCATGCTATCCTTCCAAATAATAAATATATTGCCCAGGTATTTGAAGTACTGACCAAAATATTCTTTATAAGGTAACAAGAAAGTATAAGTGATTTCTCATCAACATAAAACCAGATTTGCAAAGATGGGGCTGCCACCACCCCTATAGCTAGACCCTTATTCTTTTTGCAATTTTCCCCTTCAAGATAATAAATGGAAGATGTACATGATACACCATGCTCAGGCTGTACATAATTGTGCTTTTATCAAACAAAGAGACAAGCCAGGAGGGAGTGGGGTACTTGAACCATGTTTCAGACAGGCAGAACATATCTAGGTTGACAGAAAATATCCAAATTTCAGATTTCATTTTTATTTAAGTTTTGTGTCTTACTATAAAACCTAGACTACCTTATGGGGAGGGTTGCTGATAGAGTGATTCAGACAATATGATGCTGCTGTTATATAGCACATCCTGAAAGAGCACTTCCTTATTACTGTGGTCACTGTGTGGACTTCACTTATTTTCTTTGTGTACATTTTTCCATAGGAACTCTAGTTTCTTCCCATCTTCTAAAACCAAGATGACACACTGGTTACACTAAAAGTTCTTCAAATATAGAAAATAAATTTGATAGATTATTTGCCTTTCTTTTCAGGCTCATGACTTGATTGAAAATGTCTGTGAATCGGCCTATTTACTGAGTTAATAAACTAATAGATACCAAATAAATAAGTGATATTAGCACATAATAGTAACAGGAAGGTCTGCAAGTAAAAGGTTAGAGTGAATATTGATACATTATATTAGATGTTTGGGAAAAGTAGAATTTCAAGTAGTCAATGCACTAAAGGGTTAGAAGATGAGTTCAAACAAAGAAAAGACAGTCTAATAAGAGGAACTTTTTTTACATTTGATAATTGGATATGTATAGGTGGACTGGTCTTTCTAGAATTAAAAGAGAAAAACACTGCCATTGTGGTACTAGATATGGAATATAGAGACAAGCCAGAACAAAAAGGTAGTCTGCCCTGACAGAGTATGTACTGTAAGAAGACAAAGGAGGGATGGAAATGTGATATGCACAGAAGGTAGTGACATAGATAGTAATGCTTAGTGACACTCTATCATTGAGAAATGCCATGATGTGAATCAGTTATTTGTATTTTGTGATGCTCCAAGTTCAGTTAGTATCTTTCTTAGAAGGCTAAAAGGTTAATCCCCAGGATTCAATAAACTCTGTGAAGGCTTTGTGCAGAGTGAAGTTTACATGTTAGTGTGATGGTGTGTGGTAGAGTACAATGCATGTTAATGAGGTGCGGAGTGCTTAAGCTAGATTTTGTGTTGCTGGCCAGGAAGCCATGTAAGTGAATGCGGTTATCAATTCCGTGTAAAACAGAACACCTACGATCCGCAGATTTGCACAGAATGCCACATTGACCACCAGGGTTTCACAGATAGTTGCAAAATATCTATACAAAAGCCAACATAATGCAGGAACATTTAACCAGTAATAGGGACATATTTGCAATAGATGTCATATAGATATGTGGAAGAATGAAAGTCAGACACACCCATCATCCTCTTTGAACAAGATATGGGGACAAAGACATACATAATGGGGGGACAAAGGTCCACAAATAGGGACAGATTTTTAATATTGATTTTCCAACTTAGATGGTGGAATAAATAGGTAGTACATTAGTATGAACTTTCTGAAGAGAATGAAGTTTGAAACTCAAATTTCAGTCATCAATTTCTGACTTCACTCTGCAGTGACATGTCAAAGATTGCCAGAAAACTAACATGTTATAAGGAAAAGATCACAAATATGAGACAAAAGCTAGACATTCTTTACAAATCTGGACACTTGAGAAGTGTGCACTCAAATGTATGTAATATTGAGTCGTATCAGTCCAGAGATTATCCCAGTGATATGACACATTTGATAAGGAAAGCATCTGGACATCCTGGGAATATCTGGACAGTTGAGAAGTATGAATGTGAAGTATATGGTCCAAACACAGTACAGGACAGTGTAACTACATTGCAGAGTATTGTGATATCCCATTCCTGGCATTCTGTACTGAAGCTGTGTTAATGATCTGTAAAAGGACGTGGGCTTGCCATGTAAAATGATCACTCAGGGGAAGTGTATGTATTGAATAGGGACACACAGATGAACTGTGAAAACAGGGAAGGAGGACAGGTGAAACTCTCATGTATGGCAGAGGAGGGCATGTCAATGGAAGATGGTTGTAGAAGCAGCACTAAGCACATATTCATATGGTGCAGCATGGACTGTACAGTGAAAATGTGTTATCTGTGAATGTCATACAAGGTGACATAACAATGGGGAGGATGTGTATGTAAGATAAGCATCCTGACATGAATAATGAAGAGGACATCTATCAGGGATCTGACACACAATTGGGGTAGGGTGCATACAGTGAAGTTGTGCAAAATTATATGCTTGAATCTGAGTGTACTCTCAGCAGATGTCTGCAGCAAACTGGCTGAAGGTAAAGGATCAAGGGGAAACAGGGAAACATTACAAGAGCCGACCACAACCATGGACAATATCAGAATAATACCATAACAAATCTCATGCCTCTGATATAACATATGTGATGTGGAGTGAGCGGCGGGTTTGTGCAGTGGTTAGCAAAGTGCATACGCATCGAAGATATGTGTTTGCATGTAGCTAAGCAGTGTGCAAACATGAGCTGCATTACTAAAGCTTGACAGTTAGTCTATGTGTCTATGAAATACATCTGCTGCTTTACTAATTCTGTGGCAGCATGTGTTAATGCATTGATACATTCCTTTTTTGGGCCAAATGGTACTGGGTTCAAATACAGGTGTATGTCATACTTTCATATAGTTTGCATTACAAAGTGATAATGCAATGACATGAATTGTTTATATGAGATGTGTTGCTGTGAGCTGGCATAGTGAAGCAGGGTTAATCAGCACTGTGCAGAGGTAACTGCAGCATTTTCCCACCGCTCACCATTGAAGCAAACCTTCTCGCAAACATGGAGCCCAAAAAGAGAAGGGATCAATTGCTTTTTCTGCTACTTATGTGTGTTGTGTGTGATTCCATTTTTGACCAGAGTAAGATATTAAAATAGGGTAGATAGGAAAATGGTGAAATGGGGAGTAAACAGGGGGAATAACAAAGTCTGACAGTTAGTACTGAGTATCTGGAATATACCTGCTACTTAACTGACTGTGTGGCAGCATGTATTAATGCAGTGATACATTCCTTTTTGGGGACAGATGGTACCGGGATCGAATACAGCTGTAAGTAAACCTTTTAACTACCTTCTCAATACTGTCGCTGTGAGTTAGTGTGTGATGCACACCATTGTGCAATAATGCATTAAGGAAAAAATGGGGAAGATAGGACAGTGGTGAACTGGGGAGCAAGCAGGGGGGAAGAACAAAATGAAAGCAGGGCAGGAATGTGCAGGAGGGAGGTAGAAAAGAACCATAGATATCCATTTCTTTAACAGTGTAAAGTGAATATACATGCAAAATATTAACTGAATTTGGAATGTCACCTTCAGAGAGAGGAGTGACCACAACACAATCATGTTACATAACCAATTGAACCAAATCAAGCATGTCAAGAAGGCATATGTGCAAAATGGAGAGCTCTGTATGGGATGATTTTTTTCATTATGTATCGATGTGGAGGTGTTTGGGTATGTCACATTTCGATTTGCTGATATAGACCCAATCCTGTGGGCAAGCTTAGCCCACCATGCTGTGGAGCATTTAGTGAAGTGGTACACATGGAAAACATGGATGCATTTTGATGACGTGTAATAAAATACAACAAAAAATAAAAACATAAAATAAAAAAGAAAGATAAGGGTTGTAGTGAGAGAAAAAAAGAGATAAGATTAGTACCTTCATGTGTGACATACAATGCATTAATACAAATATTTGACTCTATTATCTTAACCTTTACTTTTATGACTACCACCTCCTAACAGATAACTTTTACTTTTAAGACTACCAACTCCTAACAGATGCACACTATACTACAGATTGAGGCAAGTACTCCTTGACATGTGCATAGTTGATTTTGCAGTTGAGATATGCATGTCCAAATTGATACAACTCTATAAAATATCAAAAAAAGCTATCTTTAACTTTTAGTGCTACAATAAAACTGCTCTTCTGTTGCATACATATCACATGTTTTCCTCATCCTCGCCAATCCAACCCCATGAGTTCTTACATTGACCTCCCAGTCCATGGCAGCTGTGAAAAAAAACAGAACAGAACAGAATACCATTATGAATACCAGTCTTGCCTATATTCAGATTGTAAATCTTATGAGTATTCTCTGTAGTTGATACTTACACAGTTGTGAGATGTCTGCAGTCCTAAATTCCTCGATCCAAACATCAAGGGTATCCCTCTTCCTCTGCCATAGGTCATTATAATGATGCCTACATTGGTCACCAGTGCTCAGAATATTGGTGGCATTCGTTACAGCTCATGC
This sequence comes from Protopterus annectens, assembly GCF_019279795.1. Lineage (NCBI taxonomy): Eukaryota > Metazoa > Chordata > Ceratodontiformes > Protopteridae > Protopterus > Protopterus annectens. The sequence continues at coordinate 878,911,301 of NC_056732.1, forward strand.
TGAACTATCCCAAGCTTCTGACTTATACTGGAACCTAGAATAGTCCCTCTGCAAAAGCCTGGCACTGTGGTGTTCAACTAGGAGTCCAATAAAAATCTTGGACTCCTGGGCACTTCATCTCTGTGCCCTAAATCTGATTCCTTCTCCAGACATGCCTTCCATGTCTACCATGGATCAAGAGCAATGGAGAGTGATGGTTTCCAGCCAATTCCAGTTATCATATTTACTGGGAGTGTGCACACTGTTTGAAACTGTTGCGCCCTGTTTACTATCATGGAAGCACAGTGCTCAATTGTGTGCACTTTTGAGCATCATGTTTGCATATGATAAGTGAAGCACAACAGTAGCAAGCAAAGCAAATTCAAGGTTATTGGATGTTCAGGCAGTTTTGTGTGTGTGTGTGTGTGTGTGTGTGTGTGTGTGTGTGTGTGTGTGTGTGTGTGTGTGTGTGTGTGTGTGTGTGTGTGTGTGTGTGTGTGTGTGTGTGTGTGTGTGTGTGTGTGTGTGTTACATAAATGTGAAGGCCATGGCAGTCCTGATAGCAGAAATATATTCATAGGAATATAGTCCATAATATACCTGTGGTTGTATACTTGAAAATAAATTTAATAATATATAAATAAGTGAATACATAGCTGACACAATACTAGTGCCTCAGCCTGCCTACATATGATTAATATCAGCTATGTCATGTCAAGTGTCATAAGTGAGAGTGACTATAATGGGAAATGGAACAACAGTAAAACTGTATGGAATATGGTGCATTCAAACCCAGGATCACGTGTATGGCAGCCCTACACTTATACCTGCTGGCACAAGAAGGTTGTGAAAATACTGTCTGTGTTGCACTTCATCACTATAAACTGCAATGTCCCAACAATAAAACAAAGGTTGCACACTCTGTACTAGAACCCTGGGCCATCTATACTCCAGCTCTGCAATTGACACCAACTACCACAAGAATAGTTACATGATGTTCCCTATTTTACTAATCATTTTTAAGGTCTCGTTAATTGCAACTCAATGTCACTTATTGGGTTTGCATAATACCCAATAGTATTAATTGAATGCATCCGGTTTCTATTTTTGGCTGTCTGAGTCCTATCTGCTTCCTGGGTGTTCTAGTTGTGCAGTTTGCACACTCCTGTGCTTTTTGTAAATGAAATAAGCACAGCCAAACCCAAAATTCATTTTTCTCCATCTCTCATGCTTGCTCTAAGCTGTGCATTGCACAAACACTGCTCAAAAAAAAAAAAAAAAAAGAAAGAAAAAAAATGAAAAGGGAGAGGCAGTTGAAATGAGGAAAAGCAACCTATGACATACACACTAGAAAATTTTAGCGCACATGAGATATTTCTACATAGGTCTGGATTTGAACTTTCACTTCAATGCACCTTCAGATCACAGGATGTAAGCCTTATCCCTGTTTGCCACAAAAACTGCTTTGCAATAAGGAAGTTAACTCAATATGCACACAACCAATTACAACATCATCTACAGTGATATCAAACCACACAAGTATTATTTGTGCATTTAATAGTTCTGGATGTACTGCACCTAGTGAGCACACAACCTGTCATGATTATTGCTTGTAAATATATAGCTCTGTCTTTCATTTCTGTGCTTGTTGGCCATTCTTCATGTATCTGAACTGTAATCTGAGACATGCAGTGTGTAAGCCATTTTATTTCATTGGCCTTAAAATGTATGAGGATATCAAGTGGAAATAATATCATATGTAATTGCCAAAAAATGAAGGGCAGTTTGGATGTGAAGGAACACAACATGTGACTAGTGTGCTGCTTACTTATATTTCCAACCTCACATCTAACACTTTGTAGATGTGACCTGACACACCCAATGGAAGTAAGGCAACCTGCAGTGCTGTTGTGATTTCCTTCTTCCAAACACTAATTAGTCACAGTAACCATTAAAACCAAGCACTGAGGGAGTGGCTGTACTATGGTTACATCCCTACATGGATCCATTTTTTTAGGATTCACCAATTCAATGAGTTCACGTCTCATCTGCATCTTTACTGTGCTGACAGCCCTGAATTTACACCATATAAAAAAGCAAACATGTAGCTAGGCAAACTGATAGTGAGGAGACTTGTTTATGTGGGGAAGACTGAAGATTCACTGTTACTATGGGATATATCTGCACAGAGGAGTGTTGAACCTCAGAAGGTATGTTTCCATTTGTTCAACTACATATTGCATATGCTGGACTGTATGTAATAAAATTTTGAAGCAAATGATTTTACACTTTTAACTGTATGCATTACTGAGAAGTGTACTGATGGCATGAGCATGTTTGTCAAGCCATTTCAGAGGTATACATGATTGCCAATACATGAAAATGGAATGCACTGTGATAAATATGTACAAATATTTCAGGGACACTTCCTTTAATAGAACCTCTAGCATTTCAAAGATATTTTGTTAGCAAAATTTGTTGTTTTCCTGTTCTTTTTTGGGGGGGGGACAATGGTGAGGTACTGTTATGGCACAAACAAGGAAAGGCTGTTCTTTTTTGGGTGGGGGAGCAAAGGTGAGTTACTATTATGGCACAAACAAGGACAGACTGTTCTTTTGTGCATAGGGGGAGCAAAGGTGAGTTACTGTTATGACACAAACAAGGATAGACTGTTGTTTTGGGGGAAGCAAAGCTGAGTTACTGTTATAGCACAAACAAGGATATGTTGCTCTTGTTACTCTTCTTGTTTTGCCTGATTCCTGTTGTTAGTATTTCATATCCCTTAACTGTTTTATGTTTCTCCAGTAGGTAATACTGACTTGATACATTTCTGTTTTATCTGGAAACAGTTATTTTGTAGTTATGTAGTACTTATGTGTATTATCCTTCTGTTGTGCCACCCAGTGTGTCAATCCACACAGACACCCCTTCACCGATGCCAAGAACCAGATTATTGTGGATGGCTTTAGACAACATGGTGCAAAGGATTTTAGACTTTCATCTGTATGCATTACTGAGAACTGTACTGATGGCATGAGCATGTTTTTCAAGCCATTTCAGAGGTATACATGATTGTCAGTACATGAAAATGGAATGCACTGTGATAAATATGTACAAATATTTCAGGGACACTTCCTTTAATAGAACTTCTAGCATTTCAAAGATGGTTTGTTAGCAACATTTTTTTTTCATTTTCATGTTCTTTTTTGGAAGGAGCAAAGTTGAGTTACTGTTATGGCACAAACAAGGATAGGCTGTTCTTTTCTGGATGGGGGGAGCAAAGGCGAGTTATTGTTATGGCACAAACATGGATAGACTGTTCTTTTGTGGGTGGGGGAGCAAAGGGGAGTTACTATTATGGCACAAAAAAAGGACAGACTGTTTTTTTGTGGGTGGGGGAGCAAAGGTGAGTTACTGTTATGGCACAAACACGGATAGACTGTTGTTTTGGGGGAAGCAAAGCTGAGTTACTGTTATAGCACAAGCAAGGCTATGTTGCTCTTGTTACTCTCCTAGTTTTACCTCCTGCCTGTTGTTAGTATTTCACATCCCTAGGCTGTTTTATGTTTCTCCAATGGGTAATACTGACTGGATACCTTTCTGTTTTATCTGGAAACAGTTATTTGGTAGTTATGTGATACTTATGTGTATTATCCTTCGGTTGTCTTTAAGGACACCTATGAGTATGCCACCCAGAGTGTCAATCCATGGAGATCCCCCTTCACCGATGCCAACAACCAGATGATTGTGGATAGCTTCAGACAACATGGTGCATTTCTGCTGGAAAGGAGATGGAGAGATATGGCACACAGGATGCAAATATAGTGGCAGATGGTAGGTGATGTCAATGCCCTGGGTGGCCATGGCAGGACATTTGATCAAGTGCACCATAGGGCCACTGATGTGATCATATCTTTATGAAGGAGAGCAGCTACGGTGGGCCATGACCAGATTGTTAAAAGGGGATGGCCTGCTAGGGAACCACTACTAACCCCCAATGAAGATTTTCTGGCCAATATCAGAGATCCAGACATTTCCCAGGAGAGTGCAATACAGCATGTCCTGGATGTCGGAGCAACAGATTCCAAGACAGCAAGCATGACCCAGGAGGAGCTTCCAGGTAGGCTCTGTTATCTGAACAGTTGAATACTGCTGTATAGTAAAACAATTTAAATCAATAATTTAATTTTGTGTCACATGTCTTTTTTTTGGGGGGGGTTGAAGATGGCTTCAGTTACAAGGTTAGAGTTGTCAGCCACATTCTTGTTATAATTATAGTTAACGGACATGTAAATGGGTACATGTATTACCCCTGTGTTACTGTTAATTGTGATGATGTTGCCTTATCTCTTGCTTAACTTCTTCCAGGGCTGTCAGGACCACAGAAGAGTATCTCATCTACAGATGGTAAGGCAAACATTTTTATGTCAGTACTGCTGAACACTGCTGTGTGTGATGTTGATCTCAGGCCTGTTGTGACTGTGTGACTGTACTGTCTGTAATAATGGCAGAACTGTTAGTTTGTTAGCATATATTACACTATAGTAGTGTAGGTATTAATTTTTTCCTATGTTTCTTGCTATTTATCACAGGTGATCATGACTGATGGAGTGTGGTCCCTGTGCCACCTGATATCAGTTTATCAGCAGACTCTGATGATGATGATGGCCAAATTGAGGCACAGTCAGGGGATGCAGAGTTTGTATCTGACACGGACGTTGACATACAGCTTTCCCCTGTATTTCCATTGGACACAGCCAGTAGGCCTTTGCCTACCCAGTCCAGTGAGCCCATAGATATTGGACAGGTGGAAGGTGAGGACTTTGATCAGGGAAGTGTGGCTACAGCAGCTTCAGTGCATATTGAATCTGTCCGTAGCCAAAGTGTGGGTGTGGTGCCATTCAGGAGGATTGATAGGGGTGCTCAGAGTGAACCTGCTTTCCCTTCTTTACCCGTTGCAGGTTTCTCTTCTTGTACCACTTAACATATGTTTAGGGCCATCATGGAGGTACAGGCATGTTCCCAACAGAAAATTCTCAGGGATGTGAATGTGGCACATTCTGACATGCATGACTGCCTCCACCATGTTGCTAGTTCCCCTGATTGGATGGATGAAATGTTGGAACAAGGGGTGTCTGTGATGGACCGAGGGGTGTCTGTCATGGAACAAGCAGTGTCTGTGATGGAACATCTGTTGGGAGGAGAACGGCATCCTTGTGGGTGTAAGTCAGCCACTTCATCTGCGGTCAGACAATATGGCCCTGACTGATCACATCTCCACAGTGGCAGTAATTCCACTGCTCTGTCAGTGAGTGTGCTGTCCACATCCAGACATGGCAGACCATGGGGTCATGACCCTGGGTGTCCACATGAATGGAGCTCATCCAGCAGGCATCAGTCATATTCAGGAAGCCACACTGCATCTGACTGTGGGCGTTGACATGCCATTGCAACTCCTGGCAGAGCCAGTTCTCATGGTCAGGAAAGATGGCAATGAACTGCCACCTATACCGTACATTGCTCACACCTATCTGATATTACAAGATGTAGAACCAGCACAGAGCTTGGCTGTGTTCATGCAGACACTCACACACCAATTTCACCTGGAGGATCACTACACATACAAACAACAGTTACTAATTTTGTCTCACTGGCAATTTGTTGGTTTATCCACATGTCTGCCTTCTTCTCTTTCTTAACCCAGACACTCTTAAAACTTTTGTGTCAGTCTAGGCTTCCCACCTCTCCTACACAACACCCAGTGCAAATGATGATAACTGTGCCACATCCCTGTTTTCTGTTGTTTGGATTCAGAGATCCAAAAGCTTTGTGTCTGATGCTCAGGGTGCACAGCTATCTTAGTGCTTAGTATATCCACATTTGTAGTGTGAACTGGTAATTGTACCTTTGACTTATATTGACCTTGGAAAGTTAGACAGTTGATAGCATCAAAATTTCTCAACTTTATAGTGAATGATCTTGTGAGGGTTGTGAAGTCAGAATCTGCAATGTATATCATCACTTTTTAACTTCTCTCTTTAATTATTTTCCAGTACAAATGTATGGTGATAAACTGAGGGCATGCAGTGATCATCAATATGTTTGAGAGCTATGACTGCTGACCGTGGCATTAGTGGTGGGATGTGTGCCCCTTTCTCTTGCTGAAACTGCTGCAGCTGTTACCTTAGGATTATATTGTGTAGCATGACATATACTGTGAATATTTCTGTATATGTCCATGGATTGTACTGCAGGGCTCCCCCAGATGTATCAAGGCACCAGAACTATGACTTCATCAGCCCAAACACGTGCTGTATAATATTTCTTGTTTGAGTGTGCGCCTTATTATGGCTTTCTCTTCCATGGGTGTGTGTGCATTTCTGATGAGTGTCATCATCCACTGTTCCAGTGCATAGCCTGTATCCCCCCAGTAAATGCATTGTGGAATATCCCCCTAGCAAACATCCGGAACAGTTGGGAGGTGTGCCAGATGTGTGAGTCATGCTAACTGCCAGGGTTGCCAGCACACATGTTAAAGATTACTCACTTGGCATTGCACACAACTTGGCAGTTAATAAAGAGGTAGCACTTTCTGTTAATGTAGAGCCTACACTGTTCCCCGGGTAGTACCTTAATTTCTACATGTGTGCAATTTATGCCACCCAGTACTCAGGGTAGTGTGCTACATGGAAGAACTCTTGCACATTTCTGGTCCTCTCCTCAGAACTATGGGGAAAATATATGTGGTCACTGTCATGGAGTATAGCATTCAGGAATTGGTGGATGATCCTGGATGCTGATGCCTGTGACATCCCAAGCGTGTCCTCTGTTGGTCTCTGAAAGGTACCTGTAGCTAAGATTCTAAAGCCTGCCTTTGTCTCCACTGGAATGGGATCCCCACTGTTTGCACCAGCTCTTAGTTGAGGATGGCAGAGGTCGCAGAGTTCCTGTAGTGTGTCCCTGTCCACTAGTAGTCCTCCATAATTTCCACACCATGTAGGTTGTGAAAGGTTAAACAGGGCCTGAAAACTCTTTTCCTTCTCAGCCTAGACCTATTAGCAGCAACGGCAGCATTGGCTTTAGCTTGTAGCACATACATATGAATTAAAATAGTAGCAGCCCCTAACAAGCTCTCTGTATAGACTGCTTTCAGCATCTGTATTCTAAAAGTTTTGAAATCCGCAGGAAAAACCAGCACAGAGTCTACACAGATGTTTTGTAACTTGTTGAATACCTATACCATGTTGGATTAGCTAATTAGCATGCAATTCAGTTGCTTATGCTGCAATTAGAATGCCAAGGTGTTTACCTTGTTTGCACTGGGGTGTACGCCTCTACACAGCATTTACTGATTCTAAACCTTGCTGCAGCTGTGTGGGCATCGTGGTGGAAAATGAATGTGTAAGGCTTATTGAATCCATCCAATTTTTTTTTCTCTTTCATAATTTTTAAACTGAAACAGAAACAGATTCAGATTACCACAGGCAGTTGCCAGCCACTGTAAAATCAGCTGGATTTATGTTTTTAAGTAAGGGGTGAAGTGCTATTTAAACAGTTGTAGAGAAGACATCTAATAATTCCTGGCAGTACCTGCATAGCCATCCACTAGCTTTATTTAAAAATATTCTTGCTAAATCACCAGATCTACACATATCAACCAAGCTGTCAAATAGACTAAAATATTCTTACAAAATGCCCAGTACAATAGTACAATAAATGATAAGGTAACAGGCTATTAAAGTATACTAATACATATATACCTGAAATATGAACAAATCAAATAGCTTTAGAACTGAAGGAAGGAAGCAGGTACTGACAATGTTTTTTCATGCAAGTTGTATCTTCTACTATCTAATGTATTTTGACTTTCTGTCCTCAGTATGGGTTTTCTTAATATTAATGAATATGCTTTGCCAAATGCATATAGATTTAGATCAAAATATGGCTTTACAAATTAAGCTATGCATAGTAAACTGTTACCATATTACTGTTACAAAGAATAAAGTCATGATTATAGCATTCAAAAGCAAATAATTCTGAAGTACATACATAGAAATGCATGTTTCTGTCCTAGATGCTACATATCTATTGAAAAGTATTCTTTATGTTAAAAAAAATCAAAGGCCATGCCAAAAAGGAACAGTTTCATAAAATAATGTGTTGCCTTGGCAACCCAGAATATATTGATGGACACAAAAGAGAATGCTGCTGTTTTACTTGTTGATAGGTCTGATGTGCAATTCTGCTTTCACATGGAATGAAAATGTCATGGGCTCCAAAGATAAAGAGAAAGCAGATATAAGAAAAGAGTTTTGTAAGGAGTAAAAAGGAATAATTGTTCAGTTTCTGAGCTGGACAGTGCACATGATGGTAAAAATGTTCATTCTTACTATGACATGTAACAGATGAAGATCCTCTAGCTATACAGTTAACAGAATATTTGTCTTTGTTCCTTTCATATCAGTGGAATAGTCACTACAAAATACATTACCCAAAGATTTCTGCTCTGACATTAGTACTGATTCATTTTGTTATTTCTAATCTTCAAACTAATAATATCCACTGGGTCCAAAGAACCATCCATTTTACACATCTAAGAGCAAGTTATCAGCTGGGTATTAATTTGGTGTGCTAGTAACAAATCAATTAATGCATTCTTAATTAATTTTTTTGTTTTTCTTAATTCTTAATACATCCCAGATTAAGGACAAACCATCCTTTCACATTCTGCATTATGTTATATATTGCCTAGTTATACTAGTTGCATATAAGGTGACTATAACTTAATTTACTTTAATAAAAGGTTGTCATGGAATATAAAGTAATAACCATGCTCTAGAAAAGCAGCTGCATTTAATATATTTTTTATGCAGTGATTTAGAAAAATCATAACACAGCAGAACAAACACTATCAACAAATAGAATCCCCTAAACATATTTTTTCTATACTTGTTGCAAAACTGACAGCCGTTACTTATTTCTCAGGAACATCTTCTTTTTGTTATGTTCTGCTATATCTGTCCCATAGAGTTCCGAAGTTCAAACTGATGATTCCTAAAATGCCTAATATCTGAGTCAAGCCCACACATCCACTAGGCAGTCTGTGTTGAGCACTGACATAAATTAGTGTTTACTTACACAGCATGTAGTCTTCTATTATAGCAATAACTGATGGTGTCGGTATGGTATATTGAAATTTATCCACGGATGGCATGGTGTAATCATGAGGGCGAAGCCCGAGTGATTAAATAAAGCCATCTGTGGGTAAATTTCAATATACCACAACCACGGAGTCAGTTATTGTTATTATACAATGGCATTATTTAAGAAAAAAAATACTTTTCTTAAAAAATGTCTTTGTATAATGGAGCATTACTGTTCTTCTGCAGCTGGTGACATACTGATTCCTTGTGTTGATGTACTGCGCATGCATATGGTACTTGCATTCCCACGCATACCTAGTACATCAGTGCTCGGGAAAGTAAGCAATGGAGAAAAGAAGATCTCCATTGCTCTGCTTTTCCTTTCTTTTTTTTTTTTTTTAATTAAAAAAAAAGGTTCAGGAAGTTTAGGGTAGGAGAAAGACAGAATGGAGGAAATGCAAGGGAAATCAGGTACGTGTCTTTAGTTTTAAAAGACATACCTGATTTCAATTGTATTTTCTGCATGGTGTTGCTTTTGTATGTCTGGAGTCCGGACTACAAATTTTGTTTTTATTTTTGTTGAAAAAAAGTTAAAATTAAAGCATATACCAATGGAAAAATGTGCGGGCAACTGGACCTTTTTCTGTTGGTATATACAACGGGCATGCTGGTTGCGCTGGCCAGTCAGTGTGCTCATTTTAGAATGTTAATGGTAAGTCATTGTATAATACATTATATTGTATGGTCTATTTATATATATTGAGCATTATGGCACATTTTAGTGAATTTCATGACTTTCAGTATCGTGTGTGTATGTACATGTGTGTTTGTGTGTGTGTGTGTGTGTGTGTGTGTGTATGTGTGTGTGTGTATTCTCTGTCTGTCTTTGTGTGTATGTGTTGACACAAATCATGACTCTACGTATCATATTGTGAGCTTGTTTCACTAAGAATGGCATGCGTGTCTCATTCAAAGACGTCTGCATACTAGCTAAAGCCTTTGCTGCCTCTCTCATGCCTGTTTATGGTCCATGTCCAGCTGACGGGCATTCTAATATAACTAACATATAAGTCCCAAAACTAAATCACATTAGGCTGTCTCTCCTCAACACTGGAAGTCTAAACAATAGATTGACTCATTTTGAGGCAATTCCTGCATTTGGAAAACATCCAAGCCTCCATAATTGCTGAGGCTTAGTTTAAATGTAAATAGCACATTCCTTCTATGCCTGGGTTTGTACTTTTCATGTCTTCAGACCTGACGGCAACTGCATTAGCATCTCCATGTTTCTCAAGGAGCATATTGCCTCTGGACAGATTGCTAGGGACTCACAAACTACACTCATTGAACTAGAGATCACTAAAAATAGACTTAATTATCAATTAATAGCTTGGTACGGAACAGCTTCCTTGTTCACTGATGATCATATATGATTCTTCATTGTTCCAAATGTTCTCTCTGTTTGCAAAAACTCCATTACTTTGAGAGACTTTAACTACCCTTCAATAAAATGAGAATTGTTTAATTCCATGTATGATTTGCCCACAAATTCCTTGACTCTATAAACAAAAACTACATTCAGCAGTTGGTAAACAAATTTATTTGAGGACACACAATTCTTGATGTCTTTTTGATAAATAAGGCCACCTTCTGCACTAATCCTCTGGTATCTCCTTCCCCACTAATGTCTGACCTCAGTGTTGTGACTTTCTCCTTTAACCTCCCACAGCAAACTCTTCTGAATTCAATGACTACAAATGTGTCAACCTCAATCTACTCTATGATGAAATATCAAAATGAGTTTATGATTGCACCACCTCTATCCTGAATATAGCAGCAAGCTTCACTAAAATTCCACACCCATTTAGAAAAATGCATAGAACTAGCAGTCCCTACCAAAACTAAGTATCATGTAAACTGAAGGATAAAGCACCTTGTTGGCCAACCACCATAAAGAAAACCTACAAACAAATGAAAAACTACTTAAATTATATACCAGACCTCTTATAAAAGAAAATATCAAAAGCACTGCAAAAATTCTAAAACAACTTCATAAACATAATAATTCCTTCTTTAGCTATGTTCTAAAACTAAGAAACAATGTCCTACATTGATCTGAACGTATTCAAAATGATACCTCCTGTTCTAATCTAACAGCCATTTCCAATATCCTTTCAAACAAATTTACTGCCATTTTCACCCTGGGACTGCTCTCCAAAGTCATGATATACTTAAATCCCTTACACCCACAATTATCTGCAGAGATCATTTATTGAAAGTGCTAACCAAGACGAAACAAAAACTTTTTCATGGGACCTAAAAATATACCTGTCTCCTTAAATAGTACTCATAATATTAAACATCTTCTTACAACCCAGTCCTTAAACTATTTAACCTAAGTTTAGCTATTGTTTCATCCCTGATGGGTGTTACACTGCCATGATGATACCACTCCATAAGGGGAGCCTTACAACTCCCTCAGGTAATTATAGACATGTCAGTTTGCAAAGCAATGGAATGTATTTTAAATGACCTCATAATTTATAAGATCGAGAGTATTATTAGCATTGATCCAAAAAGTTTGGCTCAGAGAAGGATAGATCCTGTCGAATGAATCTAGTAATCTTCTTTGAACATACTACAGAGGTTGTAGACCATACCTTTCAACCTCTTAGCATAAGAAATCTGGGCAAAGTCCGATAAAATGGAGGGACAAAGGCACAAAAATAGGGACACATTTTAAATATTGCACTTACAAACTTATAAAGTTCCTAGAAAAACAGGATTTGTGTTACCATACATTTTCTGATGAATATGAAGCCTGAAACTCAAATACATGTTATTGTTTAGTGACCTTAATCCTTAGATGATTCCAGTGATTTGTCAAAAAAACACAATTTTTACAAAGAACAGACTAAAAATATCAGGCAAAAATCTGAATATTCTGCGAAAATCTGTACATTTGAGAGGTATGTTAAACGGTGGTCTTGCAGTATACACAGTGTATTTTGACCAGGCCAAGGCATTTGATGACATTCTTTGTGCTGACATCTTACAAATGGTCATCATCATCATCATCTTCTTTCGGCTGTTCCCGTTAGGGGTCGCCACAGTGGATCATCTGTTTCCATTTCTTCCTGTCCTCTGCATCATGCTCTTTCACACCAACCGCCTGCATGTCCTCTCTCACCACATCCATAAACCTCATCTTAGGCCTTCCTCTTTTCCTCTTACCTGGCAGCTCCATCCTTAGCATCCTTTTCCCAATATACCCAGCATCCCTCCTCAGCACATGTCCAAACCAATGCAATCTTGCCTCTCTTGCTTTGTCTCCAAACTGTCCAACCTGAGCTGACCCTCTAATATACTGATTCCTAATCCTGTCCATCCTAGTCAGACCCAGTGCAAATCTTAACATCTTTAACTCTGCCACATCCAGCTGTGACTCCTGCCTTTTTGACAATGCTACCATCTCCAACCCATATAACATAGCTGGTCTTACTACCCTCTTGTAGACCTTCCCTTTCACTCTTATTGGTACCCGTCTGTCACAAATCACTCCTGACACTCTTCTCCACCCATTCCACCCTGCCTGTACTCTCTTCTTCACCTCTCTTCCACACTCACCATTACTCTGAACTGTTGATCCCAAGTACTTAAACTCATCCACCTTTACCAACTCTACTCCCTGCATCCTCACCATTCCTCTACCCTCCCTCTCATTTACACACATATATTCTGTGTTAACCCTGCTGACCTTCATTCCTCTCCTCTCTAAAGCATATCTACACCTCTCCAGGGTCTCCTCAACCTGGTCCCTACTCTCACTACATATCACAATGTCATCTGCAAACAACATAGTCCACGGGGCCTCCTCTCTAATCTCATCTGTCAACCTGTCCATCACCACTGCAAATAAGAAAGGGCTCAGAGCTGATCCTTGATGTAATCCCACCTCCACCTTAAACATATCTGTCACTCCCACCGCAGTCCTCACCAATGCCACACTACCCTTGTACATATTCTGTACCACTCTTACATACTTCTCTGCCACTCCCGACCTCCTCATACAATTCCACAACTCCTCTCTAGGCACCCTGTCATATGCTTTCTCTAAGTCCACAAAGACACAATGCAACTCCTTCTGACCTTCTCTGTATTTCTCCAACAACACTCTCAGAGCAAATATTGCATCTGTAGTGCTCTTTCCTGGCATGAAACCATACTGCTGATCACTAATCATCACATCCCTTCTTAACCTAGCTTCCACTACTCTTTCCCATGGTAAATGCTTTAAAAATTGATGGGTACCAAACTTGTTGAATGTCGTATCTCATACAATGAGAGGTGCAGGTGTCTCATCAAAAAGTAAGAAAGTCACCTGAAGTGCCCTTTGGAACTCAATGGTTAAACCTATCCTTTTTGGTCTTTGTTTCCTAAATCCATAAGCAGATAGACAAGGCTTCTGACTAACAATGTTTACAGATGACAGTTAACTGGAGGTTGTTGTTTAAGTTGCCCTCTGATACCCAAATATTCCAGAGCAAACTTTCATTAGTAAACTCCCTTGTAATAAAAATGATCTGAAAATAAATGATAACAATTGTAGTATCATCACATTTAGTAGACAACTCATCCCTTCATCATGCATTATAGACAATATATTACTACAAAATTAAAATATAGTTAGGAACCTATGGTCTTATTTGATAACTCTCTATTTTTTGACCTTCATGATATAATTTTCAGAAAATCATTTTATTTAGCTAATTGCTGAAGGCTTATCATTAATATCTAAAGAAGTAATCATTCTCTTATATTCAGCATTGATTAGAAGATTTATCACTTGCAGTGCCCCATTGAGGCTGTACCTCGCTAAACATATCAAACAATAAGAAAGCCTCCAAAGGTTCCTAACAAAAAAAACCACACACCCAAATTCCCTGAAAACTGAAGATAGGCTAGAAACTTTATCACTTTATAGACTTTTTGTGGGAAAATGTCTGTCTCCCTTACTGTGTTATTAGAGACCTGGGTTTCATTGACCTCCATTTTCTACATAGGTCCACTGGTTCCACTAACACTACAACCAGGGACCTTATTCTTCTCAACAGATAAAAAAGACAGTGGAGGGACAGGTTTATAACCAAATGCCACGTTAACCTCTGGAATAAACCTCCCGTGCCTGTTAAGCAATGAGACTCATTATCTGCTTTTGAACATAATGTAGATGAAAGGATGGGTTTCCACAAATTTATGATGGGAGTGATTGGAATAGCCCTCTTGAAGAAAAGAGGTACAATGAGAGGGATGGTATTGGCAAGGCATAACTGGAGATAAGACTCAATAGAATTGGAATATCTATTAATATATGACTCATCACTCCCCTGTCACTTAAATACCCACATTACCTATTTACCCACATCAGAAATAGCTGATCCATGTTTACACTAAGCATACAAGTCCCTACACTGCTTTTCATAAAGTAACCAAATGTATCACAATCTTAGCATCATAAAATATTTTCCAAAGCCAAAAAAACAGTAAAAATGTCATTGACTAATGAAATAAACACAAAGAACTGCACATTATAACAGGCATAGTTCACAATGGATGCAACTCTAAAAAGAAAATAGTCACTGGAATTCATTGAGAAACAATGCACCTCTCTGCAGTTGGCAGAGATACAGAATACTGCACAAACGAAAACATGAAAAGCTTAAGGGCAGCTAGTTGCACTTCAGGGCATTTAAATGTGCCACACAACAAGTATGCAAGGGAACTTAAACAGTGAAACTGGGCAAGTAGACACAGCCATGCAGGGAAATGCATTCACACAGCAGCAGGTATGCTGGGAGACTTATCAGTACAGTGAAAATGTCCAAGGAGACACAGCCATGCAGTGAAATGCATTCACTCAGCAGCAGGTATGCTGGGAGACTTATCAGTACAGTGAAAATGTGCAAAGAGACACATCCATGCAGTAAAATGCATTCACACAGCAGCAGGTATGCTGGGAGACTTATCAGTACAGTGAAAATGTGCAAGGAGACACAGTCATGCAGTGAAATTTATTTGCACAACAGCAAGTATGCAAGGGTACCTAGCTGTACAGTGAAACTGTGCAAGCAATCACAGCCATGCAGAGAAATCCATTCACAGAAGTGCAACACAAAATGCAAAGATCAGCTAGGAGCTGCATAATGTGACCTCTCAAGAACAGAAACCTTGAACTCAGACAACCATATCACAATGTACAGATGTACAGCAGTTTTAGGCATCCTGAATGCCTTACAGGAATGGCATAAAATACTGTACAAAGTTGAGTAGCCATGTATTATTGGCAGCTGCAGTGGTATGGTGTCCATATATGGGTCTATATCAGAACATCGAAGTATTAAAACTTCGAATGTTCTGATATCGAACACTATTCAGCAAACACTAAGAATAGCAAAGCTGCAGAACAGCAATTTCTTTCCTCGGGAAAGACTTTGGTTGGCCGTTTCTGTGGCTTTGCTATTCTTAGCCCTGTGGTGGAAAGTTAGGGGTTGGTTCAGGTAAGTGTGCGATTGTTTGTACGTTAGGGTTAGGCGCAGGTTAAGTGAGTTAGGGTTAGGGCGTGGGTTATGTGTGTGTGCGATAGTGACAGACTTTAGGGTTAGGGGCGGTTTAAGTGAGTTAGGGTTAGGGCGTGGGTTACGTGAGTATGTGATAGTGACGGACCTTAGGGTTAGGGTTTGGGTTAAGGTAAGTGGGTAGATAGTAGTGTATGTTTAGTTTAGTGTAGCGTTAGATGTAGGAATTTAAGTGTATGTGTGTGGTTGCTGTTGGTTTGATGTGCTTGTGTTGTGTGTATGTGTTTCGGAGCAGCAAATTTGTTTTCATGGGAAAAAATTTGCTGTTCTGAATGTTCGATATTTTTGTGTTTAGATGTTTTGGGGCCGATGAAATAGCGTTCACTATTTTCATCTTTTGATAATGTGATATAAATGCCCATATACAGGAATACCAGTATGATTTATGAAAGAGAAGGAAAATGCTGTACAGCAAAGTAAGAAAAGGTGGGAGACCAAGCAGAGGGTCTCAAAATAACAATAAAAAAATAAATAAATAAAAATACAACATATAGGAGTGTGTAGATAGGATGGGAACTTGTTTTTTTCAGGGATAGAGCTCCATTTTGAACTCCATTTTTTTGTATGAGAGAAGGGAAGAAGGGAAAGAAGAAAACCAAGGCAGGAAAAGGGGATAGGCTACTCTGATGGTCAGATGAACAAATATAGAGCACCAAGGAAAAGGAGGGGTAGAATTGCATATAAAAGGACAGGAAGACATGGGATGGACAGAGAAAAACAGAAGGTAGCCAAATTATGAAATGAATGTTTGAAAAATGCATAGTATATGTGACATGATACAAAAGAAAGGGAACACTGGTGGCTTGGACTAGGGTAGAGTATGACCAGTTGATGTATTGTCCTTCATCCCAGACCAGAGGAAAATTGCACTAATTCTTAGCCCAGATGATGGCTCAAGGTAACAGGTGGTATGGCCATAACTTCCCTTAGCAGCTTGGTGGTAGGGTTAAGCCTGCTGAGAGAATATGCATTTTGCACCAGAGTGCATGGACACTGCTCCCTCCACTATAGCCTGCATCTCCTGCTTCAGTAATGCCTGTGAGTCCACACGTAATGCAGGCAGGCTATCTACCAGTTAGTGACAAGAACATTTTTCTGTCCAGGGGCTGCCATCATCATCACTGTCATGCACCTCAGTCACATTCTTACCAGGGGCTGGACATAGTAGAGACACCTGGAGGGTAAATCTTACATCTGTAACTGCAATGAAGAGATAAAATGAGAAGTAGTCATAATTCCCCCAAGCATTGCTTTTACTGCTGGTGCTGTCTTTTAATGTCCTCAGTTTTACCTTGCATCTTTAATGCATTATCATAATATGTACTGATACTATGTCAAGTCCCACACCTCCCATTAACTGCTACAGTTCCTCATTTTAATGTGCTTTGACAATTATTATTATCCATGTATACAACATGCAGAATATCAGTAGTATTTTTGCAATGTATATGTCCTGGCTTTGCATAAACATGACACTTAATGAATCAGTTAATTTTAAAGCAAGCTGCCTCCCTATTATCCCTAAAGATATACTGAAATGTCTCTTAGACTTTTCAGAGTTACTGTCCTTTCTTGCCAGTGCTCTCCAAGTATGAGCTACTGCCATTGTACATTTGGTAGCTGGCAAGTACAGGGCTGATCTGCGTGCTATTGCAATCAGATCTCTGGTTAAGCATATTATTCATTCAAAATAAAAAGAGTCTGTATCTCTGAGTTGGTGTGGGACAAGTTTTGGTCATTTGGTTTCATCATTTCCTAAGCAGCAAGGTTTCTTATAAGTACTTTGCTCTTTGTCCTTGTAGGACCACTTCCACAAGGTGTGAAGACGTCATATGTAGAGTCTTTCTACCATTGCTTGCTGTATTTCCCTGGTCCTTAATTCACCTCTGTGGTAACTCACTTTATACTCCTCACTGTCTCCTTTTCTGGCCAGCCTGATCTGTTGTTCTTCCTGCCTGAGTCATTTGCACATTTACTCCTTCTGCTGCAGCTCCTGTCCTTCTTCTTCCTTTCCTGTTCACATCTGCTGTTTATGTGGTTCTTGACAGGATCTCTGCTCTCCCCTCTGCTGCTGATTTGATTCTGTCCTTTTTTCATTGTACTACCCATCTTTATTTCTGGATGCTTCTTAACTGCCATCTTCCTTTAGAAAATCTCTTTGTTGGTTCTATAGCTGTAGCTTGCTATTGCTGCAGACCTTTGTAGAGCCTAGGTCTTGCACTCTGCCTCCAAAGTCTAACAGTTTTGTTTGATGGTAGTTTGGTCTGTCTCCATTAGTTGGCTCTGTGTAATGTTCTGTCTTATTTCTGAGAACCTTCTGCCCTTTCTGTCTCTTGTAAAGTTCCATGCTGACTAGCTGTGGAAAATCAATTCTTCTCTGATGTCATCAGGCACCAGACCTCTTAGGTAGTTTATTTACTTTTGAAATCCCAAGGCTATCAGTTCTTCATTGCATTTGGTAAACATTCCTTTTTTGGCAAAGTGCAATAGTAACAGTATAATCAGGTTCCCATCTTTCAGTCTTAGTTTCCACTTTAAAGTCTTTAGTAGCCATTATTTTGCTCTATAACTATGATTATTATATACTGTATGCCTGGGGTGGGTCCCCTTCTTCTGCATTCTTCCTACTCTGTGTATTCTCTCAATTTCCATATCAAAGTACATATGCAGGTTCAACTTTCCCTAAAATTAGTCTTTTACACAGTCCTCCAAGAGTCAATGCTGCATCATCTGCCAACTATGGAGTTCCCCAGAATGGTGCCCCTCCCCCAAAAATTTTTTCCAAAATCAAAGACAAAAAAGAGCTTATACTCAGAAATATAAATCCAGAAACAAACTTCTTGGATCTCATAAATGCAATATAGGCATTTATTAAAGAAAATGCAATATCATCCACAGCTTCTATTGTGAATGCTGTAACTGTATATATATCCCATTGGCGGCTGTCGATCAAGCCACCAACAGAGTACACTCAAGGTAATGCCACCTTTACCCTGCACTAGTTATGGGTCTTAGTCCTCCAAGTGATCTTCTGAAATATCTTCACTGATTCCACTCTTCCATATTGTTCCTGTTCTTCCTCTTTTGTCCACACCATGACAATATCCATTTCCTTTTGCATTAGATTCATCCTGTGTAAACATGTTGTTCATTGTTCTTCTTTGACTGTCAAACAGTTTCTATTGTCAGCATCAGGATACTCCAGCCTTGCTGTTGTGTTCTGTTGGTCTGCCATGGTTTGCTTTAGGAAGGCCACATCCTGCACTGGAATGGAGAGCATGTCTATCATTCTGTACTGCTTTTCGTCCATATTGCAGTGACATTTCTGGATGCTGTTGTTCTCCATTATTTTGAAAATGTGCTCAGGTTCCTTTTAAAACTATCTCATGATCTTTGGCTATGTTCATTTGTTCTCTGTGGAAGGTTTCCAGAAAAATCTAGTTTTAGTCAGTCATCTTGGAGAAACTCCTCTTCAAACTCACACATACGTATTTCTAATTTCTGGAAATTGCATTGCTTTTTAATGGCATCAAACTTATTTCTATTATCATTAAGATGTATATCCTATATATAACAGGTTCCAATGCAGAGTATTGGAACTTGATCAGTCAGAAGTCACTTCCAGGAATACAACTGATCAAAGCAGGTTTGAGCCATTCAGTAAACTGATACAGATTAGAATCATGTTTCTAGTGCAGTAAACCTCTGGTCCCTGCCTGTTGGGGCAAGGCTGACATTCCCCTCAAAATTATATATATAAAAGTAGGGCAGTTGATCGAATGACCAGCTACACTGACATCCACAATAAAGATGTTACTGCATATGTGCATACTCCAGGGATTACTCCAGAGAAGATTAAACCAAATGAACATGTTTTTGCAGGGGGGCACAGCCCACACCCTTTGCTAATTATATAAACTAACTCTGAGATTGGACAATCCTTCAGGAAAAGGAATATTCACCTATTCAGGAATTGCCGATCTTACACATCTGTTGATCGTCCATTTATATCCATTTTCCAAATGGTGTTGATGGAGCTGGCCATTGGAACCCCTGCCTGTACCTACACACACACACACACACACACACACACACACACACACACACACACACACTCACACACTATATATATATATATATATATATATATATATATATATATATATATATATATATATATATATATATATATATATATATATAGATTAGATATGGATATAGTATGTGTGTGTGTGTGTGTGTGTGTGTGTGTGTGTGTGTGTGTGTGTGTGTGTGTGTATATATATATATATATATATATATATATATATATATATATATATATATATATATATATATGCATATACCAACTCCAAGGTCATAAAACATTGAAGAAAAGAGAAACTCTGAAACCCTCTAAAAGATTGTACTGCCATCTGAAGCAAGCACTGATTTTCTTCCAATAAGAACAAGAACTAAAACAAGAAAGTGATTTCCATGGATTAAGGAAACTTTGGACATCTTATATAATATATGGGTTATTTATTTGTGACAAAAGCAGAAAGATAGATGGTGAGAGATTTACTTCTTATGGCAAGGCATAACAAGTGAGGGTAGAGAGAAGGCAAAATGCCACTAAATGAAAAGGATTTGGAAAGAATGATGATCAGATCTTAGTGTAAGCACACTTGCCTGTAAGGAAGAGGAGGGAGAGATATAGATCAAAACAATATGTCAACCATTGGGCACTTCAAAGAAAGAGGATACTAACTGAGATGAGAAATAAAAGGGACACTTAGCATAAATGATGCTTATAGTCACATGCAATTTGGACCTGACAGAAGACATACTGTGAAAATGAAAACTCTGGGGTGGTGAGGGACTGAAAGCTGTGATGCTTTTGTGAAAACCAAAACTCTGGGGTGGTGAGGGACTAAAGATTGAGTTATGCTTTGGTGAAAACCAAAACTCTGAGCCAGTTTATGAGACAGAGCTTATTTTGTACAGTAGTATGAGGAATTGTTAATTAATAATGACCAGGACTTTCTTTGATAGTGTTCTAGAGTTTAAGTACTTACCTTGGCCACTCCATAGCAAAAGTTTAGTTTAGTAGCATGAAGGCAGTCATTTAGGGATAAGATTTGGTGAAATAACACAAGCCACCATGTAGAGAGTGTCTACATGACATGAACTGGTAAACAGGCAAGAAAAAGGAAATATTTATTGGTTGAAGACAATTAGAAAATGGTGCAGTGACTGTTTTGAAAGGTCTGAGACTAAATAAAATGAACAGAGTGGAGGTATAAATGAGGAAGACATTTTGTTGGATGTAAAAGAGAAATTATGCAATGAAATTAACTGGCAGAGTACTTATCTGTGGCTGATAAATGTAAAGCAGAGATGACAAAGGATATTAATTCTCAAACAGATGCAAGTGGGAGGTTGGAAAAGGAAAATTTAGACTTGTTGGAAACTTTCATTATTGGCTGAGTGAGGTGAAGACCCTGAGGGGTAAATAAAGTGACATGGAAAATAGAACCTGGCGAATAAAACAATCATATAACTGAAATTTCAGAGAAGGAGAAAGGTTTGAGTTGTGAAGTCTTTGTTCTGGTTAATTTGCAGGTTTAGGCAAGGATCAACATTTCACAGATTCAACTGGAAAGGGTATTCAGACTACTCTAGCTAGCAGAGAGAGGGTTGAAGCAACTGCAACATGTTCTAGTATGTTTTGAAATGAATCTAATAAAAAATCAAGTGTTATCTTTGTTGTGGAGGCAGAGTAAGATTTGCAGGTAAGAGACAAGCGAGGCTTCTTTTATTATGACTTTTCACTATGTACAAGTAAGCGACAAGCACAATTTACTGTGGCAGTGAAAGAATGTTCACTACGAGAACTGAAGTTTCAGTGGCATTTTGCTTTGTGTTGAAATTTCATCTTATATGATGATAACATTTTCGTGGGCCCTTTGTAAGCTGCACAAGTAATTATTAAGTATAAAACTCTACAAAATTCAATGGGGGAGATAACGGACAAGGATGGAGAACACCAAGAAAAAGCTGAAGTCATAGGAATAGTGCAAACACTGCATGAAAAAAATGCTTTGGAAGATCAATGAAAAGAAGATTTGAGACCTTTGCAACCACAGTAGCACAGAAGCAGAAAGCTGCCAGTAATTGATAGAAGCTTGTCTAGTGAACAATTTGAAATGGACAGATTGCATTATTAATAAGTATTGAATGAATGCAGATGAAATAAGTACTCTTGAAATCAGTTATCATATGATCGGTTTTAATAGAGGTGTTATGAGCTTCACAACACTAGAGAAACTGAATTATTTACCTTGGTGGATTATGGGGGCAGGAGATAGATGTGTTAATCTCTCCCCTCTGACCATCCATCCATCCACAACTTCTTTTTCCCACTTTTGCACATCATCTATAGCCAAGGTTTACACCACCAGCTGGCTGGCCCTGCCATGGTACTTCTTCCACACCACACACTTGCATGCACAATACACACTTATGGCCAATTTAGACCATTCAGTCCACCTACTGCATGTCTTTGGAATGTGGGAGGAAAATGGAGTACCTAGAGTAAATCCACACAAACACAGGGAGGACATGTACCCCCGGATTCACTATTCTTCTGTGCAGGACTAGCTTAGTCTCCAAATATAGTGTATATGCACAGCTGTTGCTGTAGAAGAAATGGGCAGCTATGGACCTTCCCTACACCCTTCCTGCACATCCCTGGCTATTTTCCCTACTGTCTTTCCCTCTTTGTGCACCTTTTTCACCACTTTCCTATCAATCCTTTTTCATTTCTTTTAAAGAAATTAGCGCAGGGGTAAGTGGGAGTAAGCACTTTTAAGCAGCAGTAAGCGGGTTTAAGCTTGTTTGCACTGGGGTAAGCAATGCCTACACAGGTTAAGTAATTGAGAAGCTAAATCAGTATAAGAAACTGTAACCGTAAGTTAGCATTGCTTACCTCCATGCAAATCCATGCAAACCCGCTTACAACTGCTTAAAAGTGCCTTAATCACTCTGTATCCAGTGGCCCTTGTTCTTCCCAGCAACAAAATAAACAGCCTCTGCAAGGTTCAAACCCTGGTCCCTGCACACCACTGCCAAAGTGATTTACCCCTAACCCATGTCAGATATACATAACCCATGTCAGATATACGTAACCCTGATGTTTTTACAAACATATCATCCAGCACAGTCATTCAACAGTACAGGAAATGTATTTATACATGTAGCTGTATGTGTGTGTGTTTGTATATATATATATATTTATATCTGTATATAGATATACATATAGTGATGTATTTCGGCTTTTCCCGGTTAGGGGTCGCCACAGCAGAACTCCAGTCCTCTCATGATTGGCAGTGGATTTGTACAGTGGCAAGTTGCTAGCCCGACGCCCACTATTCACACTCACATCTACCTGCATGTATTTAGCATCACTCAACTGCGGGGAGGACATGCAGACTCCAGACAGAAGGCGGTCCAGCCGAGAATCGAACAGGAGATCCTCTTGCTGTGAGGCGGCAATGCTAACCGCTGTACCACCATGGCCCTGTATAGAAATATATACATATATATATAAATATATACATATATATCTACATATGCATACATCTATAGATATATATGTCTATATCTATATGCCTCTCTCTCTCTCTCTCCATATATATATATATATATATATATATATATATATATATCTGTATAGCAATATATATATGGAGACTGTAAAGTGGTGACCAGGGAAAGTGTAGTTAGGCAGCATAGGATGATGGTTTGTAGGATGACATTGGTTATCAAGAAGAGGAGGAGGAGTATAAGGGCAGCACCAAGGATCAAATGGTAGAAAGGGTAATTGTGAGGTGGAGTTCAGGGAAGAGTTAAGACAGGCACTGGGTGGCAGTAAAGAGTTACCAAATAACTGGTTAACTACAGCAGAGCTAGTAAGGGAGATGGCTTGAAAGGTGCTTATTATGACATCTGGACAGAGGAAGGATGACATGGAGTCACGGTAGTGGAATGAGGAAGTACAGGAGAGTATACAGAGAAAGCGGTTGGCAAAGAAGAAGTGGGATTGTCAGAGAGATGAAGAAAGTAGACAAGGAGTATAAGGAGATGAGGTGCATGGCAAAGAGAGAGGTGGTGAAGGCTAAGTATAAGGCATATGAAGAGTTGTATGAAAGGTTGGTCGCTAAGGAGGGAGAAAAGGACCTGTACCGATTCGCTAGACAGAGGGACTGAGCTAGGAAATATGTGCAGCAGGTAAAGGTGATAATGGATAATGAGGGAAATATACTCACAAGCAAGGAGAGTGTGTTGATCAGATGAAAAGAGTACTTTGAGGGGGTTGATGAATGAAGAGAATGAGAGGGAGAGAAGGTTCGATGATGTGGGGATAGTGAATCATGAAGTGCAATGGATTAGCAAGGTGGAAGTAAGAGTAGCTATGAAGAGGATGAAGAATGGAAAGGCTGTTGGTCCAGATGACATACCTGTGGAAGCATGGAGGTGTTTAGGTGAAATGACAGTGGTGTTTCTAACCAGATTGTTTAATGAAATCTTGGAAAGTGAGAGGATGCCTGAGGAATGGAGAAAAAGTGTTTTGGTACTGATTTTTAACAATAAGGGTGATGTGCAGAGCTGTAGTAACTACAGAGGGATTAAATTGATTAGTCACAGCATGAAGTTATGGGAAAGAGTAGTGGAAGCTAGGTTAAGAAGGAACATGATGATTAGTGATCAGCAGTATGGTTTCATGCCAAGAAAGATCACTACAGATGTGATGTTTGCTTTGAGAGTGTCGATGGAGAAGTACAGAGAAGGTCAGAAGACGTTGCATTTTGTTTTTGTAGACTTAGAGAAAGCATTTGACAGGGTGCCTAGAGAAGAGTTGTGGTATTGTATGTGGAAGTTGGGAGTGTCAAAGAAATATGTAAGAGTGGTACAGGATATGTACGAGGGTAGTGTGACAGCGGTGAGGTCTGCAGTGGGAGTGACGGGTGCATTTAAGGTGGAGGTGAGACTACATCAAGAATCAGCTCTGAGCCCTTTCTTATTTGCAATGGTGATGGACAGGTTGACAGACTAGATCAGACAGGAGTCCCCGTGGACTATGATGTTTGCAGATGACATTGTCATCTGCAGTGAGAGTAGGGAATAGGTGGAGGAGACACTGGAGAGATGGAGATATGCTATAGAGAAAAGAGGAATGAAGGTCAGCAGGACTAAGACAGAATATATGTGTGTGAATGAGAGGGAGGGTAGAGGAATGGTGAGGATGCAAGGAGTAGAGGTGGTGAAGGTGAATGAGTTTAAATACTTGGGATCAATAGTTCAGAGTAATGGTGAGTGTGGAAGAGAGGTGAAGAAGAGAGTACAGGCAGGATGGAGTGGGTGGAAAAGAGTGTCAGGAGTGATCTGTGACAGACGAGTACCAGTAAAAGTGAAAGGGAAGGTCTACAAGAGTGTAGTGAGACCAGCTATGTTATATGGGTTGGAGACAGTGGCATTGACAAAAACGCAGGAGTTAGAGCTGGATGTGGCAGAGTTAAAGATGCCAAAATTTGCACTGGGTGTGACAAGGGTGGACAGGAGTAGGAATAAGTATATTAAAGGGTCAGCCCAGGTTTGAAGGTTTGGAAACAAAGCCAGAGAGGCAAGATTACATTGGTTTGGACATATGTTGAGGAGGGATGCTGAGTTTATTGGGAAAACGATGCTAAGGATGAAGCTACCTGGTAACACGAAAAGAGAAAGGCCAAAGATAAGGTTTATGGATGTGGTGAGAGAGGACATGCAGCTGGTTGGTGTGACAGAGCAAGATGCAGATGACAGGAAGAAATGGAAACAGATGATCCACTGTGGCGACCCCTAACAAGAAAAGCTGAAAGAAGATGATTATGATGATGTATATGTATGTATATACAGAGATATATATCTATAGATATAAAACAGAACATAACAAATACATATATGACAAAAGGCACTGTTAATGGGGGTGAGGGGGCCCAAGCTAAATACATCTTGTAAGTATTGATACCACCCCTTCCCCCACAGCAAAACAGATCTGCCCTGCAATATAATACCAACTGTTGCAAGTCCCATACCCAGGACCGACAACAACATGGGCACAAGACGTTAACAGTAATCCATCCCACCTGTATGATGTCAGGATGGTATCAATAACATATCATGCAGTGCACTCTGGCTACCATAGAGAATGTACAATGTGGAAGCAATAAACATTCCAAAGATACATATATATGCAGATACATATATATATATATATATATATATATATATATATATATATATATATATATATATATATAGATATATATGTAACTACACATACACACACACAGATTTGTATAGGGAGTTACATATTTAGAGGGTGCACACTAAACTAATCAGCCAGTATTACAACAGTTGCCACCTTATCAAATGGGCAGTGTATGAGTCAACCCATACACCCATACACAATTGTTGCCTGAAACATATACCCACAGAGAACTCAAAGGATGTAACATCACGCACAGGTTTGCATACATAAAAAAAGTTTTTTTTGTGTACTATTGCAGTTGTATTTGCCATGCCATATAGCTGTTTAGACTTTGAAATACATACAAACAGATTAAAGCAACTCTCAAGCATATCATTTAATACAGCAATCTGAAAGCATAACATATATTGCTGTCCAGGCCAAAGCCTTCAAGTAGAACAACAGTAAAGGCAGACTGGGCCACAGGATAACAATCAATCAACAGTAAGTAAGGCAGCTGTATAGTCCAGCAGCCTCTAACTACACTCTGTACACAATTCCTAGTGGGAAAAGACTTATGTTCACTCAATGGGATGTATCTGTTAAATAACAATGAATAACAGAAAACATTGCAAATACACTGACAAACAGAAATCTGTATGGCAGTAAGCAGTAGGCCAGCAATCTTCCCAAGGTGAAATGTATGGTAATGTACAGACATATACTGTAAGGCAGCTTACTACTGATATCACTCACATGTTGTAACAGCCTAGGTTATTTATGTTGCATACCCTCCCATAGACTGACTTACAGGGGCATATAACACTGCTATATACACTGACCTATGGACTGCAGAAGGGCACACATATTTTGTGCAGATGAAGCCCACATATAAATTTACCCATCCCCTCAATATGTGTGGGGGCCACAACAGCACTGTAATGATGGCAGGAATAGCAGCATGACATAATCAATCACAGGCCACTACATAACAACCCCTTTCTGCATGTCATATGGACACAGCCTGGTATATAGGTGGAGGACAGAGGCCGGAACACAGGCCCATATGTGAAATCGTGTTGTCATACACTGAGCAAGTTGCTGGTGTTACAGAATAGTCTGCAACATACCCTTAGTCAGGAATATGAAGTCAGAAACACAAATGGATGTTGCCATGTACTGATAGCACTCAATGCACACACTGTCAGTGAAATATCTGATACAAGACTTGTGTGGTGGACAGACAAAACATAACAGGCACACCTCTGGCCATCATGTGGATAGGCCCACAGTTGAGAGCTATGCAGACAGACTACATTCCATGTTAAACTAGTATGTACACACAAACCCTGTAACACTGATGGTATACAATGCATAAAACAACTCTACTCACACTCTGTCTGTCGTTCTGGACCCTTATATAAATATGTAGCTGGCCTGAGTCTGCAAGTCCTCTTATAAGAGTTATTTCTACCTGCTGTCTGTAACACTGCTGCCCACACACAGGAGGGATGTCCACCATGCAGGAATGGTAAAGGGACCATGCCCACATGATCTAGGGATTTATAGTAGTGGTTTGCCATGACAGTGGTAATTACAAGTACTACACAGCATGCTGCGTGCAGGTAGCAAGTGGAGGGCACTGATTGGTGCAGAGGCCATCACCTGATCATGTGCATCACATACAAAATGCATGCTGTAATCTAGTCAAAGCAGCTCAATCCATTTACTGGAGAGAGAATGAGATAGATAAAGAGCTAGAGAGAGAGAGAAAGAAAGAAAGAAAGAAAGAAAGCTAAAGGCTAAGCCAAAGGAAAAGAAAAAAAAATTCAAACAAGCTATCCAGAATATGCATCATTTCCACAACACATATGTGAAGTATATATGCATGTAATTGACTGTAGTATTTGGTCCATAATAACGGGATAGATGATATGGAATTATTTATATGTGCCATCAGTTGTTGTTGTTGTAATGATGTCCAGCTGAACAACTGCTATGGACAATAGAGTCCGTCCCTATGGGTAGTGGGCCATATACATCAACTGTGCAGAGCAGCACTGACTGACAAGATGTAAGCCATCATAGTGTGTGTTCTGTAATGGAAAACATGTATATTACTGTGGCCAACAGCTGGTGGTGGAAGTAATGCCATAATGATGGACACATGGGTTCCAGAGTCCATCACTTGCAGGACATTCAAGTTAACATGTAATGTAGCATGCTGAAATGCCATAGCTGTGTAATAGGCTTACCTGCAATCTGTCCCTATATATAGCCCCTAATGTTAGGCTGTGTCCACATGTGGCACATGTCTGTGTTGTAGCAAGGCAGAACAGTGCAGCTGTGCAGGAAGGAGAGTTAGAGTTAGAAATTGTGGACCTGATGTCTGAATGTACCCCATATATATATATATATATATATATATATATATATATATATATATATATATATATATATATATATATATATATATATATAAAATATTGCATGTATGTCTACAGATATACAGACACCTATATATATATATATATATATATATATATATATATATATATATATATATATATATATATATATATATATGTGTGTGTGTGTGTGTGTGTGTGTGTGTCTGTGTGTGTGTGTGTGTGTGTGTGTGTGTGTGTGTGTGTGTGTGTGTGTGTGTGTGTGTGTATACACACACACACACACACACACACACACACACACATATGTATATAAATACATGGCCCCTATTTTTTGCATCACAGTGATGCTTGCTATGTGTGAGGGAACATCACACATATCAATATACATACATATACATATATATATATATATATATATATATATATATATATACAGCAGTAAGTGTGTGCAACATATATATATATATATATATATATATATATATATATATATATATATATATATACAGCAGTAAGTGTGTGCAACATGGATGGTTATGTCACATGTGAACCCCCTGTTGGGACCACACACATTGCCCTTGTCTGTGAAGGTGGGAATGGGAATTTCGGGAAGGATAGCAGGTATATTTGTGGAGGTGTGTTGGTTTGGTAGATAGAGAAGACAGCCTACAGGGGTGGTATATGATATGTGGTGGGTAAACAACCTGAATGGTGAGTGTTGTCTGTGATGTGGAAGCCCCATGAGCTCCCATATGGAAACAATGGTAACAAGGCCCCCACCCATTGCCAGTAACAACAGCAGCTTCATGACCCTGAAGGTGCCTGGGCTGGAGGCTGAACAGGAGGAGCATGTGGACCCTGTGATTGTGTAGTGAGGGCCTAAAGGTGCTGTAACTTATCCCCAAGTCTCTGTGGAGCTCCCTATGCACCAGACTCTGGACCTT
The DNA here is from genome assembly GCF_019279795.1 of Protopterus annectens. Taxonomy (NCBI): domain Eukaryota; kingdom Metazoa; phylum Chordata; order Ceratodontiformes; family Protopteridae; genus Protopterus; species Protopterus annectens. The sequence continues at coordinate 878,940,683 of NC_056732.1, forward strand.
ACCTCGGGTGACAGGATTATGTATGTGTGTGGCCCCGGGGGAACACCATCCCCTGAGGTGGTTCAACCTGAAGGTAGAACAGGACCAGTAGATGAGGAGTCCCCAGGATGGGTCCCACATGTGTTGTGACCTGGTAACATGGCCAGATGAGGTGGAAGAGGTGGTTCTGCTGGCAACTGTTCCCTAAAATACTATTGTGTCACTGATATAGAACATATGTGGGTAGTAATAGTCCACACAATCCCGGATCATGTCCAACAACATGCTCCAATAACACATAACAACAGATGTGCAGCAATCACATAGCAAACAGACCCTATGCATATATGAAACCACAGTGGCCCTTACAATGGCATGCAGGTGACACTGTCCATAACAGGCCGGCAATGATAGTGCCCCCACAGAGAACATGGCTACAAACACATAGCACAAAGTGTGGTACAATATGATATATGTCCCAATGGTAGGTAAGCTGTAGCCATACCCTTTGAGATGGGTAAACAGTTTGTTGTCACAGATATGATGATGGGGACATATATGTGTATTAACAACTATGGTAACCTTGCTGTATGAGTTGCTCTGACCTGTTTCCATCTTTATGTCTTTCAGGCAAGATATTACATGGCAGACTACCTGTCTATTCAGCGGACGAAAATTAGGTCATCATCACACACCTGGTACAGCACTACCAGATGCTGTTTGGCAGGACAGCCCATGAGCAGCAGGAGCAGACCACCCTGTGGAATGATCTAGTCCACAGGGTCAATGATGGCCTGCATAACGCAGTTATGAGCAAGTCCGGCATCATTGCAGTGACCTGTTTCGCAATGCCCATTGGCATGCTGCTGCAGTCTGAAGGGATCACCTCTCAAGAGGGGGGGGATATGCCATCCATCCCCCTTGAAACATGTTGAGGAGCTCCTTGCCAGCCTCATGGCACCTGCCCGCCAACACACACAACAACTGGCAGATAGTTTAGTGGAGGTGGGTGTTACCCACACACCATTAGAGGAGCATGCAGGTAAGGCCACAGGGCACATCAGTAGACCACTGTTGCATATCCATCCACATCTCTACAGGTATATCATGCATATGTGAGATGACATATATATATATATATATATATATATATATATATATATATATAGTCTGTTGCTGCTTAGTAATAAACAGATGTACATAAGCTGTAGTATTTTGGCATTATACTGTTGATGTACTGTAATGCTGCACCCACCCTGTACCAATGCCACAGCTGTGGCTACTGACATCACATCTCTCACACACTTATGTAGGTCCCTCTGGTATACCTCCAAGACAGCAGCATGTAGCTGGTGAGTATGGTTTATTTTCAGGCTTGCTGATACACCAGTCATGTTATTGCTATGGTGTATTCCATGCACACATTTAACACACCTACCCATAATGCATGCTGTACATGTTCACATAGTGTTGCTGTTAACTGCACTGCATCACAATGGTGACCATGATGGTGCATCTGAAGGGTATGTCAGACACCTGCAATATAACTAACATGCTGTAATTGCAAAATGTGACCACAAAGACGAAAATAATGTTGGGGCAAATGGCCAACAGTAGGGACATGTGTGAAACATCTCCCTTATACAGTGCTACAACAGTGTATATACCAGTATTACAATGGCAACTATTACAGATCTACACTATGGCATATCATAATACTGCGGTCCACAACCCTTAAAACCTGCAATGTGTTTCCAACATGAGCAATGAGCGTGTAATATGGAATTGTAGCTTAGGGCAGCAAACATGGGGAATACATACCTTCACAAAAACTGGAAGCATATGTGTGCACACACTCCAGATAAATATAGTGGAAGCAGCTGTTGAGGTACTGACTGCATGCATTAGTCATGGAAATGCACCTTTCAGCAAGTACACATCCCCACTGGTACACCATGCATTGGTCTGCTGTCCAAGACATTTGGCCATCAAATGTGCAGACTTACCTGCAACAGAGGCAGCAGTGACTTGCACACATCGTACATGACATGGTGTGGGCCTCATACCCGACAGTTAGCACGCATGAGCTGGACATGTAGGTATACCACACCATTGCATATACCATGGCAAACAGTGCAGAAAGTCATTTATGTGGCAAGGATGTATGGGACAGGAATTTTGTAGGAAATAAACAGATGGCCATCTAAAAGAGATGATGTCTCATATAGCAAACTGGTCATGCTGGCTGCCTAGCAGCATGCCACAACACTGAGGGGGTTGCAGGAATGTCTAGCAAGTACTGGCTGTGCAGTACCCATGTCAGAAATTGCCTGGACTCTGCAGATATGTGGCCTATGGGTTAGTGTAATCAGATGTGCCAGTTGTACCACAGGAAACATCAGCTAGGCCTCTCTAACTGGTAGTGTATGCATAACAAAAGAGGTCCCCAAAAGTCATGCATTGCAATGTGTACTGTTGTCCCACGACCACGTTGGAAACCTACAGACAGTATCATGTAAGATACATGTGCTGCACAACCAATGCCTCTGCCCACCTCAGGCCCATCATCTCCATCTGTACTGTACCAGTGCCAGTGTACACCTGTATGCTTGCCATTCATTAGCTGGGACTAGGCTGTTACACATGGTGTTCAGTGACTGGGACACTGCAAACTGACACACATGTGTGGACCATAGTTGTCAAGCATCTGCAAAAAGGCTGAAGGTGGGGAGGGGGTGTCATCATGACACACCAGTGCACTGCAGCAGGGATTCTAATAATGCTACAAATGGCTGTATCTGCACACAGTCAGGGTCAGGAACTGTGGCAGATGTAACCCTGACTCCGCAGCAATAGTGATGGCAGTGTGTGAACTCCAAGGGATGTGCACATGAGTTGACCTTGCAATCATGCAGAGTTGGGGGACATGTGTAGGGATGACTGACCATATAATGGCAAATGCAGATGGCCCATGCTAGTATACCCCTCCCAGGAATAGTGACTGCTGTAGTACGCATAACAGTAGGTGCAACAAACCATCATGATAAGGGAGTGCACACATATGCACCCATGAAGTGTATGCATTGCCATCAGCGTCAGCAGAACTAACACATTTGTTAGACACTGCATTTGATTTTATAGGACATATGTCACATATCAGGCCCATGTAATATTAACATATGCAGTGATGTGGTCCCATGGCATATCAAGGAAGAGTGTCATATCAATAAGGGTGTGTACACTCCTCATAGCCATGGTAAGATTTGACAGTTGTCAGTGTAATAGTATCGTATTGGTCATACATGCACCGCTGATGTTGACATCTGTAAATCAGCCATCAGGCATTCACAAATGACATCTGTCCACATATCATCCCAGGTATATGTTGGGCAAACACATAGGGGCTGTAAGCATTAGAGCAGACATAACTGACAGAGGATTACACATTCAGCAATGGTGTGTACACCTGTGAGATATGGTGCACAGTATACAGCAGGGTGCAGAACAGGTGCACAGCAATACTGTGTACATGGGTGCAGTGTTACTCAGGGGAAGGGGCATCATCTACTAACACAACCTATGCATCACACACATGTATACTGTTGCTATCATGGATTGACTATAGCTGCACTGCATGCTGTTGAGTACCATATGTTATGCACGTTGACAGATGGGTAATGAGAGGTCTGGGTGTACTATCTTTGTGCAACCTCATCTGTAGGTATGTGTGTTGAGGGGTTTATTTTGTCTGTAAGTGCAATCTGGTGGGGTGGAGGGGGTTAATGCATGTAGGATGTGGGTGTGCATGTGTGTGTTTGTTAGAGTGGGTAGCCATGTATCCACATGTGTGATTGCGGGGTTGTTCATATATCAGTACTTCCCTTGGGAATTGTGCAGTACATGGACATGTACTGACACATGAGACACCAGGAATACTTGTCTGATATGTGATCTCAGGACAGTTGATAGCATAATAAGGTCTGTAGCATGGAACATGCATTGTGAGGGAAATTAGACACCAGGTATACTGTTAAAATTGCAATCAGCAGAAAGGTGAATGACTATTCACGTATGCAGCACTACAGATGCATTGGAGAATTACTAGACAACACCAGGGAGTGTATCCATATATTACTGTTGCCCACATAATAAGTTGATTGAGCAATAGATCTTGCATCTACTGAGCAATAGGTATGTATGACATTCCAGTGCATGACATTATTAAGTGACTGTAGTAGCGCCTAACATATGGGGGCCATGCTCACGATGTCCAGACATACCCAGGGAGAACACTGGATGACAGCAGTGAGTCCTTGTAAAACCTACTCCAATCAAGTCAAAGAGGTAATGGAGTAACAGGTCATGTGTTGTGATCACTTGTCTAGGCATTTAGAAGAATGATATGTTAATGAGTGGTATTAATGATTGTATGTTTCCAAGTGTGATGCAGGATGGGGAACTTACGTGAATAAATTTGGGACAGTCTGTAAACTCAGGGACAGGTAGCTATTATGGTGGAATTTCAGGGTGTGTGTGTGTGTGTGTGTGTGTGTGTGTGTGTGTGTGTGTGTGTGTGTGTGTACTATTATGTAATGCCGTACAGGTCTTAAAGTGTGTTTCTTGTTTTCCCCTCACCAGTGGCGAGGTGGGTCAGGGTCCCTCCTGCATGCAATCTGATGTTGGTGTCTATACAGACACTGAAAATGATGATAGGTGTGTTGAGGCACAGGCTGAGTTGTCAGAGGCCAAAACTGCACCATCATTTGACATCCCTCTGCTATCCACCCCATCTCCGCACACAGTCACAGTGCCTATAGATACCCCGTCACCAGTGGCCATAGCAGAGGGTCATTTGGCAGTTGGTGGCAGTGCACAGGAGAGTGTGGTATCTATGGCTGTTGTGTCTGGACAGAGCAGGCATAGCCAGATTTTTGGCAGGGCACCACATAGGCAGATGTACCGGGGTGCTCGTGGAAGGGCTGCTGGTCATTGTGCCCCTGGTAGAAGTGCCACAACTGGTACCACCAGACACATGTTTCAGACTGTCATGGGGGTGCAGGCACGTATGGAACTGTACACCAGACAGGGTCTGAGGATGCAGAGGGCTGTTTTCTCATCTATAAGTGACATCCATGAACTTGCAGGTGCCCTCCATGATTATACAGAGGTCATGGATAGACAGTTGGGTGAGATGGTGGGCCTCATCGACCATGGATTGTCTGTGCCAGAACATGTGGTGGGAGTGGGTAGCCAGCCACATGGACATAGGCCAGCAACACCGACATCTGGCAGTTGACGTGTATGTGCAAGTATACCAAGCCGCTAACATAGTCAAAGTACCAGCCCCAGCACTGCAGGGAGGGGGCACTGTCCACACCACACCACAGCAGGCCACATGCACGTGGCCCTGGCCAGTCCCAGGAGGGACTTCGTTCCAGCAGACATATGTCATCATCAGGGGAGAGTTGCAAATCGAGGCCTGTACCTGGACGTGCCCATGGAACCCCTTACAGGCACAGTCTGCATGTCTGTGGCAAGAGGCGGTGAACTGCACACCCTCCCTGATATGGTCTGCAGCTGCCCAAGGAACACCTGTATAGGGCAGCCACATGGCAGAACTGTGTGCATTTATAGCCACACACTATACAAACACACCTGGGGAAACCCCGTTTCCCATGCCTACACACATCACATCACCATGCCCATATCAGCAACTTACACCCCTCACCCACACACATGTTGTCAAATGTATGGCCCACCCTAGGTCTCTGGCAGATCAACAACATACAGTGTGCATATAATGATACCTGTGCCACATCCCTGCCATCCATAACATTGATGCAGGGACAGGCTAATATGGTTCTGATGCACACAGTGACTGTACTACAGTGTCCCAGTGTACTGTTGTGTAACATGTTGTCAGCAGTAATGTTTAATGCTTACATGTCAGGTAGTGTAGCTGTCCAGCCATGATGCATTATAGCTGTTAGTAACTGAGTGATTGTGGTCTCCATAATGTTATCCATTTGTGTTGTAGGTGTACATGTGTCAACAGGAGGATGGCCTGCTTTCATATCTCACAAGGGGTATGGCACTGTGGTGACACCATGGCTGTGACATATCCTGGGTACAGTTGAACACATGTCACAGGTCTGTATAACAGTTACTGCCTGTGCCACATGGACAGGTGACCCCCTGGGACATGTATATTCAGCAACCTGAAGTAGATCCTTCCACATACGCACACTCTTACTTGGCAACATTGGGACCAGACCCTACCTAGGCATGTAGTGCTACTGATGCATATGGCTTTAATTGCACACACCATTAAGGATGAGATGTGTACCAGGTCACATGTTACATGCAGAACATCCCCAGACATGTACGTTATGGTAATGTGGGATGTAATGGTTGTATATGGACAATACATAGTGTGACATACCATCATATACACATTAACAGACACATAACAGGAAGACACACATTGAGAGACCTGAGCCTATCAGTGCTAACTTGGCAGTGTGTCCAATGTGTTACAGGTAGGCTGCACACAGCACATGCATAACTGAGATGGATTGTGTTATCAGTTACCTGTATGGTTGATGGTGACAGTGGTCACCATATAGTGGTACATGGGACATGTACAGGGTGGTACCATGGTGTAATGACAGTGTACACAGCACCCACACCCCACTGTGGATATTGTATGCACTGGAACCCATGATGACACTCTGACATACCCATCATCACACATTGACCAGGACTGCAAATACAACCCATTGTCCATCCCAAGAGTGGTACTACAGGGATATGCATATAATGCACATGCCACAGGCATAGTAGGGTGATATATTGTCACGCTTCTCCTATGGGCAGCAACATCACTATCCATAATGCTGTCTGGCAATGTGTATTGTAATAGGAGTATGTTGCCTCGGAATGCTGTACCCAACAGATATAGACACATGCACACATACACACACTTGCCAGAACTCAGTGGATATCCCATGCCTATCAACCCATTTGTACAACAGTGTTGTGCTGGTACTGCAAGGTTCAGGTAGCCTTTAGGGAGGGGAGCATAACAGGGTACATGTAATGTCCGGTACAGCAGCAACCACATCTAACTATGGCAATGGGTGTTCCGGTGGGGTGAAGGGCCTCATGGTATTCCCAACTACAGGTGTACTAATACACAGACACTGATATCCTCAGTAATGCACATGTACACATTTGTCAGTACTGGGGTGCATTGCTGCAGGTGGTCATAGGTGTGTACCTGGCTATTGTTCATGGAGAGATGGGAAGTGTAGGGGATGTGTGTACATTGGTATCATTCCACCTGCCATGTGCCAGCAGGCAATCTAATTACAGACACCACTGTGGTGACCCTCAAGGTGAGAGTGACATTCATGAGCCAATCCTCTGGGTGCCTTCTGCAAATAGCCGGAGAGGTGATCCAGTTGACATGTATGCAGCATGTATTGCAAAACATGGTTAGTGTCTGTGTTGGAGACCTGTACCCAAGCATGTTCTGTTGACTGTGGTAGTGTAATGGAGGTACCTGTGGCATGTGGTGCATACAGGGTGTTGTGTCCTATCTGTGCCAGTTATAACAAAGCTGGGCAGACATGTCAGTGTCAACCAAGCATAGGTTGCCTGTACATATCCAAGCTGGATACCTGACATCTGCACTTCTGTACAGGGACGGAGAGACATTAGCTTGCCAACTACCTATGCAGTAGGGTGAAAATGTTGATAGATAGACATCTGACACCAATATGTATGCCATTACTACATGTTGGCAGCCCTCACTGACACGTGCTATACAGATAGTAATATGCAGTTAATTTCCACATGTCAGATCATTATCCAGTAGGAAATATATACTGTGACACAGCTAACACACCAAGAACAAGACAGTGAGGTCTCAGAGTCCATCTTTGCATGCAGGGATGCTTGTTGCCAGTACTACAATTAGCAATCTAGTCTTGCTTAGGAAAGCACTGTCAACAGTAGTAATGGCATGATACACTACTTGCCAGTGTGACAGCACATAACCTGGAATATTACCCTTGTATGTAACACATTCACATGGATAAGAGTGTTGTACATGTCATATATACTCAAGTGTCCCAGACATGACACTCACACCCCTTGTTACTGTACTGACAGCACATTGATGGATGTTATGTACATGGCATTGCATACACCTATTACAGATGTCATTACCCTGATATGTTATCAGACTGGGATGTGAGCACAGGTTACCAAGGCTGAGCCATGCTTTGCAGGTGTCAGCATTGCTGTAATATAAAAGCTAAGCAGATTTGTGCACTTGTAAGCGAAGCCTACATGGTGTAAGCGCCGGTACGTTTAACCATATATTAGCACTGCTTAGCTTAGTGCAAACCCGTGCAGATGCACTTAAAGATGCTCAAAATGGTCTTAACCACTCTGTATCCAACAGCCTTTGTTATGCCCAGCAACAAAATAAACAGCCCTTGCAGGCCTTGAACCCAAGACCATGCACATTATAGTCACAACAGTTAACCACTACACCATGACAGCTGTGGAGACAGTTGCTATATTTCCAATACATCTGTTAGTAGACATATTGAACAGTATTGAAGAATCGCTGTGACATCTACAATTGTATAGTACATGTTAATGATATTACTGTTGCATCACATATGTTGTTATATCTAAATATAAACATATCAAATACATACGGGGTGATACATCTGTGAATGTATACACAACAGTAATGTTTATACATGACAAGGATATGGATATATACATATACATATGTAGATATATGTCTACATGTACATACACACACACACACATATATATATATATATATATATATATATATATATATATATATTTATACACATCTGTATTGTGCATCATATTTATTTATTTATTTTATATTTGTTAACCGGGAGAGTCCGACTGGATACATTCACAGCTTCGGGGGAGGCCAAGCTCCAAAGTCAGTTATATGGCCATTTATAGATCTCTCTCTATATATATATATATATATATATATATATATATATATATATATATATATATATATATATATATATATATATATATATATATATATATATATATATATATATATATATATATATGTACATCATATATGTACAGATATATTCATTTATGCCGATATATATGTAGATCTCTATAACTATATGGGCATATATAACTATATATCTGTATATGTGTAGACACATATATAGATGTGTATATGTATATATATATATATATATATATATATATATATATATATATATATATATATATATAGATATATATGTTTGTATATGTATATATATATATATATATATATATATATATATATATATATATATTTGCCAAAAAACTCAATTAAATATTGAATAACTAGATTATATATAATAAAATGTCAATGTAATAACTAGAAGAAAACAAATAAAATAAAAATAAAAATTCATATAAAAGTCCGAGAGCCAATAATTAGCGCTTTCATCCAAGTTTAATGTACTGGACCTCTTCAGAATGTTTAAAAATACAAATAATGTGTTAATAAATAAGCATCAACTGTAAAGAGATGATGACATCAAAATTCCAAGACCAATAGAAAGGCAAGCATTCAGAAATATGTAAATTCTATAGTACAGTAAGACATGAATATTCAATAAATGTACAGAAGTTCATGAATAAGTAAAAGGAAAACATAACTACAGAAAATATAATAATTATTGGTTCCATTTTAAAGCACATATAATATTTATATGTTCATTCAAACCAGGTGGAACCAATAATTATTATATTTTCTGTAGTTCTGTTTTCCTTTTACTTATTCATGAACTACTGCACATTTATTAAATATTCATGTCTTACTGTATTATAGAATTTACATATTTCTCAATGCTTGGCTTTCTATTAATCTTGGAATTTTGATGTCATCATCTCTTTACAGTTGATGCTTATTTATTAACACATTATTTGTATTTGTAAACATTCTGAAGTAGTCCAGTACATTAAACCTGGATGAAAGCACTAATTATTGGCTCTCAGACTTTTATTTGAATTTTTATTTTTATTTGTTTTCTTCTAGTTCTTACGTTGAAGCTTTATTATATATATATATATATATATATATATATATATATATATATATATATATATATATATATATATATATATATATATATATATATATATATATATATATATATATATATATATATATATATATATATATATATATATATATATATATATATATATATATATATATATATATATATATATATATATATATATATATATATATATATATATATATTTATACCGTATGTCCAGAACATGGCGTGGAGTCCTACCTCAGCACCAATAGTCTCAACTTCTTAGTGCAAGGGGATGTCATGTATGTATTGCAGGTATATATGTAGACTGTTGCTACTGTAACAGAGGTTGTCTTAACAGACGTGTGTGGAAGGTCACATCTGCTATTGACATGTACACCATCGGTTACTGACAGACATCCTAAGGACATCATAGTACAGTACCACTGATAGCATAGTAATGATCCTGTGGACTACAGCAGAGATATTACCAATATATGTGGACAGGGTGGCACTCTCTGGTCAGTCCAGAGGTATACAGAGATCCCGTTTGTGCAAGACATGTGGACCAAGCCTGACTTTGTGGATGTAAATAGCCATGGACATGGGTATATCACATAAATACTGGACTACATATGCCCACACAATTTATGCATTCACACACTCCTGTCTGTCCTGACACATAATAACTTGTGGTACAGAGGTCACATGGCCACATACTATTTATTTTTTTTATGTATTTACATTTGTGACCGGGAAAGACCAACTGGATGCAGGTCCATTTTCAGCGGAGGCCCGGGGAGAAAAGTTCCACAATTAAAATATCACAGACACAATTACAGATGAAGAATCCTAGCAATTAAAATATTACAAACATAGTTACAGATGAAGAACATAGTACATTCAGTAGATAACTAGCATCTGTTCCATCCACAAAGTCTTAGCAGATTTTAACAACTGTTACAGTAAGAAGTTACTGCCATATAATAAGTAGATAGGCATGAAAGTATCAGAGCTTGCTTTAATCAAAGGTAGTTTGTGGAGTGGAAGAGAGGTAGAGGGTAGATGGAGTGGGAGAAGTTAGATGGGAGAGTTACAAGGGCATAGCCAGCATGTTTTTATGTTCACTTTAAGTAAGGCTTTGAAGTGGGTGCATGATGGTACAGAGGTTATTATGGAGGGGTGTGTTCCATAATTTGTCTATAGCACTGGTGAATAGTATTTCTCCAGCAGCATTATTGGCTCTAGTAACCTGTAATTGATTTTTGTTGCTGGATAGTAGTAGTCTGGTGATGAGATAGGGTTGTAATAGATTCTGGAGGGATGAGACCTTTAGAGGATGGTTTACTAGTTTGTGGGTGAGTGCGAGTTGATACCCATGAAGGAGGTGAGGGAGTTCCAGCCAGCCTAGTTCAGTAAGTGAGAGACAGTTGAGACTGCAGTAAGATGCCCTGGTGGTGAATTTGGTGAGTTGTTGTAGCAGGTCTCGAGTTTATTTAGATTGCATTGCCTTAGGTTGGTATATATTGGAAAGGCATAAAGTAGGGTGGAGATAAGGTGCAAATTTGCAACTGAAATCCTAGCTGCTTTGGTGAGGAGTTGCTTATTTCTGTATAAGGCTTCTAGTTTTTTGTGGACTTTTTTTATGGTCATGGATTAGTGAATGTCAAATTTGAGATTGTTGTCTATTTCATCTCCTAGTAATTTGCTGTTCTCTGTTGGGTGGATAGTGGTGTTGTCTTTTGCTATGATGTTAAAGTGAGAGTTGTTTTGAGTATGTTTGGTGGATTGGAAGATGAGGTGTTTAGGTTTGTTTGGGTTGAGTATTAACTGGGCATCAGATGTCCAAGTTTCAACAGAGGAAAAGGCATCCTATGTGACCATATGCAGTTCGGGTAGGAACTGGGCTGAGCAGATGATGGTTGAGTCATCTGCATGTTGTACAAATGTGCCTTGTTTGGTGGCAGAGGCTAGATTATTGGTGAAAATAGAGAAGAGTAGGGGTCCAAGGATGGATCCTTGAGGAACACCAAAAGAGACAGGTAGTTGGGGAGAAATGTCATTTTGCCATACAACAGATTGCTGGCAGTCAGACAGGTAACTCTGAAACCAGTTGGTGACTGATTGAGAGAATGATAGGTTATTGAGAACAGAGATGAGTTGTTTGTGTTGGACCATGTCAAATGCTTTAGATAGGTCTAGGAAAGTAGCAGAGGAGAAATGGCCATTGTTTTTATGGTGAAGGATAGTGTTAGTAAAAGAGAGTAAGGCAGATGTGGTGCTATGGTTTGGTCGGAAACCATGTTGAGTATTAGAAAGGAGGTTGTTAGTAAGGAGGTGGTCTGAGATTTGAGAGTGAATGCATCTCTCTAGTATTTTGGAGAGTGGTGATAGAATCGCTATGGGGCAGTAGTTGGTTAGTTCTGCGGAGGGGCCACCTTTGTGGAGGGGAATTATATGCAATATTTTCCATAGTGTAGGGACGTAGCATTCTGACAGAGATCAGTTAATCAAGATTAATACTGGGTAGGTTAGGGTGTCAGCTGCAATTTGTAGGAATTCACTTGGGAGGTTGTCTACTGCTACTTTTGTGGGTTTAAGTTTTGTTAAGAGTTTTCTTATGTTGGAGGTGGGAATGGGAGAAAATAAGAAGAGTGTGGGTAGATTACTAGGTGAAGGTGTGGGGTGTAGGGGAAGGGGGTTGTGTTGTCTAGCTAGTGATAGTACAGTTTGTGTGAAGTGTGCGTTGAATGAGGTAGCAATATTTTCTGAGGAGTGAGGAATATTAGGTGGAGGGGTATTGGTTTTACCTGGGTGGATGATGGAGTTTATGGAGGCCCAAAATTGTTTGGGGTTGTATTGGGAGGGGTTGAGGGCAGACTGGTAGTATTAGTTTTTTTTCCTGCTTTATTAGCTTTTTGCCTCTATTGCGTAGTTCTAGGAATTTCTGTCTAGCTGAGCAGGTTTTGGTTTTGCGCCACTGTTCCCAGACTTTATCTCTGTTTTTTATTTCTGACCTAATGGTTTTCTGTAGCCATGGGGAGGGTTGGGCTTTGGTTCTGGTAAGTCTTATGGGGGTGTGGTTATTTATCATGCTTAGGAAGGTAGTACTGAAAAATTGGACTGCGTAATCTAGGCTGTGGTAATTTAGAGGGTGCCAATTACATTATTTGAGGGATGAGATGAATGTGATTGGGTTAAAGTGTAGTTTTTTATGTATTTGATGGTAGATGACAGGTTTAACTTGGTATAGGTGTTTTTTGAGTAGGAATGTTGGGGAATGATCACTGAGGCTATCTGATAGGCAGCATGCTATATAGGACTGGGGAATCTTCTGACTAGTATCCAATCCAGGGTAGTGTGCTTGTTGGAGTTTTTATTTATTCTGTTTGGTGACTGGACTAGCTGGGTGAAGCCATGAAGGTTTAGATGATGGGTTGGGTGGTTGCCGCAACAGGATTGCTAATCAATATTGAAGTCTTCTAATTTTATGTTCTCTTGGGGGAGATGGTGGGTAGTCCAGCTGAGGAGGTTTTCTAGTGGAGGGATATTTTGGCCAAGTAGGAAGTAGCATCCTATTATAGTGATGGTTTTATTTTGGTTTATTTTCAGATTGGTATATATTATTTCTTCATTGGCAATTTGGGGAGCTGATGAGTTTAGGATCTGAATGTTAGATGCTGTTTAAATATTATAGCTATACCACCTCCTTTCTTGTTTAGTCGGTCTAGTCATAGTATGTTGTAACCATTAGGGAGGATTTGCTCACTGGTAATGTGAGGTTTTAGCCAGGTTTTTGTCAGGATGATTATATCTGGGGAGTACAAGTGTTTGGTGGCATGGAGTTTGTGGACTTTGTTGGTTATACTTCTGATATTTAGGCTTAGCAGAAGGAGGACATTTGATTTTCTACTGGCTGGGATTTGGGAGATGTTGTGGTTGTTAGTCTGATTATTAGAAGTGGGGTTGGAGATGGAGGGGCCAGGGTTGGGGTGGATGTCTCTACTGAGGGCAAGTTTTTATATGCATGAGGTTATTAGTTTTATCAGTTTGTGAAAGAGTTTGCATTTTAGGGAAACTTTATGATTGTGTGCAGTCAGTAATAGATGTTGTGGGAGGGTTATTTTGTTAACTTGTAGGGATGCATTTAGTTTGAGTATTTTAGTTGATAGAATATGTGGGGGATGCATAGGGATGGTTCTTGAGTTGGTGGGAGAGGAGCAGAGTGACGGTGAGTCATGAGTGATGCTGTGAATAGTTGTACAGTGGAAATGGTTGAGTGGGGATATAATGGAGTTTTGGTAAGATGTAAGATATGCAAGGAGAGTGTATGCAAAGAGTATAAGTATGGCATGCTTATTCGTGTTAGCAGAAGAGGAGGGGTAGTAGAGGGAAGATGGTGGAGTTAGAGTTGGGAGAAGTGGTGTGGAAGGTGTTAAAAATGATGGGAAGGGTTTGTACTTCTAATAAAGGTAGAACCACCAGGGGCATGTGGGAATTGGGGGCAGGGTGGGGAGTGAAGTGGGCAGATACCTGTTAGTTGCTCTTAGGACTGGTTGTGGGCTGGAAAACAATCAGGTAACAGGGAATACAGGCCCTTATATAACTTCTGTCTTATGCATTCCTAGTAGGGGAGGAGCTTAGGGACTAATTGCAGGAGGACTTCTGTGGGAGTGATTGACAGGTCTCTCAGCCAGATTCTGGAGGATGGGCAATTCAAACAAAACAATCAATTGACTCAAACTGTAGGTAAGTGATATGGAGAGAGTACCAAAAGAATAGATGAACTGCAGTTAAGTAAATGGCAGTACAGTTCAAGGGGGAACCAAACTAGCACAAATACTTATTTCTGGTGTTACTAATTCTGGGGTAGTGCAGGTTAGTTTGGAAGTGGATAGCTATTGCCATACAAAATAGTCTAATATTGACTGGTCACAGTTGTTAGTGACATACATCTGTACAGAATCCCATTGCTTTGTCAGAAATACACAACATTTATGGTGGCCCGGCAGCAGTACTTATTGCAAATATCCGGACATAACATCACACTGGGTAATTACACTAAGTTGCTAGGCATATAACAAAGCACTGAGAAAACTACAGGCAGACTGCCACAATACTGGCCTACATTTCATATGGAGGAATACACATGTACCTGCAATTATAGCACACTCTACAGGCATGTCACAGCACAGAGTAACAGACACCTGTGTGAAAGTGCATACCCACAACCAATGTGAACACAGCCACAGCCACATATGGTATGCAAGCTTAATATTACACTATATGGCCTGTCTGATCAACACCATCCTCATATGTGCTACTCACACACTAACCCTACATATACTGGGTCACAACGCAGAGTGGTCCAATGCCTATCTGTGGTATGGGACACATGTGTTTGGTCCTTCAAACATGTGAGCCAATTGGGTACCATACACTGGAGCAGCATGTAACATCAGATAGTACAGGACCAAGAACAATGACATCTACCACAGTCTGTACACAGGCCAAGGTACGTATTCAAAATACACATACTGTCGACAATCACCATAAGTACATGGACGCCACTACTGTCCACACAACCACAGAATGCCCAGGTAATGTCTGCAGAAATAACTCCTACTATACATATGTCTAGCAGGCTATCTGACTGGATTGTTATCAGGTATGATGTCAATAAATAATGGTGTACAGAACATATGCACCTCTTACTGCATGACATATGTACAAAGGTTGACAGACCTGTGGCTGGAGCCAAAAACACTGGGCCAGTATTGGCATGTTGCTGTGATACCCTCATACATTTACTGTTGTAGGAGGGTTTGTTGTGACATATGTCCTATGAGAGATATGAAGTCAGTAACTGTCATGGCTGTCACCATGTATTTACTGCAATCCTCAGACTATGCTTCTGCAGTTCTAAGATAGGTGATCTGTGAGTAACACAAGAAACATAAAACTCCAAACACTGCCCAGTCTGCAGATAACCCTACAGGTGGGAGTTTCCTCAACATATAACACTGCCATGACAGGTATTAAATCATGTAGACCAGCCATATCCACACAAACCCTGTTAAACCAACATTACTCCAAAAGCAGAAGAGCAACACTTACATTCTGTAGTCATGTCTGGAACATCCCCCTCCTGTTTATTGGCCTGTCTCCACAGTGTATGTTGTTAGAGGTATATCCCAATATCATCTGTGATGCTGTTTGCCAAACACTGATATGAGGTCCTGCTCACAGTGAATGAAAAAGCCCAACACCCACATGATCTTTCTAGGTATAGGAATGTGTTTCCATGCAATTGGCTATGGGAATGTTACCACAGCTGTTTCACATGCAATCAGCTAGTGGGGAACTGCAAATTCATGCAGAGGCCATCAGCTGATCATGAGCATCACTTACAAAACACAAGCTGTTGCCTAAGCAAAGCAGGTGTACATCTCCACATCCACCAGCGAGGGAGTGAGAGAGACAGACGGAGGCAAAGTAAGACAGGGAGGGGTGGGGATTAAAACCTAAATATGTTTGTGTCACACACTTACCAGTATGCATTTCAAACCCCTACCTGGCTATGTATTGCTAGCACATGTGTATGCAGTTATTGCATGCGCCACAGAGGTTACATTTTATGGAGCTGTCCAAAGGTATATCTGATGGTGAGTAACATCTGCAACAGTGATAAAGGAGGAATAAGGTACTTGTAGTTCACGTGCCTGTCCACATGAACAGGTGTCAACACTGACACAGCCACACTCTCTCAGGGACTCACACACATTATCACAGTTGGCAGGGTCAGGATTAGACTTCCTAACTAGCTAGTTTGCCACAATACCGTAATATGCAGGGATCACATACACCACAGGGGTTAAAAGGTTAATATATGGGCAAAGGGTATGTGAAGGTGTCTGCCATCAGAAGGCATGCTTCAGTAAGCCAATGGGAGGTGTAGTGAGTGTGAATGGTTTCCAAATCATTATACTCCACACACACACACACACACACACACACACACACACACACACACACACACACACACACACACACACACACAGCCAGTACTGACATGCATGGGTGCATTGCTTCACAGGTGTGTAGTGGTTGACTGTGCCAGAAGGCTGTACAATGCAAGGTAAAGGGTATACCTTGGCATCAGGCCATATGAAAATTGTCTGCAGTGTGGCTCAGGGGTGCAAGTGTCTGGATTGGCCCACACAGGTGGGTATTGTATTCACCATCCAGTGATCTGAGTTATTTTTCTGGGTGGCCAGTGCTGTGCAATGCTTGCCATGTATGTGTTCTATAGTCCATGACATGGATGGTGTCTGGTATGTGCACACGTTCCACATACATGTTCTGTGACATGTGGAAGTGTACCTGGGGTGTCTGGGGCATATTGTGTTCACAGATTGTTATCATCAGATGTGCCATTCCTGGCCTCATGTAGTGGGAACTGGCAATGGACACCAGGTTGACCCTGCACCTACACTGACAGCATGATACAGATATTCCCTGGTGTCAGTGGCATCTGTCCATACAGGGCATGTGTATAAGGCATGGTATGTCCTTTGTGGGTTACATTTGCTGGCACTGCAATTGTTGCAGATGTCCAGTGGGGAACATAGTGAAGGAGCACTGTATGCAATTACGTGCCTATTGTAGTGATGGGACAGGGTGCCATACCCTCTGTAGTCTGCTGCAATCACACCATGGTTACTATCTGTGGGCAATATGCAGGGAACTACCAACATAGTTGTGGTTGCCTAGCCGCGTGTGTTTGTGTATGAGACATGGGTTGAAAGTGTTCTCTGGGTAATACAAGTTTTACCTAAATTGTTCTCCAGGCCTTGATGTCACATGTAGGGGTATGGATTGTCAAGCACAGCCTTTCTGCTGTTTGACATCTATTATCCTTGTAAGGTGGACATTGTAACATATAATAGGCCCAAAATAAAGGTAAACCAGTGGTGCAGTGGAGAAATGCAAACCAAACAACTTCAAGCAAGAAAAAGTATTTCTCTACACTGTTAAAGAACTTTAATAAAATGACAAAGCTTTCTGATACAAAATCCTTCTTCAGTGTCTTACATACAATAGCTATAAAAACAGCATTTATAAATGCAACTCAATCACATGACACAACAACCTATCAGCAACATCAATTGAAAACAGTACTTAGTTTTTTAAAACCACAGTATCAACAGATACATGCATCAAGTTAACATAACTAATATAGAACTATTTTTTTCCTCCCTTTTTGTTGTTTAAATTTCAAAATTGGTTTTAGTGTAACCTGTTTATTGAGACCTGGGTACTTATCTGCTTCCAGTCAAATAATACATTCATATTCCTTCATATTTACACTGTTAGTTAAATCCCCACGTCTAACCTTTGGATATATCACATGTATAACTCTGAAGTTAAACTGGTGTGTATCATCAGTTTCACTAATATGGTTAGCTAAAAAATTAGTAAGTAATTTCCTATGAATTTCAGACCTGTGCTCTATTATCCTGTCCTTTAGCCTTTTAATCAATTTCCCAGCATAGAAACCCAAACATTTATTATAGGTGGCAAGGTATATAATAGATGATGTATTACATGTTGCAGTACAATGAAAAGTAAACTTTCTACCATTCACAGGATGTATAAATTCAGTTGATTGATTTATACTCAAGCAACAGGAACAATTATGAAAAGGGAAAGTACCCCTTTAGTTGAAAGTGGGAACAGTTTTATTGTTTAAAGAAAAATCCTTATAACACAGCAATTTCTTTAGATTATTGCAATTATGATAAGTGAACATAGGTCTAGATGAAAACCATTTTCCATGACCCGGTATGGCCTTTAAGATATCCCAGTTACTCCAAGTAACAAAAACCTGTTCCACGAACAATAAAGGTCTTCCTCCCACACAATTCCAAAAGGATAGAGTCCACCAGCGAAATTATATAATCGATTTATTTTCACACCAAACAGATAAAACAAAAAATCTTAGCGCTTTCGTCTCCCTTCGGAGACTTCTTCAGAGATGAATTAAAACCACAAAATGCATCAGTTTTTATACTTTTTCAGTGGGCTGGTCAATAGGTTAATTAATTAATTAACTCGTTTATTCCATTTCCTTCTAAAAGTGAAATGCACACCATTTTCGTTGTGTGAAGGAAATGCTGTTTTTACGCAAAAAACATTAAATTTTGGATTTAGTTATCAATTATCCATCTACAAATTCAGTATAAATATAAAATGTATAACATTATATTAAATATATCAAAATATGTTGCAATATATTGAATAAATTCAATAAATCATAAGTACAATTAATATACTTATTGCATTGAAAGAAAAATTGAATACAAAAAGATCAACACAACTTTCAGTACTTGTTCTAAACAATATATAAAAAGAGGTCAACACAGCAATGTGTCGTGTCAAAACCTTGAGGCTTTACACAGTGGGAGAACACTGTTAACATACTAAAAAGGAACACTAATATCCAGATACATATATTATACAATAGTAATAATAATATTATTAATATTGATAAATAAATAAATAACGCACCGTAGTGCCAACTCTGCATACCTGATAAAAATATAAAAGTATAAAATCCAAACAATATATATATATGGAAATGTATATACATACACATATAAGTAAATATGCATACACATGAACATGTACGCACAAACCATACATACATACATTCACATACTAATACCCATGCACATACATAAAAACATGTGTCTACATATTCATATATCCACATACCCACACACATAAACATACATGTGAAACCAAATACATACATGCACACCCCCCCATGTATACTCATACACCCACATGCATATATTGTTCTTGATAATAAATACTGTAATATTTACTTATATGTGTTGATCTTTTTGCATTCAATTTTTCTTTCAATGCAATAAGTATATTAATTGTACTTATGATTTATTGAATTTATTCAATATATTGCAACGCATTTTGATATATTTAATATAATGTTATACATTTTATATTTATACTGAATTTGTAGACGGATAATTGATAACTGAATCCAAAACTTAATGTTTTTTGCGTAAAAACAGCATTTCCTTCACACAACGAAAATGGTGTGCATTTCACTTTTAGAAGGAAATGAAATAAACGAGTTAATTAATTAAGTAATCTATTGACCAGCCCACTGAAAAAGTATAAAAACTGATGCATTTTGTGGTTTTAATTCATCTCTGAAGAAGTCTCCGAAGGGAGACGAAAGTGCTAAGATTTTTTGTTTTATCTGTTTGGTGTGAAAATAAATCGATTATATAATTTCACTGGTGGACTCTATCCTTTTGGAATTGCGTGGGAGGAAGGCCTTTATTGTTCGTGGAACAGGTTTTTGTTACTTGGTATCCCAGTTACTCCTAATAACATTTTCTATTGTCTTACTAGCTCTACTATAAGTCATAAGATATCTTAAGGGTTGTGTTGAAATTGAACCCAGATCATTAGGGCCAATATTCATCTCAGTAGAGAAATAGGGTTTAGCTTTTGAATCCCTCAACTGTAGGGCATCCTTCCTAGCCAGTTCTATCTCATCTATATTATAGCCCCTTTCCAAGAAATTATTAGTCATTTCTTGCATCTGGGCCTCACAAACCTCTGGTTTAGTGTTCAGCCTACTAGCTCATAGGTACTGACTTTTAAGACACTTTTAAAAGTTCTTTTTGCATGCATACTCTCCTTATGCATGTATTTATTTGCTTGTATGTCTTTTTTTACGTATACATGTCCCCAATCCAGACCCTGTCATTTGTAGCTTTACATCAAAAAAGTTTAATAAATCCTCTGAAAATGTAATTTAAAATTTAAGAAACTCAACAGTATTATTTAAATATGCATGGGAATTCTGCAGTTCCATAGCACTACCATGCCAAACCAAGAAAATATTGTCCACAAAATGTTTGTAGAATGAAATATTTGATGCATACAAATTAGCCTCACCATGTACATTAGTCCTTTCCCATTTCCCCAGGGTTAAATT